>NC_039258.1:0-315000 GCF_003368295.1 Carassius auratus | reverse complement strand
TTTAATGTTCACAACATTTAATTCAGAATATTTGGTGGAATGCTTTTTATCAACTTTATTCAAATGCATGAGTCCTTTAGATTTGGGTCAACAGGATCAAATAGCCCAATAAAAATGCATCTTTCCGTCAGACGTTATGGGTTAAAAGTCCAGTTTAAAAGTCAACTTTTCTATTGCAGTTAACGTGAATTAAATCAGTTTTTGTACTTTGGTTAACAGTGTCAAGGTCTCTAGGCCGTGTTTGCATCCCCACGTCTTTTGGTGGAGGAAAACGATGCTGTAATTTTCTAGTTGCATTTCTTTTGAAATGGCTCATTAGAGAAAACAGACCTGATTCTGTGACAATTTGCACGTTGTGCTGTTTGTGGTTTTCTGAGGTAGGAAGCATCGAGGCCGAACATGTGACTATAGTGAAGACTTAAGAACTTCCCATCAAACAAGATCTGCTTCTGAGAAAAAACGTAGCTTAAAACTTTAGGTTAAAATGTATTTACGGCAGATCCAGGGTTTCCCAAGAGGGTCCACGAGTTGATGAAATAATTGTACAAATTATATAATAATACATGTATTATTTATATTTAGTTAAACAATTATTTACACATAATAAGTATTTGTAATTACAATAATAAATAATCATAATCTAATATAATTTAATAATAAATTATTAAAAACAGTACAAATAAAAAACTACTGAATTTTGAAGTTATTATGCACACACTAATTAGCTAAACATTTTATTATAAATACAAACTAATAATAAAATTATTAATAAATATTTTTTATAAATATATTAAATATTAAAAGCAATCCTAATAAAACACTTGATTTGGTATCTTAATAGACATTAATAATAATAATTATAATAATAATAAAATATAATTCATTTAATATTCATATTTACTTAAATATTTATAATACATATTATTCAAATGAAAAACGAATAATATGAATATTAATAATAAATCATAAAAAACACCCTATTTGGATTTTAATAATCCATATAATAATAATAATAAATGTATTACTTGTATTTAATTTGATAAATATATACATATGGTAATTACAATGAATAATAATTAATAAAAAAATGATCATTTAAAAATAAGAACAATCCACATAAAATACTTAATTTGGATTGTTAATAATCCATATAATAAATAATTAAATATTTATATAATAATAAAAATAATAATAATGAATTTGTTTTGTGGCCCATCATGTGACAAATAACCAATATCAGACAACCATGGGAATGCAAATGTGTTATTAAATTAATAGTCAGAATTAATAGATTGTAAATATGTTGCACAAGCAGGAAGGCTGAACCTCACAGAAACCACCATCATAAATAAAAGCCACTAATATGCTTTTAGTTCTCTATTTTGACAGAAACTGAAGATCAGCCTGGAATAATCCGGACTGACTCAAGAAGGGAAGTGAAGTGACAGCAATAAAATACTGAAAGTGATGCTAATCTGATTTCTACATTCAGCCGAATCAGCAAAACCACAGCTCTTCTGCAAGACTCATTTACCGTCAGGTCAGTGATGCGACTCTGTGTGCTCTTGTGTTTGTGTCATATCAGGACACAACTCTGTATAATGACATGGGTATGACACAGGTATTACAAGGAGAGGGTGACTTATGAGGATATAATCAATGTCCCCATTTTTCAAAACACTTATAAATCATACAGAATGAGTTTTTTTGAGAAAGTAAAAATGCACAAAGTTTCCTGTGAGGGTTAGGGTTAGGTGTAGGGTTGGTGTAGGGCCATAGAATATACAGTTTGCACAGTATAAAAACCATTACGCCTATTGGATGAACACACTTTACACAAAAACAAACGTGTGTGTGTGTAGTCAAAGTAGCCAAAATATGTGAAATATTATTACAATTTAAAATTACTGTTTTCTGTTTGAATATATTGTAAAATGTAATTTATTTTTGTAAAGAGATGCTGAATTTTCAGCGCCATTGCTCCAGTCTTCAGTGTCATATGATCCTTTAGAAATCATTCTGCTGCTCAGGAAACATTCTGATTATTATCAATGTCCAAAGCAGTTTTAAATCATTTTTAAATAGTCAAAAATTTAGAAATATTATTAAAATTGTAAATAGTGTATTAATGTAATGTGCTAATGTGTATTCAGACCGAATGCATGCAAAATGGAAGTGATCCCAAACTTTTGATTCTGATTCTGCATTCATGTCAGAATGAGTTTCATGTGAACTTGTCTCATTAAAACAATGTTGTAGTTATGGGATTTTTCTTAAACTTGCTGCCTGTTAATTAGAAAATTACAGCAAATTGGTACAGACAGTGAAGGTGAATGCATTTTCTTTTGTGCACGGTTTGTATGTTTCCCATCATTCCCTGTGGCTGCGGGAGAATGATAAATACCCAGATGAAGCATTGATTACAATCTTAATATGCATCCTTTGCTCTTCTTTATACCGTGTGCTAAAAGCTTCCCGTGTTTGTCGGGAAGTTAAAGAACTTGTCCATTTTATTCCAAACAAAATCACTTGAATGCACATCACGCCCCGGAGACTTGATTGTGAGGGAAAATCTGCAAAATCAATTTAAATATAGTACAATGGATGCAAAAGCACTGCACTAGCTGAAAGCAACATCAAATTAGCCAATGATATTTAATCAGCAGTTACATAAGCGGCGGAGGATGCTCAACTTCTAGTTTTTCCCGCTGTGAGCGCGTTTGTGTTTATCTTAGGCTTGTTCTAGTTGACCCTTCAGAGCACATTTTTCTCCTACAGGTTCCCACTAATCCAAACACAGCTGAGAGGAGCCTGCAGTGTGTCATCCACCGAAATGTGTTTAAAGGAACAGTACACCCAAAAAAGAAAATCTGCTTGAATGTACTCACCTTGAGGCCATCTGATATGTAGATGAGTTTATTTCTTCATCAGATTTAGAGAAATGTAGCATTGCATCACTTGCTCACCAATGGATCCACTGCAGTGAATGGGTGCCGTCAGAATGAGAGTCCAAACAGCTGATAAAAACATAACAATGATCCACAAGTAATCCACAGCACTCCAGTCTATCAGTTAACATTTTGAAAAGAAAAAAGCCGCATGCTTTGAGGAAACAAATCTCTTATTAAGACATTTTTAAAATAGGAGTCCATAATATCACAAAAGTCCATCTACTCCTCAAAATCAAGCCACATTATTTGATTGGAGCTGTTTTAAACTGTTTTCACTTGTGCAGATTTCTCTCCTGATTCAGACCAGATTACTTTTTCACTGGAGGATTATGCTGTGTAATGGATTATTGGCTCGTGTTTTAGCAAAAAGCAACGTTTTGTAGTTTAATCGTCGTAATCATGGATTTTTTTTATTTCATCTTTTGTCTTCTCCAGATGTTAACTGATGGACGTCAAATGAAAAGAAATAAATAGCAGCAATGATTTCGGAAGGATCATGTGACACTGAACACTGGAGAAATGATGCTGAAAATACAGCTGCGCATCAGAAATGATAAATTATATTTGAGCATATATTCAAACAGAAAACAATTATTTAAACTTGCAAATATTATTTCACATTTTTATACTTATTTCTCTTCTCCAGATGTTAACTGATGGACTGGAGTGCTGTGGATTAATTGTGGATTATTGTGATGTTTTTATCAGCTGTTTGGACTCTCATTTTGACGGCACCCATTCACTGCAGTGGATCCATTGGTGAGCAAGTGATGCAATGCTATATTTCTCCAAATCTGAGGAAGAAACAAACTCATCTACATCTCAGATGACCTCAGGGTAAGTACATTTTCAACAAATTTTCATTTTTGGCTGAACTGTTTCTTTAAGGAGTTTAATTTATGTGCTCTAGGGTGGATGAGCAACAGATTACATCACAATTCACAGTAACAGGTTTTTTTGTTTTGTTTTTTGGCAGTTATTTCTGGTCTAATCTGAGATGATTCATTGAAACTCATTGTTCTGTAGGCATATTGGTATTAAGTCACCTTTTACTAAAATTAAACTCTTCAGCTCATGAAAGTCCTTCACACACTTTTTTAGAAGCAAAACCCACTGAGGTGACTGGATGCTTGGATATGCTCAAAATCTAAAGATATTTCCAGCCTGAGTGTATTTATTACTGCAGGTGGGCAGGTAATGGTGGTAGTTTTGAGAAAATGGAAAACGTTTATTTGATGTATAGCGGTTAGATCCTGAAATAAAGTTGACAGCATTATGAATCTTGTGCGGTGCAGAAACTTTAAAGAATATTAGATGTCTTCAACAGAACTGGTGTAAATGAGATCCCATATACTGTAAGTTCGGTTAAATCAGATGCTCATATACAGATAACATTCTGTGAAATTAGACTTTTTATAACTCCACAGTTTACACACTCATGCATTAATGTTCTGGAGATGGATTCGTTAGAAAAAATGGTGTAAACTTTATTTTGATGGTCCCTTTGACACATTCTGTTAACTATACGTAACGTTGCACCAACATGTCTTCTGACGCTCATTAGACTGTAAGCAGAGCATTAGTAGTCTGGTAGGGATAGAATAAGTTGAAATGAGTTACTTTTAGTCTGAATTATGTCTGTTGGGACACCATCACAATAAAGAGTTAGCAGATAAGACAGATTTCTAACACTCTAATGGGAGTTTGTTGACATGTAGGAGCAAAGTTACTGATTGTCAACAGACTGCATCAAAATAAAGCATTACTGAAAACTTTTAAGAAAGTTATTTTTTGCAGTTCTTGAAACTTATTTTAGGAAAAACTAATTAAAGATGTTGTCAGGCAGATGATGAACACTATTAACAGCAATTGTTATATGATGCAATCACACTTGTAGCTATATTTATTAGTTCTGTTGTTGATTCAGGGTTAGCATCATCTGAGGTCCTCTGAGGGTCAGCATCATCTCTTCTCAGGTGTTCTGGATCCAGACTGGAGCTTGTGTGAATCCTAGTTACACAAAACATAGAAACACACAGAGACATCATTAGCATAGCTGCTGATCCAACAAAGTAAAATGAATTAGTTTAACCCAAGCTGAAGAATAATAATACACATTTGATCAGATGCAACTACACTCAGATACATTATTTGAATGCTTGCCGAAAGAGATGCGTTTTTAATCTAGATTTAAACAGAGAGAGTGTGTCTGAACCCCGAACATTATCAGGAAGGCTATTCCAGAGTTTGGGAGCCAAATGTGAAAAAGCTCTACCTCCTTTAGTGGACTTTGCTATCCTAGGAACGACCAAAAGTCCAGCGTTTCGTGACCTTAGGGAGCGTGATGGGTTGTAGCGTGGTAGAAGGCTAGTTAGGTACGCAGGAGCTAAACCATTTAGGGCCTTATAGGTAAGTAATGATCATTTGTAACTGATACTGAACCTTATTAAGTAGCCAGTGCAGAGACTGTTAAATTGGGGTAATATGATCATATTTTCTTGACCTCGTAAGGACTCTAGCTGCTGTATTTTGGACTACCTGTAGCTTGTTTATTGAAGAAGCAGGACAATAACCTAGAAGTGCATTACAATAGTCCAGTCTAGAGGTCATGAATGCATGAACTAGCTTTTCTGCATCAGAAACAGATAACATGTTTCGTAGCTTGGCAATGTTTCTAAGATGGAAGAATAATGTTTTTGTAATATGGGTTTTCAAAAGACAAGTTGCTTTCTAATAAAAAACCCAGATTTCTAACTGTAGAGGAAGTGACAGTACATCCATCTAGTTGCAAACTGTAATCTAAGAGATTCTTTCTACTGTTTTTGGCCCAATGAGTAATATCTCTGTCTTATCCAAATTTTATAGGAGAAAATTATTTGTCATCCAATCTTTTACATTTTTAACACACTCTGTTATCTTAGATAATTTAGAAGTTTAATCTGGTCTCGTTGAGATATATAGCTGAGCATCATCAGCATAACAGTGCAAACTAATCCCGTATTTTCTAATAATATTACCAAGGGGCAACATGTATGTTGAAAATAGAAGGGGACCTAGGACGGATCCTAGTGGCACTCCATATTTTACTGGTGATAAATGAGATGACTCCCCATTTAAATAAACAAAGTTGTAGTTACCAGACTGGTAAGATCTAAACCATACATACCTGTATAGTTTTGTAACTGTTATCATATGTTTACATTATTTATAATGATGTTTAGGATCCCTTTTTTCAGTTAGAAAATGTAATGTAATGTAATAAATGTAATAAATAAAAGGTGGGATTGGATAAGAACTGTATTAAGAATGTTTTTTTAATTGAATTCATGTTGTATAATAATAATAATAATGATAATACAAATATTAATAAAGACTGAATAAGAATTATATTTAAGAAAGTTCTGAATCCCCTTCCTTGAGTAAAAGGAAACGAAATTAAGTTAAATAAAAAAAATTATAATAATAATGAAAAAACAAACAAATAAGAAATAAATAATACATTTATTAAAAAAAAAAAGTTTTTTTCTTCAGATATGTATATATATATATATATATATAATGTTCTGTTTTTTTGTGGTATTTAGGAGGACATAAACTATGAGTATATTCCACTTTAATCAGAATTTATGTCTGTCAAAGTGTAATAAGTACTTATTATTCCACCCACAGAAGTACACACATATTTCCATTGCTTTGTATGTAAATATGTTCATGGAGACTGACATGTTCTGATTGAGTTTGCTCATATAAGCTCTAATATGGACCAGAATGTATGCTGGCAGTCAAACGTCTGACTATTGTGAAACTAGCTGAAGTAAAATGAGAGGAAAAAAACACCAGATCACTTCTGTATATGTGGTGAGTCAAACGTCCCTCCAACTCGCTCTTTATTACAGAATTCGCCTCCAGACTGGAGCAATAACTGTGTATATCAATGTGTTTCCTGAATGATGCTCTAGAAGGAACTAAGCCAAACATTCAAGTGTTTTCCCGTCTCCACACGTGCTCCTGAATCTGTATGTACACTCCTTCTCGGCTCGGTAGTCAAAAACAATAACCCTTTGCAAATATTTGTCGCGTTTATAACAGAGACACGAGATTAGTGGTTAATGGTTATTATGAACTGATAAGAAATATGCTATAAACATTTTATAACCCAGGATGAAGAAAGACACCAGATGATTTAAACATTTGGCACAGTCTTGCTGTAATATTATAATACAGTTAATGTTTTATTGAATGACACTTTCTTTGGAACAGTTTCTTTGGAACAATATATACAATAATAATACAGTCACATTTTCATTATTTACATATATATAAATAAGGCATTTAAAGGTGGAGTTTGTGCTACTAGTGACAAAATGAGGTTAAAGTTTTCAAACACACATGGACACGAAGTCCTGAAAGTGTCAAAAAGTCAATTGGTTAATTGACTTAATTGCTATTTTTGCAGTTTTGATATTAAGATCATTTGTTTTCAAACAACTTTTACAAAACACTCAGAATGCAATGTTTTCGCCACTCAATATTAATTTTTTCTGGCCAAAATATGCTAAATATATGTGAAGGTAGAGACAAAAAATTCTACATGCACACACACAAACACACACACACACACACACACACACACACACACACACACACACACACACACACACACACATATATATATATATATATATATATATATATATATATATATATATATATATATACATGGATTTTAACACTTCAAGGGAATCAGTCTAAATATTGGCTTACTTATTTTAACATTTTAATTTTCTTCATTTCGTTCACCATTACTGTCTGTGGTGCAAGTTTGGCCATTTCCTGGACATTTCAAGAGAAGTCTCTATCACGCACCCTCCATCAAACACGCACACAAACCATCAGAAAACCACACTGTCAGCTTCTAGATAAGCATCGGCCTTTAGAAAGGAAACATTTCAAATATTTACGTGACATGCTTGAGAGCGGCGCTTCTGTTGACCTTCATACGGCCGACGGCTGTGGTTCATTTATCTCGGTGATCAATGTCCTCAAACTGCTGTCTGTTTATATTCAATAAAGTGAATGATGACCAGTTTGTTATAAAGATGAGCTCACACCACGGATGAATAAACACTCTATACAAAAGGAAGTTAATCCTGTTTTTGCCCACGTCTCTCTGTGCACAGGTTTGGTTACAGTGTTTTCCTTTTCGTACTACACGTGAGTTGTGCTGGTAATGTTTTGGCGTTGCCTGCCGCCTCCGTCTTACAAGGAAGTTGAGTAATGTTTACCATGCTGCATTTGTGTACAAAAAAATAATTGCATGGTCGTTCCCTGTCCTAAATGATAAAACACTGGTCAAAGTGCGTTGGTGATCTCCTGTGGCTTTGGGAGACTGTTTTTCTCAGTTTCAGTAGGTTCCTTCCTGGAGCTCCATAGGACTCGTGGACACCAACATCTACCCCAAATGCCCCTCATCATCGCCCCAAGTGTGTTTCTAACAGCCGCCGAGGTGAAGTAAAAAATAATCGGGTCCAAACAAGCATTGAACGTGCTGAGAAGAAGAGCTTTGTCTCTCCAAGCAGGGCTTGACTTGGTTATGAAGCCAACAACATGGGAAACATTGTAAGGTCCAAAACAGAGCACGAACACCAATAACGTTCCCAAAGCCAATCCAATCGCCCGCAGCTTTCTCCGTCGGCCGATGTTTGGCAGCTTGGAAAGAATCCGGATGAAGTTTATATAGCAGAAGCTGCAGATAAATAAGGGAATGCAGAAGAGGACAATGCATAACTCCAAGCGTACGGGCAAGAGGATCTCGAGTTGAGCATCTGTGAATCCCTCGTAGCAAACGTTTCTAGATGGTGGGACCATCCCGGATGGGTTATAGTAGGGCACGATGTAGACAATGCTGAGATGGAGGATGGAAAGCAACCAAATGAAGATGCTGGCGAACACGGCGTAGATGGGTCTTCTCCACAGGGAGTGCTGGATTGGGAACGCCACGCCGAGGTAGCGCTCCACGCTCACCGCGGTCAAGAAGAAGGTGCTGTTGTAGATGGTCATGTAGAAGACAAAACCAGACAGCGGACACAGAAAGTAGTCAATATTCCACACCATATTATTGGCCACTTCTTGCATCTTAAAGGGGAGGAAGATGAGGAAGAGCAAGTCTGAGATGATCAGGTTGAGGAGGAGGATGTCGATGGGTGCCGGCTTTCTCCAGACCTTGCGGCTGACCGTGTAGAAGGCCAAGACGTTGGCCGGGAAGCCGGTGATGAAGGTGACGATGTAGACGGTGAGGCACAGATAATAATCACAGTGTTGCATGGTTGCTGTCTTCCATAAAGTCCACAGAAGAAGGAGGCCTCAGTAGAGCTGGACGTTTCAGTCCTGGAAATTTAATGCAGTGTTAAAATCATGAAAAATGTCAGTAAAATAGATCAAGGGTGTCCAAACCTGCTCCTATAGCACCGGACGCCCAACACACATGTCTGGACGTTTCTAGTAATCCATAACAATGACATAACAATTAACAGATTTGTGAACAAATCTGACCAATATTTAAATCTCTAAACGTAACGAAACTGACCGATCCTTGGGTTTCTTAACAGAACAAAACGACCAATATTGAATTATCTTGATATAACAAAAACAAATAATATTACATCTAAAAACAGAACAAAACTGACCAATATTTACATTTGTTAATTTAAAAAAAAATTACAATATTTTAACATTTTAATAGAACAAATCTGACCAATATTTAAATCTCTATACAGAACAAAACGACCAATATTTAAATCTCTTAATATAACAAAAAATAATAATATTACACCTAAAAAATGAACAAAACCGACCAATACTTACATTTATTAATTTATAAAAATGTAACAATATTTTAACATATTAATAGAACAAAACTGACCAATGTTTAAATCTCTTAATATCACAAAACTGACCAATATTTAAATGATGAAACCAAACCATAAAATATTTAAATCTTTCAATAGAACAAAAACAACCATTATTTAAAATCTCAGTATGAAAAAAAAAAAAAATCTGTACAATATTTATATCTTTAAAAATAGAACAAAACAACCAATATTTAAATCTCTTAATGGAACAAAATCAACTAATATATAATATTTAAATATCAAAAATTTAAATTACTTATTTGCCTTTGAATGCTCAGAAGTGAAGCTCAGAAGAAGTGAGCACTTTAACATATAGTGAACACTATAAATACAATATAGCTAGATCTAAACTCTGGAGGATCACTTGTATAATCGTTTTATACTGTCATGTCGCCCATGCAGCCCTAAAAACTTACATTATTGCAAAGCGCTGAAGAATTATAGACATCACGCTACTACTTTCTGTAAAGCTGTTTTGACATGATGCATATTGTGAAAAGCATTATACAAATACATTTGACTTGACAAATTGTAAATGTTTAATAAGGACTGCAGAACAGTGGACATATAGGAGCAAAATCTGACACCCTTAATGTAGATTTAAAAGAGCTCACGGTGATGGTATACAAACTATAAAACAATACTAGATTCTATGAAACTATTGTATATGATGACCAGGCCTATAATCTGCGCCCACAAAAAACTCAAACTCAAAAGAGCAACACATCCCCAACTCCTTGAGTAAATATTTGACAAATACGATGAATTAAAAGTGTAGAACTCTTTGCTGCGTTCAACATGTTTTACTTTGTTGCATTGCATTGCATTGCATTGCATTGCACATAATTCATAAAAAAAAAAAATCCTCCAAATTAAGCATATAATGGCCTGATGATGACACATCGTGACCAGAATCAGCAGTTATTACATAGATACGTCTAAGGAAGTTTAAACAATCTACGAAGAAGGAAAAACAGAGTTGTGCAAGCATCAAAAAGTGACAATAACGCAATAAGGGAACTCTATTACAGCTCTCGTAAACGTAAAACCATCCCTTCTCTAATATTGAGACAAAAAGACGAACTCACCGCAAAGCACACTGGACCTCTCAGCTGTGCTTCTCTATTGACCCGCTCTTGTTTTTCAATAGAGACTAAGGTCTATCTGCTGACAGCATCCGCACCAGCTGTTTGCTTTCCATTTTCAATATTGAACACTGATAAGGGAAAATTAATAAATGTGGACTGGATCCAACCTGGCGTGCTCCTCACACACAGTCTCTGGTGCTGTACATGTGTGCTAGTCTATTCCGTCTTATCGGGATTTATACTCCTTCAGGGTGTGTGGGAGATGTGTTTAAAGATGATGGGTGTGCACTTGCATATGTGAGTGTGAGTGTGAATGGGAGGGCAATAAATCAGTCTGGTCTCTCCTTCACTGGGTCTCAAGACCACAACCTCTCAAAACGAATCATGTGACTACATTTACCATCCCAGAATCGAAATTGTATTCAAAAAGAGGATAATCATTGGGAATAATGCTGTGTTTCATTCAGAGTTTGATGTTTTGGATGTCCTGCTGGGAATCTCTAACCTTAAAGTTGAAATGGCAACTCTCTTAAAAATAAAGGTTCCACAAACAACCGTTAGAATCTTTGCATTCCTTATATTGGATAAAAAGAATGTTTACATTCTTAAGAATTAAGGTTCTAAAAGAAGGTTGCCATAGAAGAACCTTTCAGCGAACAGTTCTTCCCTTACGAAAGGAAAATATATTTACCAATATATTTCTTAAAATATATTGTGATATATTGTAATATATTATTTTCCCTTTTTATTTTCTAATATATTATATATTTGAATACATTTAATAATATATTGATGATTCATATATTATATAATATAATGCAGAATATACAAATGATTTCTGCTTTCAAAATATTGCAATATATTGGAAAAAAATAAATCCCATATATAAGAATATATGCCTAATATATTACATGATATTTTCCAATATACTGAAACATGGTTTTGTTCATTAGGGTTAAAAGAATTTTTTTTTTACAATCTATAGTACCCTTTTATCCTGAAAAGATTGCTTTGGGGAACCAAAAATGGATCTTCAACCCCCTTTTGGAGCCTAAGAGTGTACCATAATTTGTATGTATTTTTATACATGTTGCTTCAATTCACCACAACAGGCAGCGTTAACTTTGCAGGTGTCCAATTGTTAACTATCAACTAAATGTTATACAACATTTCCTAGCAACCAAACTGTGGCTTATAAACGATGCTGTCCAATGCAAACATTATTTATTCTACAGGTATACGATTATCACCTGAGGATCATTGACAGTGTTTTACACTCCTGTCTCCGCAAACTTTTGCTAAACCGCTTTTATTATCACAGGCTTTGGTGGATTGGTGCATTTGATTTGATTGAAAGTGCATGGGCTATGTCGGTCTCTGTTTGCAAGATGTCATGCTTTGCCATCTTGGCCAAATCAGCATTTTCTGCAAGTTCAGTTCCACTTTTCCAAGTCAGAGTTTGAAAATTTCAACTTTCCATGTTGAATGTAATACTTTTTTGGGGTTTTCATTCAGTATCTTAAATCACGGAAAATCCCTGACGCTCAGCACAGAACCCCCTGAAAGAAGGAAATTCATCCCTTTCACAATGATGTGCAATACACTTTACTACACATGACAATGCTGTGTTTCATAGCTAAAACTTTGATTGTGAAATGGCTGATCCATCGGAAAAAAAATACCTCCCCAGTTCTGTCATTTATTATTAGATATGCTGGAAAGAAATGAGCAAATCTGAGTCACTAATAGCTCATCCCAGCTGCTCAGATCATAGACAGAAAAGAGATGACCATGAGCATAACATCATCATCATTATCATCCATCCCTAAAAAAGTAACAAAGCAATCAAAAGCATTTGAGCAGACACATAAATGTTGTCTTTCTCATAATGTGAATTCCCCACTACACTAAAATATGAAATCCTTGAAAGCCTGAAACAGATGCATTGCTAAAAATCAATGTCTGTGTAATCTAAAAAACACAGAAAAAGACAAGGATTTGTTCTTTTGTAAACGTACCTTTGTAAACTCCAAGTCGACTCGGCCGTTGCCTCATAAGTGCTCCACATTTTCTCATATGCATGCCAAAAAATAGAGAGAGATGGATGATAATTTCACCATGCAGCACAAATCAAGTTAATCACATATTAAGAAAACTCTCTCTCGTCATCAGAGAGAGACGAGGAATGTTTCATAATGAAGGAAGCCCACTAAAGCCGACTGACTCTTGTGAATTATAGCGACGGCCCTGCACAGGTCTAATATACACATCCGCTGACAATGACATATACAGCGAGCGGCCGAGTGTGACAGTCTCTTTTGTATTTATAGATTAAGATGTGTGATTCTGTAATCCATCATTTATTGAGGGACATAAATATTGCTGAAGGTTTAGCATGATATAAGGTCACGCATATGCGTGTCTAACAATGCCTTGAATCTTTCCGGAATGATTTAAACACAGCATGCATGGATTTTTAAAACTAGTTTTCTTTAAATAATTCCAGAGTTAGTACGTACATCTTCTCAGACTTAAAAAAAAAATGGTTCAGCCATGTGACTTGAAGATTTGGTTGAAGGTGCTATAAGCAGTTTCGGGGGAAAGTGACTTTTAAAAGTAATGCATTATAATATTGCGTTATTCCCTAAAAAAGTAACTAATTACGTTACTTAGGTACTTTTTATGGACAGTAATGTGTTACAGTATGTTACTTTTGTGTTACTTTCTCATTACTTTTTTAAATATGAGCAGGGTTTGATTGTTTTTTTATAAATTAAGTTCTATTTATAGCAAATGTAAACACCCTTTCACACCTAAGAGTGTAATGAATAAACCTCAGGCTGACGGAAAAGTAAATTCACGTCTGTAAACACAAGAGAAGAAGGTTCAACACTCTTCAGCAATAAAAAACAAACAAACAATGAAGCACAATTGTTCATTTATCTAAAGTCATTTTTGCTTATTATGGTTGATCTTGATCATCAAAGGTCAGCAGCAAAGACACTGGTTAATAAAATGGGATTAGATGCATTTGTGTTATTTAACATATTTAATTATTGCAGGTTTGCGTCACATTTTATTTCATTTTGATTAATACTAAATCAGTTTTTTTGCAAGTGGGATGAATTAATGCACTTTCACACTTAGTCTAGAACTATCATGTTCACACACAATACAAAAAGTCATTTATATTGTTGTTTGCGTATTTTTATTTAGTAGAAATGACACATCAAGCCACTTTATAACCGTGAGAAAAAAAATGTCTAGCGTCTCCGAATAAAGATATCTTGTTTGCTCTTGCATAAAATTAGCCACAATTTAATTATTACTTACTTACATCCAAAAAACTGTAATATAAACTTAGATATGAAATATATTTAATAAAAGAAAACACATTTAAATGCAAATAAAGGGTAACATTTAATTTATTCACGGTACAAACATAAAGTGAAAATTAGCAATCAATAAAACGTTACAGGAAAAAAGCAAAATAAAAGTACTTAAAAGTTCATATAATAATTTTATTTATGCTGTGAAGTTAATGCAGCAGCAGAACTGATTTACAAAAAGATGACTATTAAGAGAAATGTAAAAACATTCAGTTGGTTTACAATCTGCTTGTTTGAGGATATAATATTGGATCAACCAATAGTATGAATTTGAGGAAGTCATTATTTTATTTGGTGCTGCTAGAGCTGCACACATTGAATGCCCAGTCCAAAGAAGCTTCCTGAAGGTGCATAATGTTACTGATCCTGCCAGAAAACACCCAATAAACCTGCTTGAGCATTTTCCATTACAATCAATATCAGACAGTGCATTGAAAAACGTGCCCGCCTTAGGCTGCTTCACCAGGAAGACAACCAAAGTCAACTAGCTTTACCAGAAAGTCTAAGTTGACGGCAAGTTGAACCCCAATAGATGCAAAATTAATAGCAGGCAATAGTTGGGTTCAAGTAAAATAATTAGTTTTTTTTGTTCTGCATAGAAAAACTTATTTTGAATGACACCTTATAAACCTTTAAAGACAGAACTACTGTGAGATACAAAGGTTGGTTAATCGATGGTACAGTATATGCATTTTTAAAATAATGTAACAGATGAATTTGTGGCAAAAAAAACAATAGTACCCATAATGCTGTACAGGAAAAATTCCACCAATCAGCGAGTCACAGTGAACAAATCTCATCATGGCAACCCTGTATATGTATATATAACATTAAATTAATAGTTTTATACATCTCCATCATTTTGAATTTCACTATGTAATTCGCAATGCTTCATGGTAGTTCTCCCTCTATAAAGTCGTTAAATCTTGTACCTTTTTGTCCGATTTGTAAGTTTCAAATTAAAGTTCGTAATGCTGTTTGTAATCGCCCTCATAGCTGGTTGGTTTGATTGACAGCTTATAGTGCTTCAACAAAGACAAATGAATGGAAATAAAAAATACTGGAACCTTCCTAGTAATAGTGGCCCATTATACAGGTCCATTAAGCTGCGCATCAGAATTATGTTCATTTGCTTTGGACTCAGTCAGAAGAAAACACAGAAAAATACTGGCCCATGTGGTGCTCTTCTGATACTTCTCAGATCGAGTCACGTTTCACAAGTCCCGGCTTGTGAAGTTACAGAGAGCTGTCGGTCGTGCTCTGAGTTTTCTCCTCTGTACTCGAACAGTTCAACAGAGGACAATAGTACGGCGAGCGGCAGCAAGGCATGACCAGCCTCCTCGACAGCTCCTGGAAGACGTTCTTAAATGTTCCTCTAAGTGCTGAAGAAGAGAAGTAGAATATGAAAGGATCGAGGCATGCATTGAACGTGCTGGTGAGCAGCGCGTACACACGCCAGTCAGGGCTGTATTTGCCTACATATCCAACCACGTGTGAGATGTTATAGGGCATGAAGCAGATAATGAAGACGAGTAGCGTGCCCAACGCCATCCCGATGGCTCTATACCGCTTCTTGGCATTGATGCTGGGCAGATTGGAGAGGATGTGGATGAACTTGATGTAGCAGAAGAAGCAGATGAGGAACGGCGTTACGAAAAGCACCGCGAAAAGCTCCAGGCGAACCGGAAGGAGGATCTTGAGCTGTTCCTCAGAGAATTCCTCATAGCAGGTGTTACGTGTGGAGGGATCGGTAAAGTTGGGGTTGGAATGATCGTGGTATTGCATGATGTAGACGATACTGCAGTGTGCCATGGAGATCACCCAGAATATGACGCTGGCTATCACGGCGTTTCGAGGGTTGCGTTTGAGCTTGTATTTAATGGGGAAAGCCACTCCCAGGTAGCGCTCCACGCTGATGGCCGTCAGGTGGAAGGTGCTGTTGTAGATGGTGGAGTAGAAGATGAATCCCGACAGCGGGCAGAGGAAGTAAGGAAGAGTCCATTGCATGCTTGCTGCCTCCACCATGCGAAACGGCAGGAAAAGGAGGAAGATCAGGTCAGAGATGGTTAAACTGAGTAACAGCACGTCCATCGGGGTGGAGCGCTGGCGGACCTTCTTAAAGAAGGTGTAGAAAGCCAAGATGTTGGAGGGAAGGCCTGTGATCAGTGTGAATCCGTAGACCGCTAACACAAGGTTACTCAGACCCACTGTCCACGCCATCGTCGATGTAGATGTGAATGATGCAAACCTGTAAAAAAATTAAATTTTAATTAAAGATAAACATCCAGAAGATTACAAGAGAACCTGTGCACATTTGAACCGCGCATAGCATACCGTGCACATTTTCTGGAAGATGCTATTAAGAACCTTAATCTTTTTTAAAGATCGAGGTCAAAATATAGCCGTAATAAGCATGCTTAGAAATTATTCTGTTGTGTAAAAGATTATATTTCCTATTAAGTTTAACAAAATTGCATTCTGACATGACTGACATGACATGAGAGATGACTGACAACATATACACCTTCCCATCATTTTGCACCGATTTGCAGAAAATGTTATAAGACAAGTTTTAAATTGCTGTAAAGTACTGTTTTTGAAAAAGCCTGCTTTTTTTTACCTGTCCTGTAAATCTGACCAAGGGAACTTGAAGGTGGTTAAAAAATTAGGTCATTTGATTAATAACAATACAAATGCATCACAAAACATACAGTATGAGTCTTACTAAACCACACACAGTTGAATGTGACACATTCAGGATTGCAGTACGTCTGGGTGATGGTCGAATTCTAACACAGCACAGGAAATGAATCATGGAAACTTTCGAGATAAGATGTTTCTAATAAATCAATCTGAAAAACACTTAAAGCGATGTGAGTAACGAGGTTTGTATGGTTATCCTCTGTCAATAAATTAGCTTTAGAGTACATTTTTGGTGAATATCTCTTTTTAAACCAAAAAAAAATAAATATTAAATAAATATCAAACAGTCATACATATTAAATCTAAAACATTTACAATGCCTTAATAAATCGTGGTTTAACGTCTGAATTGAGATGCAAATATTAACATTGTAATTTTACAGTTATAATAAAAAAAATATATATTTTATTTCAATCAAATATAATTTTGTTGTTGAATACTCAATTTTTTATTATTTTTTATTACAAGTATAATTACAATATATTTTTATATTTTAATCTAATAAAAAAAAATCACAATACATAAAATCTGGAAAAAAAAAATTATAATAATTTCTATCCAAAATGGATGGTTGAAAGATATTTTTCTTTTCTTTCTTTTTTCAATTTTGTTAAAATTCTGTTTAATTTATGGTTCAGTTCAAGTCTTCTCATATAAATCTCCATCTGATCATAAACTGGTTTAATCTTCAGTTCACAGTACTTTTTATGATCCGTCAGCTACTAGGGGCATTTTTAAGGGGTGTTTTCAGCTCCTTGAAGCCCCCCTCTGTGATCTCTTACTCTAGATATGAGTTAACATACCTTTGAACATTAAAAAAAATGCTCGGGTTAGCCTTATAAAATGATCTCTGTTAAATAAACTCCCAAAGCATCATGTACCATTTTAAAGTTAGTGAAAGAATGACACACTACAGTCATGAACAAAACGAAACGAAAGTAGCAGAATGGTTTCATACCTTAATTAAGAAAGTCAGTCCACTACCACAGACTCAGAAGTGACAATATGCTCCGACACATAAACCTTCTTATAATGAGCTCCCAGTGACACACACACACACACACACACACCTATAATGGCACAACAGGAAAGAAGCAATACTTACTTCCCTTTAACAACGACGAAATTAATCATTAAACACACACACACACTCACACACACGTACACAGACAATAAAAATTTAGACAATACTACAATATATACATTTTTATTTACTAATATTTCACAGTTGAAAATTAATTCAGCTTACATGCATTTATTTCATACATTTATATACATAATAATAAGATATTTAATTCAAAACAGCTGAAAATGCATTCAGCTGTATTTATTTCACTAATAACATTTATTTCAATAATAATAATAATAATACATATTAATTTATTTCAGTCTAGACAAGCTGACATTAAAAAAAAAATGCATGCACACAATAAAAACAAGAACTATTTTAATACATAAATATCAAACTGATATATATTTCACTTATTTATTCTAGACTGCTGAAAATCAGTTCATCTTGAATTTATTTATTTCTCAAGACTCTGTTGTTTTGACTGTTGTTATGCAGTTGTGCAAATAAATAAGTATCTATATGATACATCAACGTTTAATATTACAGAGACGGTGTTATTAGTAATCTATGATAATAATATCTATAATTGTATTGTAAGGAGACTGTAAGGAGAAAGTGTTTGAGACGTGATGGGACGCACATTTCCTCTTTTGCTAAACTCAAGATTGTACAACAGAGGGCAATTCAGGATTGTGCAACACTGTAAAATGAAACATTTCACACACATTTCAATCGTACTTTCACTTCTAACTAGATGTTGTTTTAAGATAAATGTGTTTACGTTCAAGTTTAGAACTAAGACATTTTATTTTCAGACCTCGAAGAGATTATGGGTTAAGTGAGTTTAGAGTCAAAAGACAAATTCAGGAAATAGTTTGACAGATCATCATCTACTCACCTTGATGTTATTCCAGACACATATAACTATTGTTCATTGTTCATCCGTGTAAACCCAAAGTCAGGCTGAATGTTTACACTCCTTCATACCAGGACAGTGAATGAGGACTGAAGCTGTGGAGTATCAACACCATAAATGAGCCATAAAACTAGATCATATGACTTGTGAATGAGGAACAGACCTTAATTTAGGTTAATATTCAATTAAAATAATTCCTTCCGTCTGATCTCATTTATGGTTGCACATATTGAAAGGTGTTGTTGTTAATTAAAACAAATCTAATAATATATTAAAATGTTTAATTATCAATTAGTTTAATATTTTAGTGATTATTAATATTTAGAATTAGATTTTAATTTTATATTTTGAGCTTTCATTTTATTTTCAGCAATTGGGTTGCTACTTTAGATTACAGTAAAGATGCTAAAAATATAAAAATAGACATTAAAATAGTACAATTATTAAATAAATGTATTATTATATAAATGTATTACTTGTACTATTTAAGTATTTCTTATACTTTTAATTATTTTTTATTTTTTGTGATCATTTTCATTTTATTTTCAGCTATTGTGTTGCTACTTTATTACAGTAAAGATGCTAAAAATATAAAAATAGACATTAAAATAGTACATTTATTAAATAAATGTATTATTATATAAATGTATTACTTGTACTATTTAAGTATTTCTTATACTTTTAATTATTTTTTTATTTTTTATGATCATTTTCATTTTATTTTCAGCTTTTGTGTTGCTACTTTACAGTAAAGATGCTAAAAATATCAACATTCAAAATATTAATAAACATTAAAATAGTACATTTATTAAATAAATGCATTATTATATAAATGTATTACTTCTCCTATTTAAGTATTTCTTATACTTTTAATTTTATTTTTAATTTTATTTATTTTTTTAGCAATTTTACTAGTACTTTACAATTAATCTAACTATGAAATGCATTTATTAATCATGTTGTTCATTTCATAATTATATCTTGTATCTGTTTATATTATTTAATGAAGCTAACATGAACTAGCATTGAATTGTTGTATTTTATTACAAAGGGTTTACAAAAATGTATAAACTCTGTAAGAAATGTAATGCATACTGGTAGCCGTAATGTTGTTGGTTAAAGGGATAGTTCACCCAAAAATGAAACTTCTGTCATTAATTACTCACTCTCGTGTCGTTCCAAACCTGTAAGACCTTCGCTCATCTTCAGAACACATATTAAGATATTTTGATCCAATCTGAGAGCTCCCATAGACAGCAAGGTAACCACCATGATCAAGGTCCAGAAACAAAGCAAGGACATCTGTAAAATAATCCACATAACATCAGGGGTTCAACAGTAATTTTACAAAGCTACAAGAATAGTTTTATGCTCAAAGAAAACAAAAATAATGACTTTATTCAACAGTTTTCTCCTCTTCATCCCGTCTGCAGCGGTGCACCAATCTGTGGAGAGTATCACGACGAATGCACTTGTTTTCGGTTCATGTAAACAATGCATGCACATAGCGCTGCTGCTTACATTAAGATGCACATGCATTGTTACATGAAGCAGAAGCAAATGCATTCATCATAATACTTTTTCTAAATGCAATTTTAGTAAAATTTTGGTGCATTTCCCCAAACTACAAACAAATAAAAATACTACCTTTTCTTGAAAGCCATTGTCACTAGGTTTTCATTGCACCAGAAAGAAGATGTCTTCAAAATTTCTCCTTTTGTGATCCACAGAAGACAGAAATAAATAAAAAATCACACAGGTTTGAAATGTCAAATATTTTTTTTCATTACAGGATGAAGCAACCCTGCTAAAAAAGCCCACAGAAGTTTTCTAACGGTGTATGGATTTGTGACAGAAGCACTTCGTGTCACGCTGACAAGCAAAAGCCGCTGAGAGCCTCTTCAGAAGCGAAGGTGAAGGTGAGAGGAAGTTAAATGTGACAGACTCATCATGTCACAATGAATCGCTGCCTGCCGTTTAATCAGAGGCTGTGACAATCAGCACCGCCTCCTCTGACATTTCAGCGGATACAGTCTGTCCCGCATGCTAAAAGATGAATCTGTGTGATAATTAGACTGCCCTGTTCTTTATCTCGCCCTGTAATTACCCAGAAATCTGCAGCGTGTGTGAGTCTGTGAATGGGCAGGAAAATGTTTATCAAAACACGGCTGAAAGCCATTTACCTGAACATAGCAAGGACTTCTGATTGATCTGATGATTGTGCATCAGCAAAACCTTCTCATTAAGATCAGGACATCACCAATACTGAGCGACCACCATGTCATTAGGCATGTCGGTATTTTTAGTCATGTTTGCTAAAGTTTAGAATTAGGGGAATTAGCATAATGATATAAATAAGCACATTGCACAACAGAAACAGAAAGAAATCTGCTATTACTTACTGCAAAAAATCGGACTAAAGGTGCGTTCACATCAAGAACGATAACTATAACAATAGCTATGTTGGCTGTTTGCAATCACGTGATTCTGATGATGCACCAAATGCAGCTGGAGAACAGGAAGTGATTTTTCTCCATTCACTAGCCGAAACTCTAAATGCCAGTGTTTTGAGTACTTTATGGTTGCTCAAATCGGTCAACCCGAGAAACCACAACTACAATAATGCTTGTGCATGCAAATTGTTAATAAAAGATGTAATTGCATATTAATAAATAAATATTTAAATAGGTGAGACAGAATTCACTCAATGCTAAACGCCACACATTATATTTCCAGTTTAGAGAACTTCCTTGATCATAACGGAACATTGTGAGATTTCGATAAACTGAAATGAGTGACAGATTTGAGTGATTAAATGGAAGTTACATAATCAAGACAAAATCATTACTATTTCCTTCATCTGGTGATGAGTAGATAACACACTGAGCGTTTAAACAGAGCTGAGCACATTTGCTCATACAGTGGCTTTTTTATCACATTTTATGTTGCTGCCTTATGGTAAACTGCTTTAAATTACTTTTTTTCCACATTAATCTACTCTCCATACACCATAATGGTAAATAATGAAAAAAAACTGTTTTTTAACATCTTTGCAAATTCATAAAAAAAACTAAAAAAAAAACTTAAATGATTCCATTGCATAAGTATTCATACCCTTATCTGGGACAGTTGAAATTGAGCTTAGGAGCATTCATAATTGCTTGTAGATGTTATTACACGTCAAGTGAAGTTAACATGTGACAAATTCAATTGAATGGATTTGAAAAGGCACACAGGTCTTAATATAAGATCTAACAGCTGATGATGCATCTCAGAGCACAAATCAATCCACTGAGGTCAAGAGAACTGCCTGCAGAGCTCAGAAACAGGTTTGCATCTAGCCACATGTTTGGGGAGTTCAGAGAGAAATTCTGCTTCATTGAAGGTTCACAGAAGCATGTCGTCTCTGTTAGCCTTAATGGAAGAAGTTTGAAACAGCCAGAACTGTCTCTGAAAATGTACATCTACCCCATAAAACCTAAAAGAGCTTGAGAGGTGAACAGGTGAGGAGAAGAATCGCTGATAATTGCCATATGCTGATGAGAAAGCTTGTTGCATCAAACAAACAAAAAAATGTTGAGACTGTAAAGGTGCTTCAGCTAAATATGGGTATGAATACTTATGCAATGTACTATTTGTAAGAAATTTAGTTTTTTCTGTAACCATATGGTGTATGGAGTGTAGATTGATGTGGGGAAAAAGTTAGTTAAAGAGGTTTGACTTAAGGCAGCAACATAAAACGTGAAAAAAAATGAAGGGGTATGAATACTTTTGCAAGGCACTGTATATTGCTGCTATGAAACATGTTTGTGGTTTTAACATGAAAAAGATATACATTAACATCTGAAAACCAACTTTAAAAACTTTATCTGATCTGTGTGGTTACTTTAAAGGTTTCTTCCTCAACGATGACTCATATACAGCACCATCTTGTGGTCGCATTTTTATATAAAAGGAGGAAAAAAACTGCAGACAAAAAGATTATAAAAAATGAGATGAAAAAGATAAATGCACATTTTGATTAAAATAAATAATCAAATATATATTATAATAAGTTAACAATTATAGAAACAACTAAAATATATATTTACACAGTTTTTAAATAATATATATTTTTTATATACATGAAAATATATAGCTGTGTCTGATTATAAGGCTTTTTTGTTTTTAATTCTGTACTATGTTGACTCATGTATCAGGTAAAACCATGCAAATTTGCTCTTAAAGGTATAGTTCACCTAAAAATATAGATTGTATCATGATTTACACTCCTGGAATTTTGTGATATGTGTTTGAAGAGGCATTCAAGTTTAATATTGCCTTTTTATCTGTATTGTGCAGTGGATTATATCTTTATCACGATCTTTGTTTTTATGCCTTTGGAACATATAAAAGCCAATTAAAAATGATCAGAAAGTGTCCCACTTTACCTGGATTCCCTCTGCATCATGCAACAGGAAAGTGTGTGTTGTTTCACACGCTTCTGCCACAGAAAAGAGAGATAAGCTTTTTATAGATGCTGTCACAAGGCTAAAGAGAGATGCAGCTTTTGCTTAAGAAGAAGTAGGGCAGAGAAGAAACAAACTCACGTTTAAAGTGGACAGCATTGCTCAGAATAATACAGTAGCAGCAATAAATAGATGTGTCGTTTATGGCTGTTTTCTAGGAAGCCTGCAGGGTACGATGGCAATGCACTGAAGAATGCAAATCTGCATGCAATGCAATGCACAATAAGTATTTAAGCAAAACTGTACAAAACTCACATGCAATGCAATATAATGCACAAAAAGGTATTTAAGCAAAACTCTATAACACTCACATGCAATGCAATATAATGCACAAAAAGGTATTTAATAAAAGCAGTATGATATTTGAACCGGTTTATTTAAAGAATGCACATCTATTCGTTTGCAATTCCATTCATCTTAATAGCAATTGAGCCTTGTAAGTAAGCAATGTGCAACCTACAATCTTTGCTCATGGAAAAACATACCTGTAGGAGCCACTCATTTGAGTTGCTAATACAACTAAACCACATCCAGTTCAACCGTCCTCCCACTTGCACTAAAAAGTATACACAGACAAAGTGTAGTTGCTAGGTGAATAACACAACTGTGTGTGTAATAACAGACAGAGATAGGAAACTAGATATGACTGTTTAAAATCTGCTTCAGTGACAGAGCGTTTTCAAATTAAAAATATAAATTCGATTCATTATTAACCGTTTTAAACCGAACTGACAAAATAAGAGACTCAAAATCCAACCTGTACCTCCAAATGCTGTACCAGGAAGTGGAAGTGACATCACAGGAACAGGTTTGTGTTGGTCTAGCTAAAGAGATGGCAGGTTAAAAACTAGCAGTGCATTTTAAAGGGGTCATATGATGCAATTTCATCAGTGTTACAAGCTCTTGGTGCATAAAGAAGATCTGTAAAGTTGCAAAAACTAAAGTCTCAAGTCTTTTCTCACAGTATGTGGGAAATGATGTGTTTTTTGTAACATTAGACCACATAAACACATTGCATCACACCAAATACACAATAATTTTATTTTTAGAAATGTCGTATGGCACCTTTAAGTGCTGTGTAGAAAATAAATGGCACTCGTGCATAATGGGTGAGTAGTTCAGGATGGAGGAATGAAGAAGGAATGCTTAATTTTGAGTTTCTTTTATTAAAATATAAGTATTGTTTTACAAAGTTGTTTTGATTATATTTATAGCATTGCTGTTAGTCAGTGCTGCATATTAGTTCGGATACAATTGCTTTTTGCACTGCAAATTTGTACACTCATGCTCTTCATTTCATTGTGTGCGAAACAGCTGCTGCAAAGGTGTAGGTTAAATAGTCATGCAATAATGCTGGAAGCATTTCTATGCTGGTCGTCTATCCATAAAGCATAGGGTCATGGTGGTGCATCAGAATTATTATTATCAATCGGCTTTGGGCTGAATCATATGTATTGATGATGCACATGCAGGCAGATTATTCAATGCAAAAACTGACTTGAAATGTTAGCGGATGCTGTCATCAGTGCTCTGCGTTCGCTCGTCTGGTTTGCCACGGTTGAATAATGGGCAGTAGAGAGCTGAGCGGCAGCAAGGAAGGAGAAAACGCGCTGCCAGTCCCTGCAAAACCTTCTTGAAAGTCCCTCTGAGTGCGGAAGAAGAGAAGTAGAAAATGAAAGGGTCGAGACATGCATTCAGCGTGCTGGTGAGTAAAGCAGGTTGTCTCCATTTAGAGCTTTGGCCGCTTATGAATCCCTCCCAATGTGAGATGTTGAAGGGCATGAAACAGATAATGAAGACCAGAAGTGTGCCCAACGCCATCCCGATGGCTCTATACCGCTTCTTGACGTTAACATTGGATAGCCGGGAAAGTATGCGGATGCATTGGATGTAGCAGAAGCAGCAGATGATGAAAGGGATGAGGAAGAAGACAACAGAAAGCTCCAGTCGAAACGGTAGGAGGATCTTCAGTTGTTCATCAGTGAATTCTTCATAGCAGGTGTTACGTTTGGATGGATCACTGATGTTGGGGTTGAAATGGTTGTGGTATTGCATGATGTAGATGATACTGCAGTGTCCCATTGACACCACCGAGAATATGATGCAGGCAATCCCTGCACTTCTGGGGTTGCGTTTGAGCTTGTATTTAATGGGGAAAGCCACACCCAGGAAGCGCTCCACGCTGATGGCCGTCAGGTGAAGGACGCTGTTGGCGATGACCGAGTAAAAGATGAATCCCGACAGCGGGCAGAGGAAGTAAGGAAGAGTCCATTTCATGTTGGCCACCTCCACCATGCGAAACGGCAGAAAAAGGAGGAAGATCAGGTCAGAGATGGTTAAACTGAGTAACAGCACATCCATCGGGGTGGAGCGCTGGCGGACCTTCTTAAAGAAGGTGTAGAAAGCCAAAATGTTGGCAGGAAGGCCTGTGATCAGTGTGAATCCGTAGACCACTAACACAACTTTACTGAGACCCACTGTCAACGTCATGGTCACTAGATGCAATGAACACTCTGTAAGAAAAAAACAGAGAAAATTAGAAAAACTGCAAGCATTTTACTATTGAAGTCCATTTCTTGCATGCAAAAAAATAAAATAAATAAATTTATAAATGCATGTTGAAAATCTATTTATGAAAAATCAGTCATGAGATAAAAGTCCAAATTATGACAAAAAAATAATGAACTAAAATGTCCTAATTATGCAATAAAAAGTCAATTATGAAGGAAAAATCTAAATTATGACATTATGACTTATGTCATAATTATGAGATAAAATCTTGACACAAGAAGTCAGTTGCGAGATACAAAATAATGACAAACCAAGATAAGTCGTGATTACGACAAAAGTTCAAAAGTCAATGTCTCCAGAGATGAAATGGATCTGCTCATGCACAAACAAATGTAGCCTAATTCTGATACATGCAATCACTATCCATTATGACCTGTAGGCTTTTTTATAATCATGTAACCTATGCACAATAATAATATTTTTCATTTTAATCTTTTATTGTTTCATATTTAAAATGTTAGTGTGTTGCTGCCCTGTGTGTAATAAGTGAACGTGTTTTGTGGACCCGCCCAGAGTCGGACTTTCTACTAACACACTCTTTAAATAACAACAATTTTTTACGCCCTTGACTTTAGACTAAGTTTGAATTGGTCTTTGGCACAGTCTATTTTCAAAATAGCAACGCTCATGGGCGTACGAATGGGCGCAAATACATTTGCTATTTAAACAACTCAAACAGTCCAAATAATTACAGACTAAATCATAATTATGCGATAGTCTTATAACATAAATTATGAGATAAAAAGTCTAAATTATCACATTCTAGAGCAAATCATAATCATGAAAAAAAGTCTAAATTGTGAGACAAAATGTCAAAATGACATACGATGACATAGTTTTGCGATAAAAAAACTATGACTATTATGAGTCAATTATGATATAAAAAGTTAAATTATGATACAGTTATACTTATGAAAGTCATAATTGACAACATGTTGATTCATAGCTTACATCCTAATTCACAGGCATTTCTGATCATTTTGCACTGATATCTGGACATTTTAAATGAGGTGGTGGCACACTAATTACTCATTGCAGTCCTTACAAACCAAATGTTTGGTTAAATATATGCTTTTTATCCGAGCTGAATGAGAGTCAATATCTGATGGTCCTCCAGCAAGAGCAATACATGCAATACTCTTATTAAACATGGTTACATTTAAATAGTAATGGATGACAAAGTTCTGTCAACCTTTGTCTCTTAAGAAAAAAAAAAACACCATTATTTATAAACAACAGGAAGCTGCTGATACTCATCTCCTCAATACTAAAAACAGGCATGGTTTTATTGTCTTTAGTTCAGTGTGATATTGCTTGACGAGGAGTTTTTCTCATAAATGTAATTGTCCTCTACAGTAACTAATCCAGTATCTTGATCACACAATGGAGCTTTAGGGTAATAAATAATGTTTTTGGTAAGTAGGTCACTTATTAATGGCATTAAAAAGAGTTCAATACAGATGCGGGACAACTGTGTTAAATATACATCCACTGTATCTTTGGAATAATAATTAAAAGCATGCAGCACTGTATGTTTAGAATAGGCTCAGATAAACTCTAAATATATTGCATCTCAGGAAATGCATGTTGAAACTTGTCACAGGATCAGGTGTTATAACTGTGAAAAAAATTATTCCACAACACACACAGACAGAGAGAGAGATCAGAATGCATGATTATTAGGGTTTTAGTAATATAAATGCAGCAACTGAGTCATCCTTTTGATAGAGAACTTAAAATTACTACACGCTACTAAAAATACTCAAAATGCATTTCCTTGAATACAAATTTAGTTGCACCTATTTAGTCTATACGTGGATATATATATGAATGTGAGATGTGAAACTAGTTGGAAATTCCTGCAATAAAAAAGTAGGTTATACGCGCTAATGTGAAAAAAACAACAACACTGCTTGTAGATCTAGCTACTTCTCAAAAAAATAAATAATAATAATTTATGATAGAATTCAATATATATTATAGATGAGCATCCAATTAACTAGCAACATCCAACCTGCAACATCTATGTTTCAGAAAAATATCATTATTAGATATGAAAATGTACAAATACAAATAAATACATTTTTAAGATCAACATAAAAATAAGCCTTCAAAATAATTTAAGCATTCCATGCATAGTTTTTTCTGTAAATATTAAAATGCATGTTATCTCATATATATATATATATATATATATATATATATATATGTTTTCTCAGTTGCCTATAGATCAGAGAAAATGTTCTGATCAAAACTGAAAAAGGTTACCCATTAAAGCATGAGTCGTCAGAGAAATCATCACAATTTAAAATCTTAAAAACAAAATAGTAGTAGCAAAATATTTGATACCTTAAAGAATCAGTCCACACCACAGATTCAGACGTGATGTGACGCTCCTGGAGCCTTTAAAGCTTTTTCTCATTATGTCACTTTGACACATGCTGCACCTACGATGACAAAACAGGAAAGCGAGACATTTTTCATTTTCTCAAGGAAGTGAATTTATTTCCCCAACATTAAGGTGCACTTTTTTGTAGAATGCACGTATATAAATACATGCACACTATCATTTAATCTGTGTTTGAGGTTAAGTCAACGAGGGAAGTTTCGTCTTCTACAAACATCTTCAGTAGTGCTCTATTACTTCTGTGTCTAACTTTGAGAAACCTTGTATTAAAGATGTGATGAAGAACAAAGCGATGCAAAGTGGGAGGAGAATTGATTTGTAAAAACCTCCAGTTTGCTCACATAAAGCACCTGACCAAACATTTGCTTTTCATCATATTTTTGCAAGGCCTGTCAGCAACCGATTTTACTTAAACTCATTAGCATTTTCCACATCATTAACATAAAAATTAAAGAGCTTAATTAATTACACATCCGTTAGGTGGGCCTCCTTCATACTCAAATGCGCAATCCATCCACAAAAGCACCGTAGCGGATCGCAGTAATTGAGCAGCGCTACAAGAAGCATCTGTGAGCAGAAAGCTGAATAAATAGTTGAGAGGACAAACAGCGGCAGTCCATTATTTATCATTTAGTAGTTCAGCTCTGCCAGCCATCCTAATTCATTTGGATTTTGTTCAAGCCTTCCTGTCTGTGGAAAAACACTGCATTGTGTTTTATTTCCAGACACTTGAGCGCAAGAAAAATCCCAGAGCTGCATTGTTCAGATGGATGAAATTCACACAGTGTCCTGTTCAACAGACACAGCTTTCGCATGTCTACGTGACAGCTGTGCTGGAGAAACAAAAAGATCAGTCTTTTTATCAATAATGCCGTCTCTCTCTGACCAAACACAAAGATTTGTATGGCACAATAAGCCGAGGGCCGGAGGAATGGCTGAGCGTTCGTTTCGAATGGTGTCGAGTCAGACGAGCGCTGCATTTTCTCAACGTCTGGGTCTGCCTCTGTGGACCTTCTGGAGAGAAGGAGGAGAAAAGAAAGAACAAAATGTTTCATTTGATATAAAGCACGTCTTAAGGCCCTTTCACATTACTCGAGTCAGTGTTGCCCAATGAATTTTAACTTTAACCCCATTCACAGACCTTTGTTAATGATTTTGAAAGCCAATGATTAGCAGACGATTTGCATGACGTATAAAAAGTCTGCCTGTATTCAAGTTAATCATTCAGAAAAGTTATTTTAACTGTCAAACTTAAGAGATCTCGAATGCATCACAATGCATTATAAATGTTTCCACTTTCACATCTTGTACTGCTTGTTAAAATCATGAATAGATACTTATTTGGTAACACTTTGCAATAAGGTCTCCTTTGTAAGCATGCAACAATACTTACTTACGTATCTTACTGTTATCTTATTCAACACTTGTTAACACATATAATCAAAAGTTGTATCTGGTAACATTAATGCACTAATACAAACAATGATTCATTTTAATTAACTAACATACAAACAGAAATGCATTAACTAATATAATCAACTGACCTAATTTAAAACATCAACAGCATCTAGAGACAAAACTGTATTTTTTTCTTTCTACAATTCACACACATTACTAGCAACCTCTTAATATTGTTTTTCTTTGATACCGACTGCAGGGCGTTTCACATGGAGCGCTGAAGTCTTGATGCGAGATATGAAAGAGCCTTAACATATTTGTATATTCATTAGTGACTGATTTAGAAACGGTGAAACATAGAGTGTGAGCTAATTTTACATCAGCCTGCTGCTGAGCTGACAATGCGGTATTCTTATAAGAATAAACATATACTCTTAAGCATAAAGGCTAAAGGGAGATTTCGCAGAAATACCACAGAGAAACCATTTCAGGTCCCTGTCACTAAAGCATGGATATAAATACTGCACTAAAATATTCCACTCAATTCAACTACTCCAGTCCATCAGTTAACATTTATCCAATGATAGATCCGTCCTCTATCCATAATATTGCTTTGTCAAGTGAAAAAGTGGTCTGGTCTGAATCAGGAGAGAAATCTGCACAGAAAACAGTTCAAAACAGCTCTAAACAAATATGTTGGTGGATTCAGATGTGAGAGACAACAGGGAATGAACAATCATTACTGATTATGGACTCATTTTTTGGGCTCAAAGCAACAGTTTAAAAGTTTAAACATCGTAATGATGGATTTGTTTCTTACAAACAAACAGCTTTTCACTTTTCAAGACATTAACTGATAGATTAGAGGATTATTGTGGTGTTTTAATCAGCTATTTTGACTCTCATTCTGACGGCACCCATTCACTGCAGAGGATCCACAGGTGAGCAAGTGATTGAATGTCTCCAAATCATAAAAAAAAACAGGCTTAACTTCCTTGGTAGGCCTGAGGATGAGGACATTTTCAGCCAATTTAAATTTTTGGGTGAACTATTCTTTTCCATTTTTAATTCTAATCAAATTGGCTGTACAAAACATTTTAAAATCTTGCCTAGTTGAAACTCGTACAACTTAAAAATTAAGTTGAAATTTCATCAGCCACAAAATGTGAGGATGCATTTCACTCATTTAAAGTAGTGTCAGGAGGTCATGCACCTGTCGCATATGGGTTGGGTGTCCATGCATGGTTAAAAATTGGGATTGGTCTTGGTAGACCAATGGGTATTGGATTCTGATCCTAAGAGGTTTGGGTTTGAGGTATTGGAGTCTGGATTTGAGATTGGACTTACGGTTGTGTGCTTAAGTTCTGTTGTATTTATAGTCTTTGCTCATTTGGGTGTATTTGGGAGTTGTTAAGCATGGTTGGTCTCTGGAGGTCTCTTCTTTGGGGGTCAACCTTCCTGAAGATTCAGTTTCCTGGTGTCTCTGTGTATCTCGTTGTGACCAATCTGAAGATCCACTACTGTCTGAACTATAGACTTCAGGGTTGGGATATAGAGGTGTTCCCTGCAAATGATCCCAATGCATCTGTTGGAGGTGCATTCTGGAGTGACTGTGGGTCTGAACGGGGATTGAACGTCGAGTTCGGTCTTCAGCTGATGATCTTGAGTTGGCAGTGCGGCGGTTTGCATTGGTTTGATTGGTAGGGCGAGAGTATCTATTCTGAATGAGGCCATGGGGTTGGCGAGAAGCATTTGTTGAAGCATTGTTGAGCACTGTTTGTGTCTGATTACTTAATGTCAAAGGGTCAGAGTTCAGCAAGCCATTCTGAGTATGATTTTGATGGTTGCTGTTAATATGTTGACTCTGTAGTGCACTTTATGCATGTTACTGGACCATCTGATTTGTTTTGCTTTGGCACATGCGCACCAGGCTGAAAATCGCCCATTTGTATGAGAATATTGGGACTGTGTTGGACAAACTGTGGGAACGATCTCTGAGGGTCATTGTTTGGATACGAATTGTTTTGATGCCTATTGTCTGGGACTGTACTGAAGTTGCAATGGAATACATCAGTGTTCAAATGGCTATTATGATGGAGTGGGTTGATGTTGATGTTCCCATTGTTGTTATTGGGAATGGCGGTGAAGTTTTGTGGGAGTGAGTTGTGTTATGTGGGATTAGGGTGGTTTCCATCAAAAAATAAATAAAAATAAATCTCACTATCTCTGTGTGAAACTGTTTATGTAAGCAAATGTTGCTGATTATTACTTTGTGTTGATATACTGATTTTTTTTCTTGTAAAGTTTAGTAAAAAACTGAAAAAATACTTTATTTTTTAAATTACATTGCTACTATATTTTACTTGTATGTAATTTTAAATAATATACAAAATTCATTGTATAATATCTAAAATAGTATTTTTATTATCAGTGTAATTAATATACAAAATATGAATATTATATAATGAATATATATATTATATTATATTATATATATATATATATATATATATATATATATATATATATATATATATATACATATATATATATATATATATATATATATATATTTTTTATTTATTTTTTTTAGCCATATTGTCCAGGCTTCAGAGATATTATTTTACATTACACTACATTTATTTATTTGTTTTACTTTTTTTTTTTTTTTACTGTTACTGTGAGGAGTCAAACAATAATAATAATCAAAATAAAAATAAAAAATTAGTTTTATAGATAATTACTATTTTTAATACCAATAATAATACTAAATATTTTTATTTTTACAAAATATATTATTATTATTATTATTATTATTATTATTATTATATTATAATTAATATATTATATTATCATCATTTATCATTATCATTATCTGTACTAATAAAAAATATATTTTTTAAATATTTAGATTTTTTTTAGCTTTATTGTCCATCACTGTCTTATTGTCATTCCTTCATTCTGGTTTGTTTTCTGAAGTCCAAGAGTATCTTTAAGCCTCCAATCAACTGTAAATATGAGCAACTAATCATGTCAGACTTCTTAGCATCATAAAACATAACAACTAACTGAAGCATTTAGAAGGGACGTACTGTTTCTTTGTCGCATGCAGACGCAAAATAATCACAAGGATAATTATGATGAGTGTAACAACACTCCCTGCTGAGCCACGTATCTTTAAACTTGATTTTTATATTTTACATATGAAGAACTAGATTAACAAGCACTGCTAATATCATCAGACAGAAATGGAGTCAGGGCACAAAGGGCAGAGAAAAAACACAACACAGAAACATCAATAATGGAGCCAGCAAATAGAAGAAAGTATCCTGCAAAGGAAAACCATTAAAGGCGAAAGAAAATTATGACTCCTTCTAGAGAGGTGACACGTGAATTTATCAATCCTGTGGTTGATTACTCCCTCTCCGGTCAAGAAAATGAATGTCAGGCCGAAGAATGAACTGACAGATGCATCTATCACCAAAGTGCCACAGAGAGCCATTAACTCTCCCACAAAGGCCAGGTCTATCTACTGCTTCGATGTCCCTCCTGTGACGTCATCCCGTGCGATGCAGGCGTAACGGACACTCTGATTGGTGGAGAAGATCTGCAGCCTCAGCATGCCACTCCCTGATTGGTCGACATCTGGACCATCTGAAGAACCAACAAAATTATAAAATGAAAAATCTTCATTACAATATACACTGTAAGGTTGGTCAGTATGATCAAAACCTTAAATAAATAAAGAAAAATATAAATAGTAAAAAAGGTAAAATATTTATATATATTTTTTAGCCATATTGTCCAGCCATTGTCTAATCTTGTATGATTAATTATATAATTCTTATTATTTTACAGAATATTCAGTGAAATAATGCTAGAATGTGTGTGTGTATATATATATATATATATATATATATATATATATATATATATATATATATATATATATATATATATATATATATATATATAAAACAATGCATACAGTTTCAAAGATGCTTCACAGAAACATTAATTATTATTAACAGTAGTATTAAGAATAAAATGTAATTATAATAATAAATTATTTGTATTGTTTGTAAAAAAATAAAATAAAAAAAAAAGTTATATATTTTGACTTTTTTTTTTTTTTTTTTGGTATTATTCTGTTTCTGTCTTACTATGTATTAAAGTCTATTTTTGATAACCCTGCAATTAAATAATTGTGCTTCATTTCAGTTCATTATTTAGTTTTTTATCTGAAACTTACAACGCATGAGTAATTCTGGCATCAGTGCAAAAATGGCTTCACGTTATGAATCACTTGAGTTCAAAACAAAACACTCAAAACAATAAAACTAAATCACAGAACAGAATTACAAAAACACTCTTTGTTTCCTCATCTGCCAGTTTGAGCCACTGTTGTCATGTCCCTCAAACAGATTGCAATTAGTCACTGGAGCAGAAATTAATCCAAAATATGTATGGTATTGTATGTTATTGTTATGTTTGTCCAGCAAACCAGAACATTACAAGCTCTTTAGTCATGCTGCTGTCATAAAACATGCTCAAGAGATGTTGACGTGCAAATAATATAAACTTGAGGTCTTATTAATGAAATTAAACTTTGTTTGTTTCAAGAGGGGCTTATTAATGACTTAAAATATCCCAAAAACAATAAACAAACAATTCAAAAATATATATATTTTTTATAATGGCTTTTTTATTTTCCACAGTCATGAAAAACCAGTTATTGTAGTATAACTGTAATATTATTATAGTTTTTTATAATTAATGACAGAATTTTCATTTTTGGGTGAACTATCCCTTTAACCTTTCTAATGCATTATGGTCCTATTGCTTGAAACACTGGCTAAACAAATTATTATTTTTGACATTTTGTGAATTATTTACATTGAGAGTCATGAATGTGCATGCAAAGTTTTGACCAATACAGTAGATGTGTTTTGGAAAGGCCAAACAAATCAGGGTTATTATAGCTAAAAAAGACTAAAGCTGAATCCAAAACCTTTTTTTACTTGGAAAAAAAAAAAAACTTTAACTGAAATTAAAAATATAAATGAAATACTTATTAAAAAAAAAAAGTCATTTTATTTGCAGCATAATTTCATATTTTCATTTAGTTTACCTAAAAATATTATCTTACTGAAATATCTAAAATTAAAAATGAAGTGTAAAAAAATTTAACAATATAGACATATTTAATTAAAAGAAATAATGACAACAAAATTACTAAAACAAAAAAATTAAAATAGTAATTAAAAAAAAATCATAAACCTAAAATTGTATTTCAATGATACTAAAATAACCCTTGTATTAATTTTGTTTTCCGACTTTTATCTTTGGTTCAAATTGGTCTTCCAATTGGTTTACATGCAATTTGTCAGGAATCAGCTCTTTGAAAAACAACAAAAACAATTTGAAGTATTGTAGCTTGTCAATCACTAAAACACAAAATATGTGAAAACGTGAAAACAGAAGACTTGTCTTCTGAATCATCCAAGGATGATTTATATCTAGCTGAGTTTCAATCAGAAATTGTTTGACTGACATTACAAATAGGTAGAGGAAGCACAAATAGCAATAAATACATTTTGCACTAAGTACAAATAAGGTTAATAGCCTACTACACAAGTCATAACAAAAATATATGCTTTTCAAATTTTTTTTAAATGTTGGGGAGCAGGGGCGGATCTATCGAGTTGGCAAATGCCACCCTAAAAGAAAGCCTTGCCCCCCCTGCTGCCACCCCAGTTGGCAGAAACGAATTAAAGGTTATGGCCAATTTAAAAATTTACGAGCGCGAATCCCGCTCTGAACTCCCAAACTGACTTAAATGATTCGCGATCCCCATAATTGACTCAAATGCTTCGAGATTCCACTATGAACTCCCGAACTGATTCAAATGATTTGCGATCCCCAAACTGACTCAAATGATTCGCGATCCCGCTCCGAACTCCCAAACTGACTCAAATGATTCGCGATCCCCATAATTGACTCAAATGATTCGCGAATCCGCTCCGAACTCCCGAACTGATTCAAATGATTTGCGATCCCCAAACTGACTCAAATGATTCGCGATCCCGCTCCGAACTCCCAAACTGACTCAAATGATTCGCGATCCCCATAATTGACTCAAATGCTTCGAGATTCCACTACGAACTCCCGAACTGATTCAAATGGTTTGCGATCCCCAAACTCACTCAAATGATTCGCGAACCCACTTTGAACTCCCGAACTGACTCAAATGATTCGCGATCCCCATAACTGACTCAAATGATTCGCGAATCCGCTTTGAACTCCCGAACCGACTCAAATGTAGGCATAATACAAAATAACATCTACATAATGTAGGCAAATACAAAATAAACTATTTAAGTACATGTTATTACAAATGTCATGTGATTGCTGATGTTACACTTACAGGACAATTAATTCCTTGTTTAGGCTTCTGACCAAACATTTCATTCAAATATTCACTTAATCTTTCATTCACCTTTTTGCTATAGATGACACAGGCTTTATAGTTTCTTCAACAAAAAACGTGAATATCACAACCCTTACAAAAATAAACCATGGTTTTGTCATAGTAAAACTGCTTAATTTCCTTTTGCATGATTTCTGAATGCTTGAGACTATAAAATAAATTAGAGTCATAATAAAGTTATAGCCACAGATAAATGTCGAGAGCTACAATTGTGATTTGTAAATAATACAATTTATTCATTTAGTTTTTTATTTGATTAAAGTACTTTTTCACCCCCATAGTAGGGTTTATTTCCATCATCATATTTGAGGAAGGGGGGCACAACAATAAATCCTGCTTATGGGAACCCTTAAGGTGTTGTTATACACGTCTCTGGGAATGTGTGCTCTACCACACACACACACACACACACACACACACACACTGAAGCACACGTGGTGTTTTCAGCTCTTCACTATATTGACACATGATGTAGGCTACACATGTGCACGTCAGCGCGCTATGGGAGGATTTCACCATTTCATTTGATAAAACTATCGTCATTCATTCGTATCATACACAGACAGAAACGGCAATGTCTTTACGGCAACCTGTCAAAATAAAATTTCGGTATAACTTGAAATTCAAACAGAAATCAATATTTTTCTAGATCCGCCCCTGTTGGGGAGTAACTAGTAAATGTAACTAAATTACGTAATTTACTTAAAAAATAACTGTAATCAAACTGTAAAGTGTAATTAAATTACAGTTACTGCTGAAACATAGTAAGGGTCAAAAGTAACAAATTGCTATTGAGGGTCACTTCACTCACTTTATTCAATAATTGTTTTATTTACTATTTGGATTCATGCATATGATTTATTTTTTAAGGATAAAAAAGATAAGAAAAACAATAGCTACTAAACTATTTCTTGTTTTCTGGTTTTAAATCTGTATTTAACCTCATAATGATCTCAAAGCTAGTCTTATTTTGTGGTAGCTGTGCTTTAAAATTAAATTATTATAATCTTAATTCAAGTGATGGAGGATTTTGAAAATGACTGTAATCAGTGTTGAGTACTGCAAGGTTAACCCTGCCTGGTTTATGAGTTTTGAAAATGATTAAAACATTTGAAAACATTAGAAATTGATACAAGTAATCAAATGTAATCAGTTTAGTTATTCATCAGTCATCTGATGAGGGAAACATCAGACTCCGGTGTCTTCTCGAACTGAACTGGAGATGGATCCAGACACACAATGACTAAACGCAAACCTATGGAGAGCTGCATGTAAAGAAAGCCAAAGCTGCTTCTGCTGTTTGTTTAGTTACATTGATATTTCTAAATGTATTTGCATTCAATAAGAGCAACAAAAATATCAAAGCAAGGGTTATTCGATGCTATTCAAATGCTTCATCTTTTCTTTATTACATATTTGCTCAGTGATTTACGCAGTACATTGAAACCCCATTTAAAACCACACAATACAAACACAAAGAAATAAAGATTAAATGTGAATGCATCTTCTGAATGGGAGAAATGAATGTTGTATTCACATGTAGCATGAAGAGGCACACAAATGATGCACATAAAAGAGCTTGAAATAAAACAGGAATGCTGGGTCTACTGTACACACTTACAACAAAAAGTTTTTTTTTTTTTTTTTTTTTTTTTTGCCATGTGTTTTGAACTCAAGTTCAATAAAGTGTTTTGTTTTTTTTTTATATGAAAATGGAATTTGTACTAACGCCTCTATTTTCACAAAAGGGTAAAAATTACTATGCATTGCATTAGTTATGTGTCGCATGTTGCATTTATTTAGCCTTAAGTTTTAGATTTAGGAAGAAAGTATCCTGATAAAACATGCATCATGTAAACGTCTATCTGATTGATCCTTTTCATCTTAAAGATGTATTTTCCTCACATTTCTTTTCATGTAATAATAAAATATGTTTATCATTTTGAATACACATAAAACTAGTTTGTCAGGTGCAGCATGCTTATTTACATTAACATGTTACATTCAAATGTATGTTAAATGACAAATGTGCTCTACAAATGAAGCACTGTTGCTTTAATCTCATTTAGACCTGTGACTGTAAAATCCACCTGTATTTCCTCTTCATAACATTAACAGGTTGAGGAGTAAAATCTCTCTTGAAACTGAGAAAACCACAACAGGATGCATCAGTGTGTTCATGTCAGTCTGGAGGGCCTGAGCAACACATTTAATTAGTTTCCAGATGTTTAATTCTATCACATATTAAAGCATATTAATCATTATAAGAGACATTCTGTCAAAAATAAAAGCAATACTAACATCAATCACTGTCTAATAGGAGCGCATATTAACAAGAGGCTACAATTAACACAGACAACTATAGAGCCTACAAAAGATTGATTAATTAATTAATTAGACCGTATTAAAATGAGAAATAAAAGCTATTATATACAGTATACACACTTACTAAGCAGTCTTCTTCTGTGTCCTACTTTGGTTTGCATTCACTTTCAGATTGACCTGTCTCTCCTCACCTCAACACCACAGCAAAGAAGGAACAAAATAATGTATTTCGCTAAAGTAGAAATCGAAGTATTGTAGAAAAAAAACAAACAAACAATCACGTGTAAGGTAACCACGCCCACTTCGAGCATCACTAGAAGAAAATGAAGTCATTAGAAATGTGTTAATAACACGAAATAAAAATATTATTTTATAGTCTGATTATATTTTGAATTTGTATGTATTTTAACATATTCTAAAATTAACGTTTATTTATTCCAAAATTAACTTTTGAATGACTTGTTTGCCACTTACTAGTTAACAAAAACAAAACTTTATTGCTTCATTATTAATACAGTGTTTTTTTACAAGTATAATAACCATTAAAATTAAACTACTTTTATACAGGAAATCATAAATTTAAATATTTGTCATTTGTCACGTCACTCACGTACGTCACGCAAGCGCGTAAGCTCAGGTGAGAAGAGGCTGGACTGTTATTATTTACCTGAAATTAATGCGATACTACAGAGAGAGAGAACACGGGTTTTAAGCTTTGAAAGGCGAGGTAAGATCCTTTATTTCGACCTGAAGGGCATTTATTAACGTATGTCACGAAAGTGCATCCAGTCGGTTTTTCAAGTGAACGAATTAATCAGAAATAGTTTCTCTAATGATGATTAATTTGTCAGGTGTCATGGGGTCATGGATGCTGATTTGGATTCTGTGTGCCACCGTCACTCTGAGTGAGTCTGCTGTTATGAACGATGTCATGTAATATTATTTTAAAGACGAAGGTAAGCTCTTTTGTTGTTGATGTTGTTTTCGTTTTTCTGGGTAGTCGAAGAAAACCTTTGTTCAAGCAAACATGGAAATTATTTCTACACAAAAAATACTCTCTCAGAAGATACAAAAGTTGTCATTGGGGCGCTACCTTTTCAAAGGGTTTAATATGTAGACTTTACTTACTAATATGTGCACTTAATGGTACCAAAATAAACCCTTTAGAAAAGGTAGCCTACTGTTCCAGTGACAGCTTTTGTACCTTTATTTCTGAAAGTGAATGTATAAACAATGCAGTACAGAAAACAATGAAAATCCAAATGCTATTGAAATATTTAAATATTTAACGATTATATTATTTAATATTATTTAATAATTATTTAATAATTATTTATATAATATTTAATTTAATATATAAAATATATTTTACATAAAAAAATGGATATTTTTCACCAATATTCAGTTCTTGGATTGACAAACTCCTATAAATCTGAGAAAATTAGAAATATCAGCCCAACAAAAAAATAAATAAACAAGGGGTTTTCATGTACTTTAAGTTTTACCTCCTAAAACTACTCTAATTTTTAATTAAAATGGAAACGTGACATAATAAGTAACTGGATTCGCACTCAAGCCTTAGTCACTAAAATCATAATATTTTTTTCAATAACTTTCATCAGTGCCTGTGTGTCTTCATGGAGCAATATCGGTCCGTTTTAAAACCGGACGGCCTCTGTATGTTGCGCTCGGCCAAACACTTGTTCTGGAAGCCATATTAAAGACGGATCCAGGCGACAAGATAGACATGGTGACGTGGGACCGCGAGAGAGGAACAGACAATGTCCGACTGTCACAAGGAAACAGAATATCTTTGGAGAATGGAGATGCACTTCTGCGGCTCACTGATGTTGCAGAAGAGGACTTTGCGATCTATAAGGTCACCGTTACGGACAGTAATGGATACCAGCAGCACGACTCCATAGAAGTGCGAAAGATTGGTAAATAAGTTATATTTTAACTATGCCAGTGTTGTTTTACGTCTGACGTGTGCACCGGCTGTTTTGAATATTTTCTTCACATGCAAAGCTATTTAAATATGTAAAACCAGTTGGACTGGTCTTCTTTTCTTACATACTTTTTCTTTTCTTTTCAGTGGAACCTCTAAAGACGTCAATTATGCACGTGCTGGAGTGTGTTGTAGATAATCATGGCATGACGCAGTGGGACAGTCCTATGTTTTCTTGGCTGGTTGATGGTGTTACAGTAACCAATCAAACCGCTCTGTTAGCAGATGGAAGTAGACTAGTCATCTCTGAAGTGAAGGGCGTTAACTACACCTGCATCATCAAGAGCAGCCTGGGGGTAGTGACTTCACATTATCAAATACCAGAAGGTATTGTTTAATGACAAGAATTTACGGTCATGTTTTTAATTTTTAGAGGTAATTGTCCCATGTTGATGTGATTTTTCTCCCTAAAATGTTCACCACACCATGCAAAAAACATCAAGAGAAAAAAAAAAAATAGGAAAGACTTGTCCCATTAATACATTAACCAAAATTAAATACCAATTAGCAATTCATTTGTTACAGAGTTTATTAATTAAGTAACAGTGTTGGGGAAATTTATTTTTAAAAGTAATGCATTACAATATTGCAAAAGTTACTAATTATGTAACATTTGTGGAAATTAAATACCTTTTCATGGAAGGTACTGTAATGCATTATATTACATTTTTGTTACTTTGTCTTATTTGTATTTAATTTAAAATTATGTAAAACCACTTTCATACCAGAAAAGAAATGCATAAGCCTCACGCTGAATGAAATGTAAATTAGTGCACACAGATCAAACAAACCTCTGATTTTAAAAAGTAATGCATTGCTTTACTTGTTACTTGAAAAAAATCTGATTGCGTATTTGAAATGCGTGACTAATGATACAACGGTTCATTTTTCGTATATTTGTTTTTGTTCAGGTCCATTACTGTAAATAATATGAACAAATAACTTTTTGTTTTTAACGCTGATGTTATGTTCTGGTCATTTTGACCTGAGAGGATCATGCAATGTTATTGATTAGGACTAAAATCTTTTTTTTTTTTCCTGATTTTCTTTTTCTCATTTAAATGGATATTGCCAAAATGATCAAAAACATTTTTTTTACACTGATACAGTAGTAAATTATGTTAATAAAGAGTTGACAATTTAAAAGTGACAATTTTCAAAGGCTTTTCATCAAAACTTTTGCACATATTTGTGCACAACCCATTTCATATTCATGAGAAAAGCCTTTGTTGTTGATTAATCATAACTAGCTCATCTATGCAACTATGCACTTTTTAATAGCGTAGAACAGTTTTACTTTGTAAACTTTCCTCAAATCTTCCTCAGATTGTTTGGTGTTGACGAGCAAAAGTTATTAAACATTTTCAATATGCCAAACTATTCACATGTACCAATTTGGAAACCATACTGGTAAAAAATAAAAATAAAAAAGGGGTTAAATCTTCTTATAACCTCAGACCTGCTTGGCATTAAATCACAGTTCTGCTGTTCAATCATTTTTAAAGGGGTCATGAGGATTTTTTGTTAATATATCATTTTTTATATGTTCCTTGAGGTTTATTTATAATGTTAATAATGTTTTTGCACGATAAATAAGCAAATCTGTTGAATAAATGACTATTTTCAACCCTCAATCTGAACCTCTCTCAGAAACTGGCTTTTTTAAAGGGGCGGGTCCTTTAAGGCTTCTTAGTATTTGCCACCGTTATGATTGGCTAACGTCATAGCATAGGAAACCGTATCAGTGCCGCCTCACCATTGCATGTTTTGATTGCTTTGACAAAATAATCAATATAAAACCAATGCATTACGTACAGTTTGTGATTGAGCTGTTTAATGACGAAGACATTTTAGGTTCTGAAACTTGTGGGATGTAATAGCTACAAAGACCTCTTCTATATCAAAAGATCACAGGTAATTTGGTTTCCCGTGTCATGGCTCCTTTAAATAATGCTAAACGCAGTGCACATGAAATCACTGCTGTGTTTGAGGCTATAATTGTTGCTTGGGCTATGTCTCGAGATGTAAATGGTTTCTTTAAGTGTCTGTAAGTGGATTTCTAAAGTAATGTAAGCCAGCATGTTTACAGCTGCTTTTAATGTGTTTTGTGTTTGACTCAGATTCGTCAGAGTCTCCGTGCTTTTGTGCAGGAAAGATTGCAGCTTCAGTCATAACAGCAATACTAATAACACTTGTGGCTGGGTAAGACCTCTCTTCTACAGTATATCTCTCATTTAGGACTATAATATATAAGCTGAATTAATAAGCTTTCCACTGATGTATGGTTTGTTATGATAGGACAATATTTGACTGAGATGCAACTATTTGAAAAATCTGGAATCTGATAGTACAGAAAAAAAAAAAATTAAATATTGAGAAAACATCTTTTAAGTTGTCCAAATGAATTCTTAGCAATGCATATTACTATTTAAAAATAATGTTTTTATATATTTACGGTATGAAATTTACTAAATATCTTCTCGGAACATGATCTTTACTCAATATCCTAATGATTTTTGGCATAAAAGAAAAATCTATAATTTTGACCCATACAAATGTATTTTTGGCATATACCTTTTATCATATATTTAAATGCAGCTTTTATTTTTCCACTCAAGTTTCTTAAATCTATTAGATTACTTTCATGATAGCTTTGTTTGATTTAATATCATCTCTGATGCAGACTTCAGTAGCAAACTGTGTTAAAGTTGGCAACTTTGATCTTTGATTGAACTTGTTTAATATGTTAAAAAGTAGCAGAACATTTGCGTATAAATCAGAATATTTATGTATGAGGGTCAAAGACGTTAAGATGTCCACATCAAAAGAAATGTACAAAAGTGATTTTGTGTCCACAGAAAGCACATTAAATGTAAGTAAAATGTCTACTTTTAAGGTTTCAAATAGGTTTTTGGAGAATAAAATTTCAAATTTTGGTTGAAATAATGTTACATTGTCATTCAGTGTAACACAATATTTATGCACAAATTCAAACAACATGCTTATTCTGACGTGTACATATTAAAATATGTAAAGAATAATGGAGCATAATAAATTTGATTGTGTTTTAAATTAGTTAAAATTCTTACTGACAAATGGGCAAAACCTAGGATAGTGGTAAATGTTAAAAATGTAAAGTTACAACTCATTAGTTTTTGGGGTAAAAGTAATTAGTCTGTTAAGATGTCATAAATTGATTTTTGTTGTAAATATGACAAACTTGTTACACTGAATGACATTTTACTGGGTGTCTTCTGTAAATCAGGGCAAAATGTATGATATTTATTTTTTGCTCAGAAAAACAAAAACAAAATTGCGATTAAATAAAACAGAAAACTTTTTGCATTTTTTTTTTTGGGGGGGGGGGACTACAACAGTTTAAAGCAGTATTACACTTTTTTTTTTATATGCTTAAACACTTTTTCGTCTTTGACCCATGAATGTTGAGATGCATCAATATTTGTTTAGATACAATATTTCGGCTGTATCCCCCAATCTTAGTCTATTGACAAACTTTTTTTTTTTTTTTTTTTTTACAGGTTCATTGTGATGAAGAAATGCAAGAACAGTCCCCTCCTTTAGCCAACACTGTACACTCACAACTTTTTCACAAATTTAGTTTTTTTATTTATTTTACTTAAGTACTGTTTGACATCACATTATAAGCTTTTCCCTCTTTTTTATGACGTTTATTAGAATAGCAGAAATATTGTTTCCGGCACAAATACTGTACGTGTCTCACGAACAGATTTCAGCTTCCAGGTTTAAATGTTTTCTCTCTTTTTTTTTAGCTGTTTCTCTGCAGTTTGTTCTTGTTCTATGTCAAAAGAATGTTCTTGTGTTCATCGTAAAAAATTTGGTTAAACGTTAAAAATGTGAGTGGTTAAAATGTTTACTATGGTTTGTAAAGATACAAGCTGTTTTGTTTACAAAAAAATTATGTAAGTGCAATTAAGTAGCTTTCTACCTCAATTGTTCTAAAAATAAATCTACTTTTGGAGCACACAAGCAGTGATGTTTAAGTTTGTTCAGAGAATAAAAGAGTCCAGACGGATCTGGAGGGTGGAGTGTGACGTGAGGGTTTTACTGGATGGAAGATCTGTTTGTCTGGACAGAGAATAGTGGCCTTTACGCCACAGGAAAGGGAAAAGGGAAACGCCTAAAGACCTTTAACTCTGTGAACGGAGCACACGAGTTCAGACTACAGCAGTCCTGCAGAGACACAAACATGTTTGCTGTGGGAGCGTCGCTCTAGTGTTTTATGGGACAGGAATTTCTGGATACAACAGTCTCTTTCAGGAAGTTACGAGAGGTGAGTTTCGAAAAGCGTGTAGTAATCTCTCTCAAAAAGTGAAAGTATCTGAACTTTGGTCATGTTTTTTTTTTCTTTCTAGGTGACATGGACCTAGGACTACAGCGATTCATCAGGACTGTCCTGCTTCTGCACGTCTGCTGTGAGTTATTCTGCATGTCTTCGTATGTTTATGAGTTATTTTGTGTTTCATGGCTCTCTGGAATACTTGATGCTGATTGGCCGCTTGCAGTATTCTGCAGCCGAAGTGTACTTTTAGTTTTATTTCTCAGTTTCTCAGTTCTCAGTTATTTCTCAGTAAATGCTGTTCTTTTGAACATTGTGTTCATCAGTGTTTCCACGAAAATATTAAGCTGGACCGCTTTATTCAAAACTTATCATAATAGAAATGATTCTTGCTCAGCAAATTTAGATAAAGCTGCCAATATTTAGATTACGTTCCTATTATTGTTATTCACTTTTTTTACATTTACATTTCTTGGCGAGTATAAACAGTCTACGGTTGAATGAACTATATTGTTTAACTTAAAGATGTAACTTTCATTGAACATTGGTGTTTTTTTTTCTACTTCAGATAAATGCATTTAATCATGGTTTCCACAAAAAAAAAATATATATATATATATTATTACTATTAATTATTAAATCTTATTTATTGATAAATAACTATATTTCTTTCTTCTTTAACATTTAGATATTAGAGCCTGATACATTAATTAATTAACTTTATTATTTAAATACAGTATTTGTTTTTTTTTACTTTCTATTCATTAAAGAAACCAGAAAAAACAATAATAATAATAATAAATACACAGTACAGCTTTATATATAATTTAAAAATAATACTTTTAAATTTTTTTAAACATTTCTCAGCAACCATAAACAGTCTACGATTAGATTGAGCGTTATTGTTTAAATAATTATTATATTAAAAAGTAACATTTATTGAATGTTGGTGTCTTTATCTTTCCTTTCTTTTTATAAATCTACAAAATGTTGTTCTTTTGTGCTTTCTATTGTTTAAAGATCCCTCAGACTATATTGCAGTTTCCATAAAATACAAAACTATTTCCAACATTTAAAATAATAAGAATTGTCTCATTTGTTGTTGTTGTTTTAAATAATTATGTAAGTAATTAAATAAAGATGACTTTTTTTTTCAACACTTTAATTTCTTTGCAATCATCATGAACTGTATGAAATTAGATAAATTAACTATATATTATATAAAAAAAACTTTTAATGAATGTGCTTCATATTGCAGGTGACAGGTTTATAAAAGCAACTCAAAGCCATGTGATTGTGATTCTACAGTTAAATGTAATTATAATTGGAGATATGACTATATGTGATGTATTTTGTGTCGGCAGGGCTCTGGAGCGGCCAGTGTTTGTCCGTCTACTTCACAAACCAGCAGTCTCTGTATGTGATCGAAGGCCAGAATCTGATCCTACAGGCACAAATCCAGCTGCTGGATGGGGAACACGTTGCTAAAGTGACATGGGACCACGTCGCAAAGACTTCTGGGATGAGTTCAACATTGGCCGAGTTTCCTCGTAAAGTCAAAGATGGGAGAGTGACTCTGGAACAACAGGGAGCCACGCTGAAGATCAGAGATTATCAAGCGGCAGACGCCGGCGTCTACACGGTCACAGTTACAGAGCAGTCAGGACAGAGACGATCCGCACAGAAAACCGTTCAAGAATATCGTAAGATCCACTCGAGCGCTATACTGTTAGCCCCTTGAACGTTATGCTATTGTTCTTCAATAGCAGAATGTTATATTAACTCACCCTCAGCGCAGCCAAGATGTAGAAGAGTTTCTTTCTTCATCAGGTTTGGAGAAATGTAGCATTGCATTACTTGTTCATCAAAGGATGCTCTGCAGTGAATGGGTGCCGTCAGAATGAGAGTCCAAACAGTTTATAAAAACAACAGCATAATCCACAGCACTCCAGTCCATCAATAAATGAAGTATAAAGTTACGTGTTTATAGGAAACAAATCCATCATTAAGATGTTTTAACCTAAAACCATCGCTTCCAGATAAAATCCATAAAAAGTGCATAAATAAAATAGATCAAAGTTCATAATCCATAATACTGTGTCCTCCAGTGAACATGTAATCTTGTCTGAATCAGGAGAGAAATCTGCACAGAATTTAAGTACTGTTTAAACAGCTCTAAACAAATATGTGGGTGTGTTTTGATGTGAGAGAAAACAGATGATGTTTTTTTGTTTTTTTTTGACTGGAGGAAGATTTATTATGGATTTATATCTTGACCAGAAGACACAGATTGAAATTAAAAACATCTTGATGGATTGGTTTCAGATTTTGTCTTCTCCAGATGTTAACTGCTGGACTGGAGCGGTGTGGATTATTGTGTTGTTTTTATCAGCTGTTTGGACTCTCATTCTGACGGCACCCATTCACTGCAGAGCATCCATTGGTGAGCAAGTGATGCAGTGCTACATTTCTCCAAACCTGTTGAAGAAACAAACTCATCTACATCTACTCTTTGTAGTGTTTTGTAAATCATACAGTCTCCGAGTGCTATTTTGGTTTTTTAACCCTAGAATGCACACCTGAAAAACTCCACTTTTCATACAAACTTTGTTTTAATGTGAAATAATGCAAACAAAATGTGTAAAAAAAAAAAAAATTCTCACCTGAAAAGATTATTTCATGCAAAACATACAAAAAGAACAAATAATGTCACCCATGCAGTGATGTAGTGTTAAAACAAAAAAATTTTTTTTAGAAAAAAATACACTTTTATAGCAACACCTAAACAGCATCACAAACATTTTCAGTTAGATTACATGTGGATGCCATCTATAAGTTCATAATTTTGAACCATTTCTTGAACCGATTTGTGTGATTTAATCAAACAGAATAATGTTTTACAGAAACACAAACCAAATAACATCACTGATAATTGATATCACTGATAATACATACTATTACATACTTGATGTTGGTTTCCCTCCAAAATGATGTCACTTCCTAGACGATGATGTCATGTTGGGCATATAAGAACTGAAATTATTTAAAATTTACTTATGTTGTTAGGACACAGAAAGCTATTTTAGCTTTTACACACTTAAAAGGTAAAAATGCATGCATAAAGAATATTAAGTTTAAGTTTATTAAGTCAATAATAATGTAGATTATTTCGAACAAAATGTGAGAAAAATAAAATGCACTCCGTAATAGCAGTGACCCATTTTTTACTTTATTATGCCCTTGTGCATTTCTCCAGTAATTGTGCTCTCTCTGTGTGTGTGTGTGTGTGTGTGTGTGTGTGTGTGTGTGTGTGTGTGTGTGTGTGTGTGTGTGTGTGTGTGTGCGTGTGTGTGTGTGTTTCAGTGGCGGTGCATCACGTGTCTGTGATGGTGAATGTGTCTCACTGGGTTCTTCACTGTATGGAGGCCTGGGGAACTGAGCCCACCTTCACTTGGCTGCATGAGAAAGTGGTTGTAACGGAGAAGGTGGGTCGTGTTTCGGCAGATGGGACGTCTCTGTATGTCTCCGGCATCTTCTGTGGACACTTCACCTGCGTTGTGAGCAACAAACTGGGACACAGTTCAGCCACATACACCGCAGGTGCAGCTCTCACGAAGCACAGGAACATGAGGTGCAGTGACCGTATGTTGACCGTGTGTGTGTGTGTGTGTTTCAGAGGCGTGTGAAAGCTCAAACGGGAGCATGACTGCGGTCGTTGTGTTTCTGCTGCTGATACTGACGCTCGCAGCCGCATCTCTGGCCTTTATACTGTGGAGGTGCGTTTAAACACAAGTCCCTATTTTAATTCATATTTTTATTGAAAATTTGAAATTTTTGATGTTTTTTCTTCCCAACAGAAATGTTGCAACTAGATAAAGTAGAATAAAAAATAATATATATTATTACATTTTATTTTATTATAAGCAATGCATGTTTTTAGTTTTAGTGAACTATAATAACCCTGGATTTGAGGTATTTTAGTGCATTGCATTAAACTAAATAAGTAGTCTTGGTATCTACCTAAAACAAGGATAACTTTTTAATAATTGATGTAAATTTATGTTCTGTTTCCACTGTAAATGCTTTATTGCAAATGTAAAAAAAAAAAAGCATACAGGCACAGTTCAGTTCAGTGATCAAGTTGACCCTCTTTAATTTTAGAGCCCACTCTCATGAAAGTGCATATAAATAGTATGCCAAATTAAAACAACAACTTTTGGTATTGATACGCAAAAATTAACTTTAAGGGCATATTATACTAATTTGTTGGCATGCATATGTAAAGCAATTTTCGTGTGCGTATGATACGCATCTACCCCACAACCCTAATCCCACCCCTTGCACAATTTTTGCGTATCAATGAGTTTTTGTTCTTATTTGGCGTACTATTTGATTTGCTAATCATTTCAATAATTTGTGATACACGCTTCAAAGTCCCAAACTGAAATGATGGTTCACAATCGTGCATCATTTGATTCAGATTGGAAATGCAATATATTTCAAAAATATTTTTTCTGATTTATTAAACCGTGCAAAACATCAAACTATTAAGGCAGTACAGTAAAACAAAGAACGAATATACATAGGCCTATACAAATCCCATGAGAGCATTAACCATTGTGTTATTACAGTAAAAGTCTAATTATTATTATTGTTTTTTTTTTGTGGCTACCACGATTTAGTAACCTTGTTTTTTTACACCCTTGCTAATCAGTGTTATGCGAAGTATAGACTATAAATAGTTTTGAACCTGAAGGATTCCCGTCACACCTGATGGGTGGAGATCTTGTGTGAAATACTGACGTCTAAACAGGTTTAGTGCGTCACCTTCAGTGTACCGTGATTAACCCCATCTTCTTTTATCACGCAACATGACTGTAGTGAAATCACTAATGCATGACCTCCAGTAACTTCAAATGATGCATGCAATAAATAGTTAATTAATTAAAAAAAAAAAAAAAAAATCTTCCTTCAGTTCATTCTACTTGGTTCCATGAACTAATCACAAACTACACATTTAACGCAATAAATTTTTTTCACTTGATTGCACAAGAAAATGCATGCACTTCTTGATTTATTCCCTGTTTGGTCCACTGCAGGAGACACAGGCTTGGATATAACAGAAGGGAGAGACTGAGAGAGCCGTGTGAAGAGTCTCTGTGATCCTGTGACACTGACGAGAGATGATGGACTGCCAGCCGCTTGACGCTCTCAGCACACCTTTTTATACGTGACTGATCAATGCATTATTGACTTTTGGTATGATATTAGACTCCCTGGAAAGATATTTATGCATATTTATTTAACCAAGTTAGACTAGCATCATCAGGAGGTTTAGTTAATGCAATCCTTTCTGAAATACTTGATTCTGATTGGTCAGTTATGACATTAACATGATGGGCACTTAACTATTAATTGACCATTGTCCCGTATCAATAAATTACTATTTGACTAAGTAATTTTTTGTGGTTTATTTTTTTTTATTATCTTATCAAATTGATATGTCTTCATAATTTTTGGGGCAAAAAGCCATTTAAAAATGGAAAAACTCATGATCAAGGAGTATACACATAATTAATAAATTTCAATTAAATTAATTTTTTGCCCCCAATTTATTTTTTATTATGTTTATTAACATATAACAGTGACTGGTCACTTTTTGTCAATTAGACTATCTACTCCGCTCTTAAGTTTTCAGTTTTGACCACGATAATAAAATTACTTTTATTCAAGAATAAATGAAAACTAAATAATATAAAATTACTAAAACTTAAATATAAAATATAAATAAAAACTAAATTCAAAATCGCAATAGATACAAAAACACATTTCTGATAAATCCACCCTTAAACAGCGCAACAGTGCCTGATTACTTTAATAATACAGAAATTCAAACACTTAATATAAAAAAAATAAAAAATGGCTAAATAAAAATATTTCAGAAAAGCATAACTTTTCTAATGCATCATATAGAAAGACTTTGAGAGAAGTGTTAGAAATGTTTCTCTGGCATCGAACTCCATTACAAGGAGTTCAAAAACTGAATGTATTTATATAGATTTTCATCTCTGATATCACTTTGTCAATTAGAGCACAAGTTTTGACCACAATAACCTGTGGTCTAGACTTCATGCCAACTCTTTTAACCGTGATATTTCATTACAGATGACAAGTGTGTGAGCTCTTCTGGACAGTAATCAGTCTAAACTCCATCAGCATGACATTAGCATAATGAGCTCTTTTGTATTCCATTATTACGGAGTCAAAATACGGCATGTTCACAAATGGAGAAGACGTGCAAAGAATGGGGTCTTCTCTAGCATTCCTTCGTTCCCGCTCTTAATAATCCGCTTTATCTCATCTCTTGTTCTTGTCCTGTATCACTATAGTTTATGTTCTTCATATGGAAAGCTGTAGAACATTCCCGCTCTTTTCTCAGCGCACAGTAGCTTATTGCCAACATGAAGAGCGTGAAATGTCAGAGTCCCGGAGGAGCATTAATCTAGCTTTGATATTCTTCCAGAAAGACAAGAGAGCTTCCTAAGTTTGCATTCAGCTAATTAGAAATCACCTAAATTCAGCCCGATGTGGCTTTCATGAGGTGAGATGAGAAAGAGAGTGTCACGGTTCATCACAGCACATATTACAGGCAAAATATGAATAACCCACTTCTTCAGAAGACTCTGGGTCACTTTATCCATCACTACGACAGGGTTTTAATATCTGCTGCTGTCTTGTGTGATATGGGCTTCATTTTCATCAATCTTTAAAAAATTATTAAAAATATTCTGTTAAAATGTGAAAATAAACAACAATTTTAAATTGTGGCTTGGCAACTGACTCCAGTACAATAAGATGAAGTGCTAAAATGACTAAAACTGAAAATATAAGCATTTCTATACTACATGTAGCTGCAGTAAAATTAAAAGAACAATTTAGATTTTTTTTTTTTCTAATTAGAAACCAAACTCAGAAATGCTGCATAGGCAACAAGCTCAAAACAAGTTAAAAAAAATGCTACAATATTACTATTTAAAAAAAAAAAAGCTATTATATACACGTCACATAAAAAAAAAACAACAAAGACAAATGAAATTACTAAAAGTTTAAGTAACAAAAAAAAATGTAGATTTATATTATGGCTGTCAAAAATAGCGCGTTAACGGTGTTAATTAGTTGGTTGTCGTTAATTACGTCAAATTTTTTTAACGCATTTCACGCATGCGCAGTGTGACAAATTATTCAGGTTAGGAAAAGTCTCGTCGATCTCTGAACATAGACAGTAAAAGAATAATAATGATCCTAAAGACACTGATTAGCAAACTCATGCGTGTTTGATTAGGGTTAGAGCTAAACTTCGCAGGAAAGTGGATCTCGCGAGCCAGATTTGAGGATCACTGTGTTATAGCGTCCTGTTTCACACTGCGCATGCGCAGAACGCCTACATGCAATGCAGCAAAAATTACAGCTGTTTGGAAAAGCATGTGCATTTTTACTTGGTTTTACTGGCACTTGAAGCCTTCAGAACGTGAAAATATCGATCCTAAAGTATTGTGGCAGAGCAAATGAACACCTCCCAAAAACAAGAGTGCCCAGAGTGCTGCTTATGTGAGAAGGGTATTCCTGCACAAGCGGAGGCTACAGTTACAGGACCGCAATTCTGTGACCGCAGCTTTAGGACCCTAGTATTTTTGTGACAGCGCCACCTACTGTACTGAATCAACACTAATTAAAGATGGACGACGTGGACAGCAACCAGACGGTGAGTATCGATATTTAATTAAGTTTTATTTTATAACGTTTAAACGGTGCAAAGTTTACATAGTGAGAACGTTACCTATGAATTAATAATTAATTCCCACCAAATTAAGAATTTGTGAGCTAGTTTTATTAATTACTACGACGTTGATTCGTGGCTATGATTTCATAAATTATAATTGTGTTTTAATGACGAAGTATTATAAGTGAATCTAGCCTGCACATTAATTAAACTTATCAGATGACAAGAGCATGGTTGTTGTAAGGTTTGTTAGATTTACCTGCAGCTTAATGTATTAGTGTGGATACTGGCTTAATAGTCGTTGTTTTACCATATTTAGGTATAAAATATATTTCATAATTAAACTGCACTGACTGCCTAGTTGCAGTATGTGTTAGCCTGTTGTTTTGGCATTGTTTTGCAATGATAAATTAGGCATTTGGCAATTTTAATAGTTTGTTACAATTTGGCCTAATCTGCAGGTCTACTCCACATACAGTTATACATTGCTATCATGTGTTAGTTTCTGTCATGTTTTGCATGGCCAATATGAAGTGATTTTATGGATTCGATTAGGCTCATTGTAGGACAGATGATTAAAAAAGGCACTAGGGATATTTTCATGATCTCAAAATATTCTAACAAGTACACTCTCACTTTTTCAAGATACATATAACAATCAAAAAGGGAGATCCCTGCCCGAATTGAAGAGATGCACCACATGCTGCAAGGACTTTCACTTTTCATATATATATTCCAGTTGAATATGTTAAAGAAATGTTTCTTATTTATTTCTCTCTGTCTCTCGCTCTCTCTTTCTCTAGAGTTGAAGCCTACAGCCATTCTATCGATGCAGCACCTGATGGAAAAGGGGTTCACTTTGGTGCTGTTCTGATGTTGTCACAAAAATGACATGTATATACTGTACAGACCAAGAGTTTGGACACACCTTCTCATTCAAAGAGTTTTCTTTATTTTCACGACTATGAAAATTGTAGATTCACACTGAAGGCTTCAAAACAATGAATGAACATATGTGGAATAATATATGGAATTATATACATAACAAAAAAGTGTGAAACAACTGAAAATATGTCATATTGTAGGTTCTTCAAAGTAGCCACCTTTAGCTTTGATTACTGCTTTGCACACTCTTGGCATTCTCTTGATGAGCTTCAAGAGGTAGTCACCTGAAATGGTCTTCCAACAATTTTCATAGTAATGAAAATAAAGAAAACTCTTTGAATGAGAAGGTGTGTCCAAACTTTTGGTCTGAACTATAATATATATATATATATTATATGTATATATGTATATAAATAAACATTCTTGAATCATTCTTGTGTCTTGTCTTGCCTCTCACCAACTTTTAAAATATTGGCAGTAATTTAGTGACTCCATACACTGATTCCAACTTTAACTTACCTGATAATGAGCTAATTCACCTTAAGGAAGTGAATCAATATACTGTATAATTCAAGAGACAATTCAAGACTTTTAAGGTTCTTCATTTTTTACAATTGTTTTAACATTGATATACATCAATTTTACAAAATTGATATTACATTTATATTTTGTGTAAATTCATGTTTAAATTTAAAATTGTGACTCAAAGCACACTTAGTAATTTAACTCTGCTGCATTTTGAATCAAAAATCACATTTAAAAACATGCTACTGAGATTAATATATTGATGCTATATACAAAGTAACGTGACTGCAAACCAGGGCCGTCGCCAGAACAAACCAAATGGGGGGGCATTTAATTTTCATAGGGGGGCACACTTTTTTTTAATGATCTGAGACAGACCATAACATAAACCCATATTAGGCTATAACTAAAATAGACCACAATAGTCTTGTTTTGTTCAATTATTCAAATAAAATACTTCACCGTTTGATCTCAACGTCTCTGTTTATTGTCTCTTAACATTTCCAAAACCGCCAAAAATTTATTCTGAGATCCATGCAACGCGCAGCTCAGCTGCGCAAAGGAATTGCGTATAAACAATACAATACTGTATGCTTAACTAAATTAATTGCATGATTTATATATACATATACTTACACACAAACTGCATATTGTAATTTGAATTAATAAAACTACTAACACAAAAATAACATATTGAAAGGTCTGCTGCTGGAGACTTGCCATTGGCTGTTGTATTTGAATAATTAATGAGGTAGGTCTTTGCAAGGTTTGGGTGCTGTTTTGGGATGTTTTAACAGTCATTTGTGAATATAATTATATTTAAAATTATGTTCTGTGTACTAATGCGTTGAATAATGAATCGTCTGAATCATTTCTGAAGGTAATGTGTTATGCATTTCTAGTGTTACCGTTGTAGTGATTACTGTTCATGTGAGTCAAGTTCTGCTGAAACAACATTATTCGTGCAATGATCTAAAATCAATAACATTCATTATAATACGTCTAACTGCGCGTTCACACCGGCGGCGTCGGGAGCGTCATAAATCGCCCTTGCTGTTCTGTTCACAAACTTATTTTGTATTAAAAGTGGCCGCAAAGCAAACAGACTTGTTGATCTTATGCAGACTAACCACAAGGAGGTTAACGTTGTAAGTTGATCTCATTAAATGTTGTTGTGGACGAAATAAGATCCTTTACTTAAAATGAACGATCTCAGACACCTTGGTCCACGTATCACTTTTAATTATTTTTTATATGTCCCTGTACGCAAACAGGGACACATCATAGACTACTGCAAACGCGAAACAGCAATAATCAACCTGTCCTCTATTTTGCTTGGGGAACTAATGTGATCGGAGCTGCGTCCTCTGGAATCCTCTCAAGCGGTTGACTTCTACGTTCCGATTGGTTCCTGCCCAACCGCGTCATAGCTCATTACCATAAAGTTGCCTTGATTTAAACTCTGCTCGACGCTCTCAGGCCAAGTCGCGCCGCGCCGTTCCTCGCCGCTGGTTTACATTGAAAATTAATGACTTCCGGCCACTTTGATGCTCTCGACGCCGGCGGTGTGAATGCACAGTAATGCAAGTTTGGTTAATTGTTCTGTGCGTTACGTTTAGGGGGGCACAAAAAGTCATTTGGGGGGGCAATGCCCCCCCTTGACGACGGGCCTGCTGCAAACTAAACCAACAGGATACTAGAACTGCGTTCCTGAAACTGCAGCCATCGCTATATCGTCCAGTACGGTAGGTGGCGCTGTCAGGAAAAACTAGGGTCCTAGAACTGCGGCCCAGATCTGCGGCATAGACAGTAAAAGAAATGGACACAGCGACCCCATTGCAACTCAATTGAGACAAATGAAGCCCAGTTTTAGCGTTTTTTAGCACTTCCGTTTCTGACGCGCAGACTCAAACGAAGCTTGACGACGTCAGCAACCTGTCTGCCCAGATGTAAATCTTCTAGTAGCTGTGCGTGCAAACTGCCATCGTTAATCTTGCAGAGACGGTGAGCTTGAGCGGGGAGTTCTTTGTCGTGAGTGAGCAGGAGTAAGTATTCTGATTAATTATTTTGTATAGTTTTTAAAATGTAACGCCAGTACGCCATATTAAGTTAATTGCCTGCGAGCTTCTCCACCTGTCTGTACGGTAATGCGACAGAGAGCCGAGTGGTTATGACGCAATCGTTAGCCTATTTTTTACAAAAACTGTTTATACGGGGCCATAATGTAACATAGAAGGTAATGGAGCCCTTTATACATTGTTGTGTATCTTTAGAAATAAATAATGGACAAACAGAGTCTTTAAACGCCTCAGATGTAAAGTTATTCGCTGTCAAAGTGACACCAAAATGAATGGGAGTCAATGGGAATGCTAACGCAAGTGAAGTTCTGCTAAAAGATGGCAGCCCACACCCGACTTCAACTTCCGGTCGAGTTCCTTGCCCCTTGATCTGCGGTCCTGAATCTGCAGCCTCCGGTTGTGCAGGAACATACTATTGGCTTATGTGATTGTGGCGCATGTTTGTGTTTCTGAGTTCATTGAGTTTCTCTATGCATAATTTCATAGATATGTGGCTATATTTAACCACTGGTTCACCTAAAACTCTTACAGTATCTGTAGTTAAATGGCATGGTTTTATATAGTGCTCAGGTAAATTTGATCTAAGTAAATGTTAAACTTTTGAAATTCAGAAAAAAAGAACTACATATTGATGAATCAATACATGAAAATTATGTTTCTGTGTCCTGTTATTTATCTTTTGGTATGCATTTCAGAAAAAAAATGGTTAGGATTCAGGTGTAGTTGCAAATAGTGATTAATCCACTGAAAATTCTGATTAATTTGATTAAAAATTTTAATCATTGGACAGCCCTAATATATATATATATATATATATATATATATATATATATATATATATATATATATATATAAAATGAATAAAACTAAATTGAATTCTGGTTATAACCACTGGCGGCGCCAGGGGGGGTCTTGGGGGGTCTCAAGACCCTGCCAAAAAATGCCTTGACCCCCCATTTGACCCCCCAGCCTCTTCCTGATTAAAAAAAATATATATTCGGGATAAAGATCCAAAAATGTTTCTCTTCAAACTACGCAGAACAATAATAAATAATTATTTCTATATTTATTCATACACTGAACCGAGAACCGTTTCTGTCGGACGCGTCCGATTCGAGAACCGATGAGCTGATGATAACTGCGCATGCGTGATTCAGCGCGAAGCAGACTGACACAGAGCGCATCTGAACCGACCTGATTCTTTTGGTGATTGATTCTGAACTGATTCTGTGCTAATGTTATAAGCGTGGGTAAACCAAAGGCTTGAATGAAGGGCAATCATCGCCAATGACGGCATTACATCGAGCGCAAAAGAACCGGTGAACCATTTTTTTTCAACTGGTTTATTTGATCAAATTGTCCGAAAGAACCGGTTCACTTGAGCACCTGCTCCTTTGCCCCTTAAGTGCCCTTTTGTCAAAGCAAAATTTCAATTTTTTTTTGTAATAACATAAACATTTGTGAATGCCTGCCCACGCCCAATCATAATATTAGTACAATTTATTAATAATAATTTAGCCGTAAATAAAATGACCAACATGATGACCGTTCACCTGACTACGACCTCATCCAACCGGGAAGATTCCTTATGCTGCACGCGCATTTTTTAATTGCTAGAGGATATTTTCAACATCGTGGCAGCTGGTAAGTGGTGTTTCATTCTCAGCGAAGTGATTTTGATGTTTATTTACTTATTATTATTTTACAAGAACGATGTGATGTGAGAACATGCAGATACGTTGTTTATATTGCTGTGTGTAGCCTGTACTGTAGAAGTAACACTAGCGTGCTGTTTGAGGGAGAAAAGTTTCACAGGCATCGAGGGGTCTGGTCTTTTTTATGTTATTTGAATAAACTTTTATTATATTACAGTACTTATTTATTTTTAACACGTAAAAATAATTATCACAGCACTGGTAAGGCTTATTCAGATTTTCTCATTCTCTGAATTATCATTATAGAAATAAAAACAATTCAGAAATGAATTAAAATATAATTATATTTTAAATGTGATGCAAATATTTTTTCTACAATAGCAACAGTGTTTACAACAGCAAGACCACTTTAGCCTGTAAACTCAATAATATCTATCTGGAAATAAATGTAAAAATATCAATGTCAATAAAAATGCATAATATACCTGACATGAAAGTGCAGTGTGCAGGATATGAATAACAAATGTAGCCTGTCATTTGTTTACATTGCAAAGGTGTTTTTGTTGTTTAGTAGCAGTAATATGCAGTTATTAGCCATGTCCACTGTATTTTTTGTTGGTTTTCATGAGACCCCCCTTGAAAAGACCAGGACCCCCCATTGCCCCCCCAATCAAAATTGTCTGGAGCCGCCACTGGTTATAACAGTGAATGCACTGATTATTTACTCAAATAAATTCTCCATGCAATGCACTCGAGCTGACCTTGCTTTTATTTTAATGTATTATTGGATTCATTATTTGATGCAGCCGAAAAAGATAAAAATGACAGAACACAAAATTGGATAAAATATGAAGAAAAAAAATAACTGAATGACAAACTGAATTTGACATGCACAAAGTGAGGTAAATGTTTTTTTTTTTTGTTGCTTTAAAAAAAAATTAAAATAAAATAAAAAGTAGAATGTATGTGTACTTGTGCTCTATTCTGGCCACAGCCATTCTTTGATCAAGCAGCCAAAAGTGAAGACATTTACACTCAATAACATTAAGAAACAAACAAAAAACTGACATTAAAGAAATGCCTGTTAAGAGTTTGATTCAGCCCATTCTGTAGATGTAGAAGAGGTTGTACATCCAAACCATGACACAAAATCAATGCAGTGATTCAATCGGCAATGTGCCGGACGAAACAGAAAGAGCCAATAAACGCCAGGTCTGAGTTTCAAAAGCAAAGCTTTTTATTGCAAGTATTAGTGAAAGATACACTCCAGACTGAAGCAAAGCAACACTAAAAGGCCATTGATCTACAAAGAGAGGATTATTAAACAAAGAAAGACATTTCAAAGGAAAAGAAACATCCCTTGGTACATTAGAGAGACTCGTTGCGAACACGGAGAGAGAGAGAGATGAGAGGACAGAGCCACGGAGATCGCAATGGCTCAACTTTGGCTCTTTCGTTAAGCAAGGACGAGCGCACGATAAGACGCGAGCGACAGAAACCGAGGATGGACAGACTCGCCGTACGCTTGCATCGGATGCTTCACAGTCCGTTTGTGGAATGCTGGAGCTTTGCGTTGCAGTAAACCGTTTTGTAAACATTTTTAGGAATCGACTCGGTCGCCGATTTGGGTGCAACTTCGTCCGGCGCTCGATGCCTCTGTCCTCCTGGAAAACGACGACATGACCGTTTGAGATACAGACAGCGGCCTCGTCTCCGAATCTCCGAGCGGCTCGTGAAAGTTAGTGGTTTAAAAGAGAAGCGAGATGCCACACGGGGAGTTAGCGAGTATGCTTCTCTACGCACGACGAAGGCCTTTTGACAGACGTCTCAAGTCCAATCGGAAAAACAAGAGTACAGTTAAGGCTGAGGCTCATTTATGTATATATATATATATTATATCTGAGTGGAATGGGACCCTCTCTGGCACCAAGACAATTGAACTCAAGCAAATGATGAAGGACAAATACTATGATCTGCTTCTCGACTCCATTTGTAAAATCCTTCCTGAAAAAAAAAAAAAAAACGTGTATGGCTAAGCGTTTAGCAGCTCTGGATGAAAACAATCAGCTTTTTATCTCTTCTTTTTGGAATAACAAAGTCAGTGTTGGTTCTCTGTCCCGTAACGAGATGAGCCTCTTCGCTGCAGAGGTGGACCATCTCGACAGACAACTAGTCAAAGGTCAAAGGTCAAGGAGGAAGTGACGTCATCGAACACTTCAGCCCACTCTGTGGTTGTGCTTGTGTGTGTGTGTGTGTGTGTGAGGATGTCGAGGGCTTCCGTTCGACCCCCAAACTTGCCCCCCGTAACTCTGCGGAGACTCCAGCCGCGTAAGCACTCCCTCAATAAATACACCGTTAAATATATCCCATATATATTTCCAATATATTAAAAAAAAAAAAAAGGAAAAAGAAAAAACTAAAAACATTTAAATAGGACAACAAAATACAAGTTGGCTCAATAAAAGAAGAAAAAGATACGTGTTATGATTTAAAAACAACTTTTTTTTCTCTCTCTCTTACAATTAGACTTCTTAATCTAACATTGTTAAGGATATTGTTGTCAGGCATTAGTCAAGCATTATACTGTAATCAAATTAATATCCGGGCGAACCTCAAGAAAACATATCCACCTCCAAAATCAAAAGAACAAATAAGAAATGATATTTTGCATGAGGAAAATGAAGCCTTTTTTAACAACCAATCTGTTTTGGCATTATTTGAATGATAGTTAAGCATGTTTTCCCTACAGTTTTGAGCGATGAATGTTATTTTATTGTTGCATTACAACAATGAGAATTTAGAGAGTGTGATTAGTTGTCATTAAAATATGGTCACAATGCCTAAAAATAAAATAAAGAACATAATGCGTCATAATGGTCAGAAAACAAGCATTGTTTTCTTGATGCAAAATATAATTTCTTATTTCTGTCTTGTGTTGTTGGTGTGTAGGACACTAAAAAAAAATTATTTTGCATGACGAAAATTAAGCCAATTTTTTTTTTACAACCAATACAATTATTCCATTATTTGCATTACTTTCATAATTAAGCACAGCCTTTTTTTGATGTGTTGAATGTGTTAAATTGTCATAAAAAGTCAGAAAAAAAGGCTTCATTTTCTACATGCAAAATATAATAGCTTATTTCTGTCGTCTTGTTGAAGAGTAGTACAACTAGAAATTATATTTTGCATGAGAAAAATTAAGCCTATTATTTTTTTAATTTTCACCAAAATTTTAGTTTTGAGCTATCTTGTAATTCCCAAAAGTGACAGAATTAAATTTACTTTATTATAAAAATGATCAATTGAGCATAAATGAAAGCAATGCAACTAATATTAATACATTATATTTTGCATTACAATAATGAGAATTTGGGGCAGGGAACGAATTTCATTATCACAATGCAAAAAAAAAAAAAAAACGTCATTATTTGCTTCATTTTCATTATGCAAAATCGAACGCGTCTTGTGATGTTGGTGTTAAATGTGAACACGTTCTTCTGCGAGATTCACCCATTTGCAGTTTCTTTCACTAGAACATATGCAGCATACCAAGGTAAGTGAGGTGCAGTGTTTTGAGATCTCTCGTCGAGGTATATCCTCCTGGACAAACGGGCACCCATGTGACAAAACACAGGCCACGGGGGTCAAATCACATACTGTATGCGTCTCGGTTTCTACGGGCCATTGCACATTGACTGGGATCAAACAGCCACTGCAACACAAACAATACCATAGTGAAGTCTTTAAAAACGACGTCACCGGGGCCCCGTGTAAACCTTCAAAATGCAAATAACCTTCCCTCAGCAAAGATTTCAAGCACTAGAGACCGTCTTTTGTTGGAGTGCATGAAAAAAGGGGCGAAAAAAAGGAGATCAAAGCACTGTGACTTTGTTTCCTTGTTTGGGTGGCAGTCTTTAAAGTGCTAGGCGTTCCTGTCCAGGGTCAGGCCGTGTCATATGAGTGTCCGCTCTGTCCCTATCTAAAGATAGCACATTCACCTATTGCATTGGTCCGGACTCCTAATACAGTATCTCAACCGTTTGCTCGTATACTTGGCATATATTGTCGTCATTATAGTATCTGAATATACAAAGATTGAGATAAAAACGTGTGTGTGTGTGTGTTTGCATGTGTGCAACACCTTCTTCAAGGTAAGAGTAAGACTAATATGCTCTTTGATTTCTCACTTTAGTCTCGGATTATTCAGCACCATCATGAGGAAAGGCACTTTCTATGAACTTTGAACTCGTGTTACGTTTTAGACCCTAAAAGAAGACCCACCCAAAAGCTCTAAAATAAAAAGACGAGACGAGAGGGGAAGAGAAAATGCATCGACTCTTTTGCATCTAGCTTTCTGAATAACGGAAGCCACGTCAGGCGACTAACGAAGTGTGCTACGAACCCACAACATCTGCTACCACAGTTACTTGCGAATACAAGACAAACACTCTTTACAATCTGCGGTTAAAACGTACGGAGGATAAACCAGTTGCAGCTTTAAAGGAATCGTTGGGAGTGAAAAATTAAAATTGTGTAATGTTTTCTCACCCTCGTGTTGTGCAACAAAAATGGACTGATTTTTACTACCAAGCTCCAAAATGAATCTATATCCCAAGCTTTCAAGCCATTTCTTAACTTTAATATCGGTTCATTAAATATCGGTCATTAGATATCGGTTTTTAAAACTGACTAAAATCTCTTGTGCAGCAAAAAAAGTCATGCAAGTTTGGGTAAAGTGAGTAAAAATGACATTTATAACCAAACTATTCCTTTAAAGAGGCATTTCCTGCCACAATAAGAGGCAAGGGTTAGTAAAATATATATATGTATATTAGAAGTTAAAACTACACAAAAAATATAATTGCATGACACCTCATCAAGATCGCTTCTGAAACCGACAGCTGTTTGGCATCCACACACAGGCTCTGAAGCACCGAGAAGCCGTTTCATTTGGGGAAGGTGAAATAAAGTCGCAATTTTAGTAGCTGCTGTATCGATGCTCACTTAAACCAACTTTGATGGGCATAAAACACGGTGTACCTTCTTTAACAAGTCCGACCTCTAATGCACGCTTTATAAAAAAACTAAAAACACAGAAAACCCATCACAACAGCCTACTGCACTCCTTTCATTCTATTAGACTTTAGAATTTATTTGATTGCATTAACTGCATTCTGGATTTTAAAAGGGACTAAACTTGTAATTTGAATAAAAATTGAAATCTTCCACTTTATAGCGCTTCGTGCAGTAATCGTATTCTGACTGGCCACAGTTCTGTACCTTTCTACGCAATATAATCAAATGCAAATCTAACAAACATACAAAACGACCAAAAAACTTCTCCTCAGAGTGAGAGAAATGCATGCAACCAGCACCATTTATGCATCCCATGTTCCATCTTACACATTAAGTCTTTGCCAGTTGCTGATGCCGCCACGGGCCGCACCTAATAGCACCATGCGTTACGCATTATTTAGTGCAGATTATCACTTTTAAACAGCGGGACATGCTTCAGATGGCGCACGGAGAGACGGTAAGGCACCTGACACTCACAGCACCCTTCAAGTAAAACGCTATACTGACCCCTAGTGGCCCTCCAGTGAACGAGCACGAATCAGGTGCTTCTCTTTGAACTCATGGCCCAGTCGGTCCCTCGTGTCTAGGCGAACTGAAGCATGAACCCGCCAGTCAGACTCGAACAAGTACAACAGCAGCAGAATCCTTTGAAACAGGCAGGGCAGTGAAAATCGAGACATTGAAACCGCGTGATTTTTTTTGATAAGGCCGTACAGTCGGACGTGGTCACAACTGTGCCATTGGTTGGACTAAATGAGGTGCGACTGCTGCGCTTCCGACCTCCCAACATCAAGCATTTCACGCAGGCACTTGTTAACACACTACAGTCAATCGTCAGGAAACGCTGCTGTACTTTCACCAAAAATAAACTATGAAAGTGCCATCCATGTTAAAAACCAACCGAAATGCCCATCGCGTGCTTTCGGGTGCCTGTTTTGAACCCCCCAATCGCGCACGGAGTCTTTGCACAGGAGGTATTCTCATCCCACTAATGGATTATTGCACTAAACTATGTATGATCTGTCACATAACATGGACTATACATTTTAAACCGAGGCAAAGTGCAGGAGGGAAGCGAACGAGACAATCTGCTATGAGCTGCGTTTGATCGAAACACAATATATTGGAGGGAATTTGGGTATTAAAAACAAGAAAAAGCATCAAAACATGATCACTTTGCACTGTAGGACATGAAAGCTAGAGCGTCAATTTGCTTCAAAAACATCATAAAGGATTTGTACGCTCTGCAATGGCACTTCTCTAACAATAAAAGCTTGTTTTCGGTTTTAAAACGCTAACGATTTTTCACAATTGGTTCTTCACGACTGACACTTTAACACGTAGTTAAGTCACCATTGGCTACAAAAATAATTGAGAACGGGAGGAAAACACATTGCTAGTGTGAGCAACTCTATCCGCAGGCGTTCCCCAAAACTTCCTTTCTTGTCTTTCCATCCAATCTATTTCAATCTCATTTTGGGGGAAGGACAATGAGGGGCAAAAGTGCTTTTAGAAAACGTTGAGGTACAAGGCGTGACAGGCAGGGAAAGTTATTAAACGTTAGGAACTACAGACAGGAAGAGGAGCGGGGACATAGACGCGCTTCCCTTTTGGTTTGGGTTTTGGAGGGGATATGACAGAACGGCCTCAGTTGGCTGGTTTAATATTGCATAATAGTGCTGAGGTCCATGTGTGGAATTAAAGCAGGCCTTTCTTATCCTGCTGCACAGTGTCGGGGCGGGCCGCGCTTCCATCGCCACAGAGATCGACCCACAGGGACGCACAGGCTTTTGAGAGGTGTGATGGAGTGTGTATGCGGTTGTCGGGATCGTGTGCGTGACTAGTCGAACATGGGATGGACAAGAGCTGGCTTAGGCAAAGTACATGGTCCTCAGGGTGTCGTGGTGAATCTGCACAGCTTTGGCCAGCGCCTGGGGATCCCGGCCGTTACTCTGTCCCGAGACGTGGCTGCCCTCGGCACTGAGAGAGAAGAGAGCGAGCAGGGTTATAAATACATTTCACTTGCTTACAAAAAAAAGGGAATTTTTTTTTAAATATATTCAAAAAAAAAAAAAAGAAAGCTTAAACTATCTATATAAAAACAACAACTACTAAAAATGACTAAGCACACAAAGTTACTAAAACAAAGTAAATTTAAAATGGCTATGAGAAATATAAAAAAAAAAATTTTTTTTTTTTTTTGTGAAAACTATAATGGTATCCCAGTGATACCAAAATAACAGGACATAACTCAAAAACAGCAATATATATATATTTTTTTGTTCTTGCATTATTTGCAATTTAGGACAAAAACAATTGCAAAATTTGTTATAAATTTAAATAAATTTATGCATTTAGCAGACGCTTTTATCCAAAGTGACTTACATCGCATTGAGGCTAACAATTTTCTCCTAACATGTGTTCCCTGGCAGTGTTAATTTTGACACGAAATTTTAATTTAGTTTTAGTCTTAGTCTTTTGACTATAATTCTTTTTAGTTTTAGTCAAGTTTTAGTCATCTGATTTGTTTTAATTTTAGTCTTATTTTAGTCGACTAAAATTGCTTGGTATTTTAGTCGACTAAAATTGCTTGGTATTTTAGTCGACTAAAATTGCTTGGTATTTTAGTCGACTAAAATAAGACTAAAATCAATAACAGATTTACTAGACAATTTTTTACAGCTGGTATAGGAAACAAACTTAACCAAAATATATAAAACACAAATTCAACTTTATTTCAACACAACTGTGTCTTTATTTTGATTCAAAAGCTTTTATGCAGCAACAAACACTGTCATGATAATGTAAACAATAACTAGCTGCCAATTGACCATCAATAAAAGAAAAATAAAGTTAGGTCCAGGACCTTAAAGCTTACAGCTGAGCTGAACAATAAGTGCATACATTTAAAGTAAATATTTAATAAGTTGGGTGGATAAAAAAAGTAACAAGATTTTATAAGGTATTCATTTGTCTAGCAATATTGTATGTTTTAAATACTACAATATTGCTAGATTTGTATGTATAATGATAGGATGTGAACATTCATGTTTCACATGACTAATATAGAAATATTTGTGATATTGTCAACAAGTAGAACATTATAAAATATACTAAACATTAGTATTAATCAAATGTATTTATCATGATATTACGTATTAGTATTGTGCTCGCATCTAATTTGAAGAAGGGGCTATTTTACAGTACTTTTCAGTTCGTAATATTTAATGCTACAACATCTACGTACTGCACTATTCCAATTTTGCTTAGCTCAATAAACAAAAGAACATCGTTGTGAAATTACATTTGAGAAAATGTCCGGGTGGCTCGTCTGTAAATGTCTTTTCAAATTGGTTGTGTTCTTGCCACGAATGAGCGCTCTGCGTGCTTTACACTTTGTTTTGTTTTGTTCGTCGTCAAACGTGAAGTGAGCTGTGGACATTTTGTCGCTCTTTTAGACAGTAGGGACTTTAAGCAACAGCTGCGAATGGAACGGCTACAGCGACCGGAAGTTTGCCGTCACACCGCTGTAGCCAAGAACGTAAAAGTCACTAAGCAACGGTCAAACAGAACAGCGCAACGCAGCATTAATTCATTTATTGAGATCCCAAAAAATATATAATTTAAAAAAGCAAGAGAAGGATTGCTTTTGGCGTTAAATGACAATCTTTTGTCAGAAGAGGAGTTTTTAATATTGTATGATGTAAATAAGTCTAAAAACATAACATTTATTTACCTAACCTCTCACGTTGTAGCGACTCCGGCAAATCAGCTGTTCTCCCGTAGTAGACCGTTAAATTAGAACGTCACAAAGTAGCAGTTAAATTCGCGCAGGCGCAATACAACGCCAGAATGGCGTTGCCGTTCCACCAGAGGCTGTTGCTTAAAGTCCCTATCACCTCTTCGAATGCCGACTTCCCGGGAGCTCATAAAAACAGAAAACCTTCGCTTCACGTCTCAATAAGTCAGGCTCTGATTGGTTCTCTTCTCTCATGCAGTCTGTTCTGTTTTGCCGGTTCTTTTGCTCATTCCTCGCATCTCTCCCGTCTGCTGATTTGATTTTCGTCACAGTCTATTTTCGTCTCGTCCTTTATTCGTTGACGATAATGTCAATCAATTTAGTCATAGTTTTAGTCTCCATCAGTGCCTTCTATTTTAGTTTTCGTTTCGTTTTCGTCGGCAAAAATATATTCGTGACGAAAATAATGACGAAAATATTTAGTCAACGAAATTAACACTGTTCCCTGGGATATATATATATATATATATATATATATATGTTATATTAAAACACTAAAAATTACTAAATGTTTTTAGGCAAGTGGCTACAAAAAATTAAAGTTATCTTTATTTTAAAATAGGGTTTTTAGAGTTAACTAAAACTGTAGTTAAAATGAAAACCATAAAAATCTATTTCATTACTTAATTGATAAACTCAAAAATAAATATTAACTGAAAAACAAAAAAACAAAAACATTTCAGCTAGATGACAAGGCAAAATTTCCCATTTTAATTTAGTTTAGCTCAACATACTAAAATAACTATTGATTCATTTATTTATTTATTCCCATGTTAACGCAATGCCAGCAACAAGGCTATTTTCGTGGCGATCTAAAACAACTAATACTGAAATAAAAATAATAATACAAAAACTACATAGACATAAAAACATATAAACCTTTTTTTTAAATTGGATGCAAACAGAAAATACGAAACAATTAAAAAATATATTTTTTAAGTACTTAAAGTTCTAATTTATTTTTTTAGTTATTTGATTCTAGTTACACTGAGTGGATTCAAATATATTAAATTCAATTACCAATGATAACCAAAAAAACTTCAACATAACTCATTAAACATTGACGGGTCTTTTTCATAACCCAAGACTTTAAATAACACTTAAATTCAGCATTTCCTCTCCCGATCCAGCAGTATGCAAATCATACTGGGATTTAGCAACCTGTGGTCTAATTCACCGAACAATACATCCCTTTTGAGCTGTATCATCAGTAACAGTGCTAATTCTAGGACCATGCCACAGATTTGGGTCTTGGCACACACACACCTGTCGTGCTCTTTGTCCACCAGGTGGTATCGCGCACGGAAGGCCACCAGGTGGGCGTAGTAGGCAGGCGCAGGGATGGAGACGGAGCGGGTGCAGCGCACATACGTGTGGCACAACTGGTAAGTGAGCAGCTGGAACTCATCCGCAGTGAAGCAGTTGTCGTCCCACAGGACGTGATAGTGGGAGGGTCGGCTAGTGCCCTGAGAAGAGAGGAAGAGGAGGAGTCAAACTCAAGGTACGCTCTCAAAAACAACGTATGAAACTGTAGCTTGATCGGACTGACAGGGCTGTCGCATTAGGATGCTTTTCAGGGAATATCACAAACACAAGACATATTAAATGTTATTTAATTAAAATATATATTTAAAAAAACATGCATTGTTTTCAGAATTGTGACTAACTCAGAATTATGAACTAAGTCTGAAAAGTGAAATACGAACTCAGCATTATGAGATAAAAAGTTGCAATTAGCTTCCATACATGTAGACACATTTTTCTTCTCAAATTCATATTATAATGTGTACATCCTTTTTTTTGGGGGGGGGGTTTATTTTTTTTGTGCCATTCACTAAAATATACTCAAGATTGGATGCCTGTGCAAGATTACATAACTGTTCTTCACGCTGCTAAATCTAAATCTGCGTGCAAAATCATTTGTCGAGTGAACAAGGAGGTGTTTAACACACATAAAAGTCAGGAGGAAGTGACATTTGGGGCCATGGAAATGTGTTTGTCTGTACCTGTATTCCAGCATGACTGCAGAGGTAAAAGTCAAACTCGTAGGGGTGTGTGATATCGGTGTCGACGGTCGTACCAGCAGGAATGTTTCCGCTGCGACCCACCTGTGCAGGAAACAAACAGAGTCATTTAAAGATGCAATCAATGCCGAAATTATGTTTTCAAAAAAGATGCAGCCTCACAGTCTGGAAACAATTCACCTGATGACATTCCATAGTTCTTAATAAACGTGCCTTAATCTGACCGAGCAGTGTTATGATTAGTTAATAATAATTTTTGTTGACTGAAATAGAGCTTTAATATAAAAACACATATATTAGACTGAAAACTTAAACATAAAATGTTGCACTGGCACCCTAACTGAAATAAAATACATTTCTAAATTTACTAAAATAAAATGACTAAAATAAAAATATAATTAAGATATATACACATATATACATAAAATAAAACCTTTAAAAAAAAAGTTAACCAAAATAACAACATTAACAAAAAAAAAAAATATATATATATATATATATAATATACATATGTATATATGTATAAAACTTGAAATTGTTTTTTTTTTTTTTTTTCAGCTAATTGCCAAGGTAACATTTCTCTTTTTCATTCAGTTTAAAATAAGCTAAAAATGAAATAAATACATATTTAAAACAAAAACACTTTAACCAAAATAAAAATGAAAAAAAAAAACAGATCAAAATCAAAAACGGATTCAAAATATTAATAAATACTATAAAAGTCTCTCAATGATACAAAAAAGTAAATAAAAAAAACAGGAAAAAAAAAACAACCATAGTAAAAATGACAAACGCACACAAAATTACCATGACTAAAGTTCATGAAAACTGAGCAAATAAAAACAAATGCTAATTCAAAATATTAATAAATGCCACACAAACAATACTAAAATAACACTGTTAAGTAGAAATCCCCTTTATGGCACACTTTTTAGGGTGTTCACGCATCCTTCATTGTTTTGACAACTGATGCTTCCCGTCACTTCTGTGAACTCCAGTGCACCATGCATCTGAAGCCTTCTCTCATCATTACTGTAGAGTAGTATGACTCTCCAGAGGTGCTTAAACAGCTGGCACGCTCACCCTCTCGTTGCGATCGGCACAGAAGAGACGCGTGTGGTGGCGTTTCTGCACCACGATGTAGGTGATGCCGGGCTGGTACTCCTTCTCCAGACTGATACAGGCCTCTCGAATGGCCAGCAGCTCATAATACAACACCTGCGCGCAGAAACAGGATCAGGATTTATATTCTAATGAACAGAAAATGATTCTGCTAGTGATGGGAGAAGACAGACGAGTCCACACCTGTCTAAACTGGCCCTCAGACACGCCGTCCCTGTAAAAGATGATTCTGGTGGGTTTGTAGCGAGTGGACTTGTAGAACTGGATGAGTAACTCTCGAACCATCGAGGCCAGGTCCTGAATCACTTCCTGTCTGGGTCTCTGGACACGCACCGTGGCACAGTACCTGCTGGGATGAGCGTCCATGCTGCCCACCACCTGCACACACACACACACACACACACGTCATGATGTTACTTAATGTTATAATATATACAGTCAAACCAAAAAATTATTCAGACACTTGACCAAGTGTTTTTTCTTTAATTGCTAATGCAAACAAAATTAAGCATTGCTGGGTAACTGGTGTGGTTTTATCGAATTTTGCACTTAAATTTAACAGCTATTCAATCGAATTCATTACATACCTTTCTATCAAAGTTATCTGATATTTTCAGGAACAATTTGTTCTGGCAGTTTAACTCCGTGTTTTTGTCATCATTTCCTAAACTACAGTGATAATGTGAGCAATCTTGAAGGTGTCTGAAAACGTATAGGTTTGACTGTACATAATGTCTCTGTTATATAATTGGGCTCAAAGTGACACCGACCGCTGCAATGGAGGGTTTCTTCCCGTCTCCTGCAGGAGGATGCGTCACATCCGCCCCCAGAAAGATGACTGGCTGCTGAAACACTGACGGCCTGAGAAACAACACACACACACTACATTAGTTAAGAGTGCATGAGCCATATTTAACACCATCACAAACCAGCAATGTTGTACAATACTGCGTTGGATAGTCTCTACAAACCAGCTTTGTCTATATATAACAATAAATAAATCAGGGTTTCCCAAAAGTAGGGTTTGAGTGAACTGCAGGGGTCTCAGGATTTGATCAAGCAAATTATTAATCAAACAGAATGTAAAATGAAACCAGTGCTGCACCAAAATAAAAGCTAGAGGATTTTGAATTGTTAAAAGATTAAATGTTTGACAGTTTAAACTTGTAGTCTAAAATAAAATTAAAATGATCAAATATTTATTTTTCAACAGTAATAGGCTACATTATTGTAAAGTAAATGTTACTACTAATTTAGTATGAAGCAAAAATGTTCACTGACAAGCTTTTCCCCCCCATGACTAAGACGAGACGACAATAAGGAAAATAAACGATAACTAAGACTGTTAACATGCAACTTAGTTGACGAAATAAGACGAGTCTAAAATGCATTCAAAAAGACAAAAACTACAGTAACCAGTATTTCACCAAAATAACAGTTAGAGGATTTAAAATGTGTAGTCTAAAACAAATTATTATAATTATCAAACAATCTTTATTTATGTATTTTCTTCATCAAAAACTTGCAACAATTATATCCACTAATCATTAACTGACCCTGAACATGCAAACGTGATCAATTATTGAAATATTAACTTCAATCTAATATTTACTTGATGTTTGAGGTTTCATGTTAATAATGTTTGAGAATCCATGCAATAAATGATAAAGATTACTGTTATCAGCTGAGCAGATCTGTGTGTGTTGTGTCAGTCAAAGCAAAGCAGCTACAAACCGTTGATGCGGCACCAGGATGTTGTTGATGCCGCCGAGTTTGACGTTGATCTTGAGGCAGAGGTTGGAGAGCGTCTGAGGAGAGGTTTTCACCACGTTCTTCACCTGAACACACTGAGTGGCCATTCCTAGAAGAGTGTCTCCCACACGCTTGACCTCGGCTGCACAGATCACACGTGTGTGTGTTATTAGTCTGAGGACGGGACGGGACGCTCCGTGTGTGTGACCCTCTTACCGTAGACGGGGGTTTTTCCGGGCAGGATGACGATGATGAGCTGCAGGCCGGAGTAAGTGTTCTTCAGGTGTCTGAACATGGGCTCCACGCTGTCGGCTCCCTGTGCGTACTTACAGAAACACGGCTGACCCTGGATCGGCATCCCAGCGTCCTTCGAGATCTTACGCAGCTGGTCCGTGAAGCCCCTGTGGTAGAAGAAGTAGTGTATTTTTATTTAATGCCATGTAAGCATCTAAAAAAAATGTATGGGAAAATGATACTAAATAACCCTTTTTTGTGAATTCTCTTCATAAAGGAGTTTTCTACATGAATTAAAAGCTGGACAATTTTATAAAATAAGTTTGACAGAAACGGGAATCTTGCCAAACATGCACTGAGTAGGGTATTCACCTTTAAACAAAAATGGCTTGTTTGATTACGTATTATGCAACTATAGACCTATGCAACATCTGGTCCATCAAATATATTTAAAAAAACGGATGCATTTCATGTCATTTGTGAGTGTTGAATGAACTGAACTGGTGATAAAATCTAAACCACAATATTGCTTAATGCAATTATCAAATCACAAAATTTGCAACTTAATAACCATACTGGTTTTAGAATTAAAAAGGCATGTGTTCATACCTCCTTATGGTTTTGCATAAAAAAAATAAAACAATTTAATTAAAATAAAATTACACTTTTTCTGAATGCTCCTTTTTTATTTTACAGTTAAGTATTGTTACTTGTTATTTATTTAGTATTTTTACTTTTTATTTAGTGTATCCTTGAAATACTATTTTATTATTGTTTAATAAATTGTCCCATATCTACAAACTGTTACATTTATATTATCATTATATTATTCTTACTCAATTTGTTTGTAGTACAGTAAAATATTACAGCAGTAATATTTTTTTTAATTTAGTAATTTAATATACATTTAGTATTTTTACTGATTTTGTATAATATTAAATACATTTTCATATTGTCTTATTTACATTATTATAAGTGCTGTCAAACAAGTAATCACAATCACATCCAAAATAAAAGTTTTTGTTTACATAATGTGTACTGTATGTATGTGTGTGTATATATATTTATATATATATATATATATATATATATATATATATATATATATATATATAAATAAATATAAATATAAATACACACACATGAATGTATATTTTCAGATAAAAAAAATATTTTTAGATATTATATTTGTTTGTGTGTGTGTATATACATAAATATACACAGAACACACGCATAATATTATGCAAAAAAATATATATATTTTGGATAATTCCTACTATTTATTGAGAATAATTCAGAATATTAATTTTACTATTATTATTAGAATCATTATTATATTTTCTTAAATAGTGTATTTTTATTTTACAGTGAACTATACCTATAGTAACATTTCCTATTGAGTAATTAACTACAAAAGTAAAGTTTTTATGTAGTATTTTTCATATATATATATATATATATATTTTTTTTTTTTTTTTTTTTGCTATTAATTCTACTATTAATATTACTTCTACTACTATTAATACTACTAACAACAATTATTTTATAGTCATGCTGGTATTTGTTTGTTTCTGGAAATTTTGGCCAAATTATGCAGTCCTACATACCAGTGTTAATTTTGACACAAAATTTTAATTTAGTTTTAGTCTTAGTCTTTTGACTATAATTCTTTTTAGTTTTAGTCAAGTTTTAGTCATCTGATTTGTTTTAATTTTAGTCTTATTTTAGTCGACTAAAATTGCTTGGTATTTTAGTCGACTAAAATTGCTTGGTATTTTAGTCGACTAAAATAAGACTAAAATCAATAACAGATTTACTAGACAATTTTTTACAGCTGGTATAGGAAACAAACTTAACCAAAATATATAAAACACAAATTCAACTTTATTTCAACACAACTGTGTCTTTATTTCGATTCAAAAGCTTTTATGCAGCAACAAACACTGTCATGATAATGTAAACAATAACTAGCTGCCAATTGACCATCAATAAAAGAAAAATAAAGTTAGGTCCAGGACCTTAAAGCTTACAGCTGAGCTGAACAATAAGTGCATACATTTAAAGTAAATATTTAATAAGTTGGCAGCTAGGTGGATAAAAAAAGTAACAAGATTTTATAAGGTATTCATTTGTCTAGCAATATTGTATGTTTTAAATACTACAATATTGCTAGATTAGTATGTATAATGATAGGATGTGAACATTCATGTTTCACATGACTAATATAGAAATATTTGTGATATTGTCAACAAGTAGAACATTATAAAATATACTAAACATTAGTATTAATCAAATGTATTTATCATGGTATTACGTATTAGTATTGTGCTCGCATCTAATTTGAAGAAGGGGCTATTTTACAGTACTTTTCAGTTCGTAATATTTAATGCTACAACATCTACGCACTGCACTATTCCAATTTTGCTTAGCTCAATAAACAAAAGAACATCGTTGTAAAATTACATTTGAGAAAATGTCCGGGTGGCTCGTCTGTAAATGTCTTTTCAAATTGGTGGTGTTCTTGCCACGAATGAGCGCTCTGCGTGCTTTACACTTTGTTTTGTTTTGTTCGTCGTCAAACGTGAAGTGAGCTGTGGACATTTTGTCGCTCTTTTAGACAGTAGGGACTTTAAGCAACAGCTGCGAATGGAACGGCTACAGCGACCGGAAGTTTGCCGTCACACCGCTGTAGCCAAGAACGTAAAAGTCACTAAGCAACGGTCAAACAGAACAGCGCAACGCAGCATTAATTCATTTATTGAGATCCAAAAAAATATATAATTTAAAAAAGCAAGAGAAGGATTGCTTTTGGCGTTAAATGACAATCTTTTGTCAGAAGAGGAGTTTTTAATATTGTATGATGTAAATAAGTCTAAAAACATAACATTTATTTACCTAACCTCTCACGTTGTAGCGACTCTGGCAAATCAGCTGTTCTCCCGTAGTAGACCGTTAAATTAGAACGTCACAAAGTAGCAGTTAAATTCGCGCAGGCGCAATACAACGCCAGAATGGCGTTGCCGTTCCACCAGAGGCTGTTGCTTAAAGTCCCCATCACCTCTTCGAATGCCGACTTCCCGGGAGCTCATAAAAACTGAAAACCTTCGCTTCACGTCTCAATAAGTCAGGCTCTGATTGGTTCTCTTCTCTCATGCAGTCTGTTCTGTTTTGCCGGTTCTTTTGCTCATTCCTCTCATCTCTCCCGTCTGCTGATTTGATTTTCGTCACAGTCTATTTTCGTCTCGTCCTTTATTCGTTGACGATAATGTCAATCAATTTAGTCATAGTTTTAGTCTCCATCAGTGCCTTCTATTTTAGTTTTCGTTTCGTTTTCGTCAGCAAAAATATATTCGTGACGAAAATAATGACGAAAATATTTAGTCAACGAAATTAACACTGCTACATACAGTAGCAAACCTGGATTTTTTTTCAAAATCACAATTGCTAATTTTATTTGAAAAAATGCAATGCAAATCCTGACAGCTTTATTCAGGAAGTAAGGCAGTGTTGACGGTCCGTATGTTGTGGAGTCTTACTTGAGGATCTCTTCTCTGCACTGTCTCTGCGTGGCAAAGCAGGCGATGGCCCACATCTTGATCTCCACGCCGGTGTGGAACTGTTTCCCTCTCATGTCCCAGACTCCGTGGCTGGGGGTGGCTACAGTGCGGTTCTGTAACGACAGCTCACGGTTGATCTGCTGCACAGGACGTGTGAGAGCACAAACACAACGGCACACATCTGACACTGAACACGAGAGAAACTCATGAAGCGGCCAGTGACTGAACTCAAACAACTACATCTGACAAAACAAGCCTTTATATAGAGAAGACCGGAGACCATTATATCACACATCAGAATCAGAAGCTGGCATGATTACTAGATTGTTTAAATCTATTACTTGAGCTCACAATTATGTAAACACCAACATTTTTATATATTATGTGCACCACATATTTATCATCATTTTATATCATTATACATGAACAATTTTGTGAAAATCACTCCAAGTCTTAAACTGAACCTAAAGATTTTAAAGATTGTTACTTAAACATAATAAAATAGAAGATTTTAATAAATTACTTTTTGTATCTCAGAAAAGGGTCACCAAAACGGTAAAAACTGCAATCAATCAATCAGTTATATATATATCTGTGTGTGTGTGTGTGTGTGTGTGTGTACCTCCTCTGCAGTAATAAATTATAATATATAAAAGGGTTATTATTCTCCCATTTTAATTGAGTTTAACTTAATGTACTAAAATAGCTACAACTAAAATTAAAATGAACAAAAACTATACAGGCAAAAACTAAAATTGATAAGAAAACAAAAAAATCATCAAAATAAAATATAACTATATAAAATATAACTATGGATAACTATTTTATATAATATAAATAATATATGTTCAAAAATAACACTGATGTCTATAATATAAAATAAATACATTAAACATTTTCATAAAAAAATAGATATAAAACAATAAATGACGTTGTATTGATATGGGCCTTTATCTGACAGAGTAGTTAGTGCTTGCAACACCAAGATCAAGGGTTTGATTCCCATGATCTCGGTTATTATGTGGAAGCACAAACATATAAAATGCATACCTTTGATGCAATACTTTGGATAAGTGTCTGCTAAATACATAAAAGTGTAAATATTCATGAACCGCCTCCACCCACTGAGTTAACATAGCCTCTGATTTACTGCCAATTAAAAGCATGGAAATAAAAACAAAAACGAAATCACACGAAACCAAAATTCAATCTTACACTATACAGAAAGACTACCTCTAGGAAAATATACATGCTTTTATTTTTAAATGGTGCACACAAGTAACTAGAGAAAAATCACTGCAACTGGTTTATTAAGGGAGTTATTCACACTCTCACACACACACACACACAGCAGTTAACTGTTAGTTCCTCCTGGAGAGGGCCGTTCACTCATTATGGCCTTTTGCACCGCTTTAGTTCCAGAACTAAATGTATAGTACTAAAGTACTGGTTCAATTTTGCGCGAAATATTTCCTAGTAGCATTTAAAGGGTTGTATTCGCACTAGGACGTGACGTAGCTCCACAGTTAGTTCTGGTTCTATGAACAGGTTCCTGCGGTGCGAAAGGCCCTATTCAGACAGACAGACACAGAGAGATGTGGGTGATTGAAAGGAAGGGTACCATAAAGTGCTCTGTGCTCACCCTGCCCCCGTACTGCAGCATGGGCGCAGGCAACACACGCCCCGTCACGTGGGCCATCTCGTCTCGCACCTTAAACTGGAACTCCTGCACGAACGGGTCTGCTTCATAGTTAGCACTGCGCACCTGCACACACACACACACACACACACCTGCTGACACTTCTGCAGGAACAGGAGACTCACAAGCAATGCAAATGAGTTTTCTGTAGCTAACATGATTTCATTTGCTCAAAATATTTGATCTAAATAAAATAAAAAAGCATGCAATTTCTTTTGAAAATCATCATTCACTTTTAACAGATATTCGTTCAAATACCTAAACCAATTTCTAAAGTAGTAAGAGAAACACATACTTACCTTTACCAATAATTAGGTTTATAATTAGCTAAACAGTTGACAAAAATGTATAAATATCACATTTAAATTATAAATATCAGATTCATTTTTTTTTTTTTTTATAAAATGTTATCTTGGCAACTAACAAATATAAAATAAGTACTAAAATGACTAAATCTGATATAAAAATAAAGCTTAACGATATAGCTAAAAAGCTTTAACATTAAAACATAATAAAAAATAAACAGACAAGCACAAACTAAAATTAAATCTAAAAATATACAAGCGGATTAAAAATACTGATAAATACCATAAGCTGAAGTACTAAAATAACTAAACTGAAATAACTACAAACTTAAAATATTAAATTATAATAAAATGACAAAAGGACAGTACTAAAACTAAAATGAAAACAAAAGCTAATTAAAAATTTATAAAAATAAAAAAGTTGAAGTACTAAAATTACAAAATAAAATGTAATTTCAACAAAACAAATATTTAAATTAAATTTAAATTTAAATATATATATATATATATATATATATATATATATATATATATATATATATATATATATATATATATATATATTTTTAGCTGGAATTTATTTATACAATTTCTATATTTATTCCGTTTTGATTGTAGTTTTAGCAAGTTTGTGCTTTTGACATACATACATATATATATATATATATATATATATATATATATATATAAATATAAAAAACAAACTTACTATAAATAAAATGAAAACAGAAAATATAAAAAAGCCTAATAATACTATAAGCTCTAATATTACACTACTAATATTGAATATGGAAATAATTCTGTCTGAACCAGTTTTAACATGCAGATATTTTAAATCAATAAAACTACTCAAATGTTAACACTTTAACTCCTGCAGTCCTGATAACAGGTGAAACCGTGGCTTTTATTAGCCAGAATTCAGATGAAATGAGTCTGAAATAAAGAAACTCTCCTGCTCCGATCCTGCTCTACTTCAGTGTAAAAATACTCTCAACCGTGGTATTTTTAGCTCCGTCTCAAAGCGAGACTTTTTCTTTTTGGTTGATTTCATTGGCCTGGTCAGATGCTTTCCACCCACGCTTCCTCTCCACTCCTGTTTGGAGATTCTCCATCGAAATGAACCCAGCCACAGTTTCACAGATTCAGGGCCTGATTGGCTCTCATTTTAATAAGGTATAAAGAGCAGCAGGGCTTCAGTCATGAGTTATCAGCTCAGAACTGACGGCTGGAAGACTGTAACTCTGCAGGGAACGGGGTAAAGAGTTCATGAAGTGCCCTCGTGGAGAGTCTGCAGCTAATCAGCTCACAATAAAGTCATGACTGACCTCCATTAACACAGAGAGCAACCTCGAGCAGGAACATGAGAGGACAGGTTTAAACAAAGATGAATTATTATGCATCTTATTGATGTGTGAAAGCCACTCACCAGTCTGCTGATCTCCTCCTGTCGGTCTGGAGCTGATCGAGCTGTGGCTTTGATCATGGTGGACGTCTGATTATCTGTCAGTTTCTTGATGCACCGCTGCCCTGCTACAATATTACACACCTGGAGAACAGCAGCAAGTAAAAGAGGCTTATTATAGTTAACTTGTTATATATTTTTTAAAATAATAATAACTTATTTTATTTCAGGTAGTGCCAAGGCAGCATTTATAAAACCGCAATTTATACTAATATAACTCGAACTAAATCTAAAGCCAATAGAAATGACTAATAGAAACACATACACAAACAATTGCTAAAACTTCTACTAAAATTAAAAACTGGAAATAGAAAATGTAATTTAAAACATTAACAAAATCCATTTATATAAAGTAAAAGGTAGGCCATAAATTTATTACTTAATTACTTAAAAATATGGCAACATACTTACTTTCATTTAGTTTAACTCTAAGCATTCAATTAACTAAAACTAATAAAACAAATACATATAAAAAAAAAAAAAAATTAATAAAACATTTTAATTAAAAATAAAGTAAAAACTGAAAATATTAAAATAAAATCTAATTCATGATATTAAAAAAAAATTACCAAAGTTGTTCACTAAAACCATAAAACAGTGCCAAGGCAACACTTCTAGCTAGCATGATTATTAAAAGTTATTATTAAGAGATTAATTAAAGTTATTCCATTTACCATAACTTAAAATATTAAAAATAACTAAAAGTAAATAAACTACAAAAGAAAAATAGAAGAAAAAAAAAAATCTATAAAACGACAAACAGAAATACAAACAAATAATGACTAAAACGCTACTGAAATACTGGAATAAAAATTAAAACGGTCTATATATAAAAAACTAAATATTCAATAACAATCACTTGAAATAAACCAAACATATAACCGAAATAAAGACAAAATTAAATAAACATTTTATTATAAACATTCTCATTTTGATTAATCTAAATATTAACAGAAACTATAAATACACTAAAATGAGGCTGGTCTCAAGAAGAGTGCGTGTGTCTGTGTGTGTGTGTGTGTGTGTGCGACAGCACTGACCTCCAGGGGCAGGTAGGTGTGTTTCTGCTCCTGGCCCACCTGGAGACAGGGCAGGTGAGGATACTTGAGCTGCAGGCTGTACTTCTCTCGGAAATACTGAGCTACGGTTCGTTCTACAGTTTGGCCGTTCTCCAACTGCAAAGGGAACCTGGAAGGAATCAAGAAACATGACTGAACTACAAACCACCACTAGAGGGCATCAACGAGCAGAGCTAAACTGCTTCCTCAAGTGTGCAATGCATAGGAGCACACTACTCTTACTATTTCTGCAGCATGAACTGTGCATACTGACTGAAGTGTGCAATATACCGCATGCAACACAACGCAACATACTACAGCTACGGTACATGAAGCATTGTTGTTTCACATACTACTTTTTTTTATGATAAAATAGCAAAAAGCAGCTATATTTTAAATAAGGACAGTAAAAATTGTATTTAATAAAATAGATTTCGCTTTAATTTATTCAAATAAATAAATAGTATTCTGACCATACCATTCAGAAAGTTGTTAGTCTACTATTCAGAACCTATTCTTACTTCTTACTAATTAAAAATGAAAACTGTAATTAAAAAATAAGCCAATTAAAATACAAACAAATACTATATTTAAGATTATAGATTTTAAATTATAATAGTATATTAATAACACACAAAAAAAAAAAAAAAAAAGTTAGTCCCAAAATGAATTAATTTTAAAACACACAAACATTTTAAATCAATAAAACTTCTCATACGTTAAGGCTTTAACTTTTGCAGTTTTATTAACTAGTAAAAACTGGCCAGAAAAATTATTATAAAGATTATGAGACTTTTAAAAACGTACAGGATGTTAGAATGAACGAACTGATATAAAATATGAAACGAATACATACATAAACAGTATTCTGAATATACCAGTCATAAAGTTTATAGTACACCATTCAGAACATTGTTTTATAGGTGCACTTTAATAATTAACCCAAACACAAAAGTTTCAGGTTAAAGCCATTGCAGAAACTTACTCATAAAACATTTTTTATGATACTAGGGTGATCATATGAGGAGCAAAATGCTCCATGTAAAATAAAACCGCTTCTATTAGACCAATGATATGACTTATGTTGTCTCACAAGAGCACAATATCAAAAACATTTCATTTTAGGTATAAAACTTTTCCCTCTGCTGAGTGCACCTTTAAAATCAAGCAATGTGACTTCACCCTCCGCAATTAATACCATGTATGGTCATACCACGCTTCACTTCCTCTGACGGTTTAACTCACGTTTGGTGGCTGGCGGGCCGGCGGGTCACATTACAGACCCTGTACTTCCTCCGCATGGTCCCGCAGTGTGTCACCTCCACCTTCAGACCTGCACACACACACACACACACACACACACACACACAAGCCGATGAGAGCAGGACGAGCACAGATGAACACAGGCAAGCACACAAACACACACGCACCTTTGATTTCTTTGGTGAATTTGACTCGGTGGGAGTCTGTGAGGGGCCGAGGCTGCTCGTCGATGTTGTGGATGTCCAGTACCTCACACATGAACTGAATAACTGGCTGTGCTTTGTAGAAAGCCGTGGCTGACACTGCAAGACAGAAGAGATGAGAACCCATTAAACCAGTCACAATTATCAGCAAAAATATACCTTGACTTTTAAAACCTCCTCTGCAGTTAAAAAAGAAAGAAAGAAAAAAACATTTATTAGTAGTGTACCTTCATGATCTGCAGTGTGGCCTAAAGATATATTTAATTTTATTCAAATAAATATATCGCATTCTGAATATACCATTCAGAAAGGAGTTAGTATTCTATTTAAACACATCCTTACTACTTACAAACAGTTCTTAAAGTCACATTTAAAAGACATTTTAATTGGTTTACGAACTAATGTTATCTATATACAAATTAGATGTTGACCGATATTGGATATTGCTGATATTATGATAATATGTTTAAAGAAAGGCAATGAAGACAAAAGATTGTGCTGACATTAATAAACATGTCTTTTTAATAAAATGATAAAAGTTTTTAGTCTTTCTTTCCTTTGATGGGCAGTAAAATGTTTTGTTTAATTCAATGCCTGATGGATTATATTGTGTAAGCGAAATACCAAATATATATATATATATATATATATAAAAAAAAATTATGCATAATGCAGGACTTCTGTTATAAACAAGCCTAAAATAACTGGGACTCTTATTTTGAAAGGTCCACACATCAATAATGCCAGAGCCTCATAAAGAAAAAAAATGTAAAGAGGAAAATAAAATAACAGCAACATATTGACAATATAAAAACCATAAAAGTAAATATTGTCATAATCAGGACTTGTATTTTTTGTTTTTGTTTTCCCCAAGGAGCGCATATGCCCATACATTTAAAAATTAGCTTATGAACAATTTAGAGGCGCAATGAAAATTCATAAAATTATTTTATTAGACTGCAAAAAGTATACTAGGTTTTTAAATATTTAGTAAAAAAATGGATCAAATAATGTAATTATTTATAAGATTAATTATATAAGATTAAGGATATTTTATAACCTTACATTTGATTGAAAACGATATTTCAAAACTTTTAAGTCACTGTAATGCAGGGGTTTTCAAAGTCTAAGACAGAGGGCCTCCCTTTTGACACAGCTTACCCAGTGGCGCCCCCCCCCCCCCCCCCAAAACACACACACACACACACACACACAAAGATAAACACACAATGACAGACTGTTTACTCGCTTTTATTATTATTTGTGTTAACATTGCACATGTGCAGTTATTTTTAGAGTAATAACAAGTAGGTTAATATAACGTTTTTAAAACTAGGAAATGAATCAAAAACCACGATGGATATTTTTTTAGCAATTTAAAATTGCAATAACTGTCCACCCCAGTCAAAACAGTCAGATTACCTGTAACAGAGTGTGGAAAGAACTTTAAACAACGCCAAAATGTAAACATCTCTACTACTGATGAATATTCTTACATAATTATATCCCTACCTTAGTGAGCGGTATGTATTAGTTTCCTTGCTGCCCAGAGAAGACTAATTCGTGGTTGCAGTGACGTCAGAAACAGACCGAAGGTCATCCTCCACTTGAAGACGTGAACGATATTTGTTCTTGATGAATGTCAGAACAGAAAATCCTGATTCGCACAAATACGTTGAAACGAATGGTAAAATTTTCCTCAGTGCCCTTTGTGTAAGTTCAGGATATTCATTTTGAATAGAGAGCCAGAAATGTCCAATCATTTGCTCCAGTAATGATTACTAGTCAGATCAATCAAAGCCTCTTCATCTTGTATAGACAGTGCGTCACTTTCTGCTGGCTTGAATTTGAATGTATCACTCGTGCTGGATTCCTGGATTGTCTCGTTGGAAAAATAGTGTATGAATTGCAAATTCAAAGCTACGGCCTTCTGGGTGAAAAATGTTTCTCATATTTTTTATTTTTTTAGTATCATTTAAGTAAAAACATTCAAATATAATAAATAATACTTATAATAATTAAACTCAATTATATTTTTAATTTATTATAATTTTTCCCGCGCCTCCCCTGACATGCTCTGGCGCCCCCCAGGGGAGGCGCGCCCCACACTTTGAAAACCCCTGCTGTAATGTAAAACATAAAAATCAACTTAAAACAAAGATGAAAAGTGGCTTGCTTTTAACAGGCGAGCAGATTGTCCACTTTTACAAGTTAATGTGCTTACTGTGTGTTCAGATGTACGTCATCTTTATCTTTTATTCCCCGTTTCTTATTGGACTTTACAAAACTTTTATCATGCTGAAATATCTAGAAGTCGCTCTTTATTAGTCCTGTGAGAAAACATCTACACAAATGTTGACGTGAACTCAAAGCCAATGCGTTCGCGCTCTTTCTGAGCCCATTCACTCCATTATAAGTGTTACAATGAGCCAGTGAAAGGAGAGACGATCTCAGACGTTTGGGGAGGGGACGGAGCAGCCGACGCAACCAATTGAAATTTGGGAGTCTGAGAGAGCGGGAAAACACAGACAGAGGAACACAGAACTTGCTCAGAGAGAAAGAGAGACTGATTTAACACCCAGCCCTTCAATCAAACAAACCCCCATCCGCTATCTTTCAGCCCTTCATCTCCCCAGCAACAGTGTGAGCGGTTCCCACACTCTCTGCTAACACACACACACACACACACACACACACACTCAAACAGTGCACACCATCAATGTTGAGCATCATCTTCCACATGGCCGGCCGAACAGACTGATGGAAGCCGAACCAGACCTCTCTTCCTCCACCCAGAGGATGGTCGTAGCCCTCCGGGGCAGAGAAGAAAGAGCGGCCCACGGGTGTGTACCTGGGAGAAACAACACACACAGCAGAATTAGGTTTAAAATCCTGTATATTATTAGGGATTCAGTGATACTTGAGGGGAACTGACAAAAAAGGCATCCACTTAAACCACCAGATGGAAAGCTATGTCTAAGAAAACTCAACAGTTGGCATTAAATCACAGCTGAATATTAAAAAACTAAATCTAAAAGAAAAGAAAAACACTTCTTTTCTTAATTGTATGAATGGATCACTGAAGCATTTATTTATCCAAACGTTTTTGTTGTAGTGAAGCTGGTCTACTCAGAAATACTCACTACTTCAAAAGAAAGCTATTATGCTGCCCAAGGCTGCATTTATTTCATTAAAAATACAGTAAAAACTGAAAAACTGTAAGATAATATTACAGTTTAAATGAACTGTTTTCTATTTGAATATACAGTAAATTTAAATTTATTTCTGTGATGCAAAGCTGAATTTTCAGCATCATTACTCCAGTTTTCAGAAATCAATCTAATATGCTGATTTGCTGCTAAAAAGACATCTCTGTTCACTACTGCTTCATATTTTTGTGGAAACTGTGATGCATTTCTGAATTCTCTAATGAATAGAAAGCTTAGCAAGCGGTCACAGGCTGAGGTTTATCTGCGACTCACTTCATGGAGGGTAGATGGCGTAGCACCACGTCCACAGCGTGAACTGGGTTGGTGCTGATTGGCTTGTCCAGCTCCAGCGGCTCTGGCATACTGCGACCGGTTAGTACCTCATGCAACAGGTGCCAGCTCACCAGGGACACAAACTTAATACTGACTTTAAAGGGTCGGTCTTTACCCCCCTCCCCTGGCAGCGTAACGTCCAGATCCACCTGTGGACACACAACAAGGAGTAGTGCAAAAATACACCATGTTCATTTGAAAAACTTGATGATGCGGAGTCCAATTATAAGTTATATACATGTGTCAGTTTTAATATACTTTTTAAAATAACAACGCAGTCAAATCTAAAGTTTCAGCAGGTGAAAATCAAGATTTGACGAAGAATAACAACTTTAGAATCATTCACAAATAGTCATTGAAAGCAAAAATACGATAAAACACCATATTTTGGGAGAAAGTGTGACATGCTCAAGCAAAACAGACACTATTTTAACTAAATACAAGTATTGGACTTCATTCAGAAAATATTCATCAAGGTGTTGTTATAATTAACTAAAAATATATTTTAAAAAGTTTGAATTGAAATTAAAATTAACTAACAAAAAAATAATAATAATTAAAGCAAGAAACTTCTCGTTTTTATTTGGTTTAACTTTAGTTCAATATCTATCATAACTAAAAATAAACTAAAACCTAAATCAAAACTACAGACATAAAGCAACAAAACATTAAAAAAAGGAAATAAATAAAAAAATATATATACACACACACACACACACACACACACACCTAAAGAAATAGAATAACTCTATAAGTTAAATATACTGAACCTTAATAAAAACAATACAGGCATATAAAAAAATGGCAAAGAATAATTTAAAATTAAGATGAAAACAGAAAACAAAAATAAGATCTAATTAAAAATATATATCAAAAATATATAACTATACATCAATGATACTGAAGCAAAACCATAAAGTTTGTCAACTAAAAAAAAAATTTTAATAAAAAAAAAAACATCTTAATATTTTGATGATAAGATGCAATTGAGGAACTTTGTGAATATCACGATGCTTTATTGTGCAATCTTTCTACAGAATGTGTAACTGGGTAACAATTTTTGCAACTAAACTGTATCCTGTGTGTTTAGTTGGCTTACCCCCGCAGCCGCCACAGGCAGAGGGTTGGCGGTGTAGAGGCTTTTCTTCCCATCATAAACTGGCCTTCGGTCCCCAAAGATGGTGACTTTAAAGTGCTGCACCATGGAGTCCACAACCTCCCTGCAGACACAACACTCATCAGGAGGAGACTTACTGAGTCGGTCGTCAGCTTTGAGTGATTCTCCCACACAGCCTACCTGTTCACACGGCGTGGACACTTCTCAGGCTTGATGTCCACCTCATACAGGTAGACGTCCATCTTTGGGATCTCCACCTGGAAGCAGTTGGCCAGCAGCTTGATGGGTTTCCCCACAGTGCCATAGCCAGGCCTCCGAGGCACGGAGAACAGGGCCTGGGCCCCAACGGCTCCTGAGAGCGAAAGAATAACAAAATGTTACATACTCTTTCATTTGCACCAAACAGTTAGATCACTGGCGAAGCGAGGTTCAAAACAACAACAGCACAAAATAAAACTAGATGGTTCAATCACTCCCACTACACAATGAATGAATGTGTCAACACTTCCAGCAGCTGACGCAACACACATTCAGCTAACGGACATCCCGTTTCTATTCTTGTATCATTGCTACTAAAACTTTATATATATATATATATATATATATATATATATATATATATGTCAATGTGTGTGGATTGACTAATGCTATTTTTAAATTAGTTATTTAAATATTAAAATAATTTAACATATCAATATGATACAATAATAATAATAATAATAATAATAATAATAATAAATACATTATTATTATTATTATTAAAGTTATTATTATTACTAACATCACTACTACTAAACAAAATATAAATCTTAAAAAACAAAGACAAAAGAAGAAACATCACTATTGTAATATTTCATTGTAAATTTAAAAAGAAAATGACTCGTGAATAGCTTTTATTGTTAATAACAAAAATTTTATTTTTTATAATAAATGTAATGATTTTTTATATTTTAAAAATTATATAAATACAATATATATATATATATATATATATATATATATATATATATATATATATATATATATATATATATATATATATATATATATATATATATATATATATATATATTTTTTTTTTTTTTTACGGGCATTAAAAAAAAAAAAAAAAAAAAAAAAAAGTGATTCTCAAATTACATTCATACAGTTTTAAAGTAAAGTGATGAAGACCTGTAAAAAAAAGTCTGTGTCAGTTCTGAAGTCAGTGCCAGCTGGCCAGTTCTGAGATTCAGCAGAAAACATTAAAGAGACGATGTCTGAAGAGGCTGTGTGCATGGGGCAAAGATGAAGCAATGCTCTGAACAGATGGTGCCTACAGAGAGATGCTGAAAATTTAATACCAACTTCATGAGTGAGTTTGACAGTGATTGCAGTTAATGATTCCCTGACTGCGAGACACCCAGGGCACACTAGCAGATTCATCGCAGACAACTTCCACTCATAGTTCTCGTGAAAAGAAAAACATCAGCAACTTAGTGGAGGAGGACCGGGAAAGAAAACAACAAACAGAAGTGATGGTGATGTTCATTGAATCGAATGTTGCCACCCTCAGAAATAGGATTTCTTACCCATGAGTCACTTCAGTCCATGCACAAGAATTGTATAAAGGTGCACCTCATGGCCCACAATATTACATCTGGCCTACATGTTTCTGTTTCAGTGGACATGTCTCATCTCACACATTCAGTAATGGGCAGAGGCTACATTGGCCTGGGATTTCATCATTCATTTAGAGTCATTAAAAAGGATGCATGCAACTGGTACCTCAATACTAAATCAATACCTTGATACAAACAGACTCATCTGTCATGTCATTAAATGTAGCATTCAATTACTCGCCCAGCAATGAATGCTATGCAGTGAATGGGTGCCGTCAGAATGAGAGTCCAAACAGCTGAGAAAAACATTGCAATAATTCACAGCACTCAAGACCATCAGTTAAAGTTGTTTGAAGCCAAACGCTGCATGTTCGTAAGAAACAAATCCATCAAGATGTAATTTTAAACCATCACTTCTGACCAAAATATAGCCCATAACTCATAATATTGCTTTATGATGTAATGCTAAATTTCTCCAAATCTGTTCAGATGAAGAAAGAGACTCATCTAGATCTTGGATGGCCTAAGAGGGAGTCAATTTTCATCAAATTTTCATTTCCGGGTGAACTAATCCTTTAGTTACAGTGCATTTCCAACTATATTCTCAAAATTCCTGAATACAAACAAACATAACACAAGAAAATAATGAGGATTCGTATTCAAATAGATATATAGATGGATAGAAAATATTTTCATTAACTGATAAATGTAAATGTTTTTTACAATTGAAAAAATACAAATAAAACTTCAAAATAATTTTTTATGTATTTATGAATTAAAAAGTAATAATAAAGAGAGTAATAAAGGGAACAAAATAAAAACGACAATAAAAAAAGCAATAAAAACTTAGAGTAAGAGGTAATGAAAAAAGCAATAAAAAACCCTCAAAATGGTAATTATAATAAGCATCTATTACACTGTGTGTTTGCTTAAACTGTCCAACATGTTCTGGTTCAACCAGAACCAACTTTTAATCCAAAAAATTGCAGTTTTTGGTAAACATAATCATTAATTTTGCAATTGCATTTGATACTAGCAGAAATGACACGCTTCGCCTTTAAGATGACAACCTAATGTGTCAAAGCACAAGCTGTCGGTCTTCTGCATCACCGTCTAACAAGATTCTCGTAACAAGACGGCAAAAGTTTACAGAAGGTTCAGTCCAGTGTTCCCCAGCAAACGGCCAGAGATCTGTCTGAGCTAAACGAATGTCAGGCTGAGAGTGATTCATCCCGTTTGACTCATAACCGCTGCCGAAGAGGCCAGTCTTCAAAGCCGAAGAGAGCAGAGTCACGGCTAAAAAAAGCTAGAAAAACAGGAATCATTCAGAGAACCTGGCGAGGGTCAGACTGAATCATTAGCTGCTGCGTTTAATAAAGCACAACCACCGGCTTCCAGGAGTTCAAACCCAATAGAGAAATTGATTTTAGCGATAACGTATAAACCCTTCAAGACAAACCTAACGTGAAGAGGCTGCGCTACAAAATAATCATTATTCATCTTCCTTTATGTAAAAAACGAAATCTTTATTATTATACAGAACTGTGTATTTTTCTTCCTTTTTTTTTTTTAAAGAAATGAATGGTTTTTTTTCAGCAAGGACACATTATATTGATCAAAAGTGACAGCAAAGACATTTATGATGTTACATTTCAATAACTGCTGTTCTTTTTAACTTTTTATTCATTAGAATCCTGAAAAATTACTTTCCACAAAAATATGAAGCAGTAATTCTATTTACTTTAGTCACTAAAAAAAAAAGTTACTTAATATATAAAAAAGAATAAAGAATAAGAATAAAGACGGATTTAAAACATTACAAGGAATACGAGATTGAGCCCAAATTAAATATTTTATAAAACAATAAAAATCTAGAACAACAGCTTCAACATTGATAATATGAAATATTTCTTGAGCAGCAAATCATCATATTAAAATGATTTCTGAAGGAACATAAATGAAATAAATTGCAACCAGAAACAAAATATTAAAAGAAAATAGTAAAATACAAAATTTAAAATTTTAATATTTCACAATATAGAATGACACTCTATATGTAATACTTCAATACTGCAATCAATAAAATCATATAGTGAAGGTTTATATTGCACCTTTGCTTATGATTCAATTCTATAATTGTCTAATAAACCTGGAATCGTGTATTACAACTATTGCTGGTTCTTTGATAAGTGCTTTAGATATAGTGAAATACTGAAATCTAAATAACTGAAAATGCTTTGAAGTACATGAACATGTGCCTTTTTAGCTTTGAATTAAAAGTGATTTGTCTCAGCCCTGGTTGGTTGAAGTGCCCTTAAAAAAAACGAATAGGAAAAATACTTCCGGAAGCAAGTCAGCTGCAAATGTGAGCGCTCTCTGTTGCCTGGCTGCACTGTCAGGAAGCTGAATCCCTTTTTACCTGGTGGGCCTCATACAGCAGACACAGACATAGTCTGAGACCCCAGCCTTTCACACGCAGACAGACGAACAGGGGGGTCTGAAACCCCAGACGACTGCATCTTTGTCATGGAAATCTCCCCGCCTCACGCAGACCGATAACACTTGGATTTTATGCCCAACGCAGACCCGCGGATGTCTGCCGAACACATTTGGATTCACACCCAGGCTTAAGGGAGTGACGGGGATCTTGGGAAATTTGTGAGCCGTGCTCAGAGGGGGTGGAAGAGGAGGCAGCGAGGACAGAGGACGCCGCTTTTCATCCTCCGCACATGCAACCACACTCTGTACTCTACGAATGAGTCAGTATGCCACACTTCCTTGACTCTGTCTCGGGGCAGAGCTTACTCTCTCCCACTGCCGCCCACTCGTGAGCATACGTGCAACCCGCGCTCGCTCACTACAGCGTCATCTCTGTTGAGAGGGAAACGTAGCCGAGCGCCAAGGCCATGCAGATAAAGGAGGGAGAGGAAACAAGAATGAAATGTGCAGAGATCAGGCCTGTCGTAAGAAATCTTTTGTGCACACTGGACGTCAAACACACCAGTATTCTGATACGAAAAAACACAAGACTAGTAGGAGTAGAACCAACTCAATAAATCAACGTTTCTTTTGAACTACCAACTTGATAAGAAACTTAAACATCTTACACTTCTCATAATAACAAAATATCAATATTTAATACAATATTTATATTAGAAAATATTTATGACATAATTATGCAATTTTTAATTTTACAGTGCAAGGATATTACAGTAGCAATATAATATAATACAAAAAAACTTGAATAATTGTTATACTTGTATTTATTTACAAAGATTAGTTATTAATATAATATTTATACTAGAAAATAATGTATATAATTATGATGGAATATATATATATATATATATATATATATATATATATATATATATATATTTTTTTTTTTTTTAACCGTGCAGGGCTATTATTGTAGTAACATTTTTATTTCCTCAAGTTTTAACAATAACCTTAATAATAATAGTCAATAATAATAATAATAATAAAATACACTTGCACTGAAAAAAATAAATGAATATTTCATAACACAAATTAATTATAATATTAATATTACATTAATAATTTAATATGATTAGTTCGCATTACATTGACTTTTAAAATTAACAATAATAAAAATAAAAAATAAAAGTCACCATCATCAATCTGTTAATAATTAGACCAAAATGTTTAATATTCTTTCTTTTTTGTATTCCAATTGTTTGGCTTGGTCTCTGAAAAGGGGCTGATGCGCTTACTTTTTTTTTTTTCTAAAAGTGCTACAGATTTATGCATTTAACTTTTTTAAATGCACAAAATGTTAAAAAAATTTTAATGTTACATTTATATTTATTTAGAATTTTGAATGTTAACCTGAACAGTTGCCATATTCAAATCTCCAATAACACAATATCAGCCTTATCTTCGTATTTGCCTACATATCACTAGGTCACAGCTAGAGGTCACTTTGTTCTGAAAACATCAGTTCGTCGGAAATTGCTCAGTAATTTCAACATCCCGTCATCAAAATGCTTGTAAAATTTGGGCAGAGATAGTCTGCTTCTGGCATGCTGTGAACCCAATTGTATGCCTACAAATAAGACAAAAAACGCTTCTACAAAAATAAAAAACCCACAACATCATAAGAGCGGAGAGAGTTGCCTGGGAGAGGTGGGCCATGGAGCGATTAGATTACTCCAATCTCTGCTCCTTACTGCTGCCAAAAGCATCGCTGTCCTCAGGTGACCCATAAACAGGGATTAAAGCGGGCAAGAAATGAGCACGTGGTGACCAGTCATTACAGCATCAAGATGCAGCCTGTAATTTTAGAAGGACAACGATAAACCAAGAAATAAATGAAAAAAATATTAATATCCCTAAAAGGTGAGTGTGATTAAGAGCAATTCATCATTCAGCTGAGCTGCTCTGAATCATTAATGCAAGAGCTCATTCACACGCTGCTGAAAGCTGCAAGCTCCTACAGCAACAGCAGCGGCTGGATGTTTGCACAGAAACTAAACGACCGGCAGCGCTGGAAGCACGTCATCTCTACAACAAATAACCAGATGAATCAGCTGAGAGCTCAGGGATAAGATTCAACATCAGTAAAATGCAAAAAATAAATTGACTGCGTTTTCTGCACAAGTACTCTACAAATGATGCTACTGCTAAACCTCTAACTTTTATTAATGGTTCATTTAAAAATAATATTAACAAGAAAGAAAGAAAGAAAGAAACTATTAAAATAAAACTAAAACAACACTAACCCTTAGCATGAGAAATTTGAACTGTTTTGCTTATGATATAAAAACACACATACACTGTGCAAAGATTGCCAGGAGAAATTCACAACTTACTACACTGACCGCTGAGCAGCCGATCTGGTCAGTCTCCAGACATCCAGCGATAAATGCAGTACTGTATTCTGAGCTCTCTACCAAACTACAGCAAACACACACACACACACACACACACACACACACACACACAATACAGCTGTTGTGAGTCTAATCCACTGAGGCTTGAGCTGTGGGAACGGGCAGAGAGCTCGGGGGACTACACAATGGCGTCAGTCACAGCACCGGGTTCAGACGAACTGACTGACAGAACAGCATGGGAAGCTGAAGCGTGTGTGTGTGTGTGTGTGTGTGTGTGTGTGTGTGTCCATGCGTGTGTACAGTTGGCAAACCGGCCAACACCGTAACTCCGGTTCCAGCCAGTAAACAGCTCCTGCTAAGGTAAAGATGTAATCTTTGAAAGATACAGTAATCCGGAGATTAGGATATGAAGATAAGAAGGAAAGAAGAGGAGAGTTTCCAGACCTGCACAGCTGTAGGGCTGGGCACTATAATATTATTCTCATTATCTGCAGAAAGGCTTAAAATGTTGATTTAAGTGATTGCTTTCAAGCAACATTTTGTCCAATTCTAGTTCTAGAAACAATTATAGTTCATTTCTCTTTTTAAGATGGAAGATTATTTTAGGACAGTTGGGAAAAATGCTATGCTTAATGCATTGCCAAATAATGAGATCATGTAAGATTGCAACAAACAGACACAACAAATAAGAAATAAATGTAATACAATCCCTCCGATTCAAAAAGACTTTCAGTGTCTTTTATTGGTTGCATAAAAACACAAGGTTAAATGTGTTGGATATTTCAACCAGTCGTATAAAATACCTCAGATTACTCAAAATGTGCATCTTTAACTACACATTGTTATGAACCTATGGCTTCTGTGAGTCCTGACATTTAAAAAAAAAAAATGGATTTTACAATGAAACGTTACAAAATTTGGCAAAATTTGGAATAATAAACAAAAAGTATATGTTTTGTTGGGAAGGAATTGGTATATTCATTTCATTATAACAATATATTGATTCAACTGGTAAAGTTGACTAGCACCATTTTTGAGAATGGATTTTAATTAAATCATAAAATATTTTTATAATAAAATTGTTTATAAATTCTACCGACTAGAATGATGGAAGTTAAAAAAAAAAAGGTTTAAAAAAAAACATTTTTAAAGGGTAATTGCAACTTTGTTTATTTATAAATTTTTCTTCTCAAATAAAAAGATATTAACCTTTTTTAAGGAGAAAGATATAAAACTCACAATTGCAAGAAAGTCAATCTGACCTAACCCAGTTCATAAAACGAATTGCGCCATATAAACCTAGAACTAGAATTGTGAGATAGTGACAATTTTTACCCCTTCAAACAAGTTTTTTAAAAAAAGTGTTTTTTTTATTATTAAAATGTCTGCAGTTTAGTAAATAGGCAGTGAAGTTAATTGAGTAACCACTCCAACTACTTTAAAATTGCTCTTGATTCAGTTAAATTAACAGACTCAATAGAATCCACAGATATGAAAAGGACACTGTGGACGTTGGTAAAGCAGGGGTGTTGGGGTTCTGCAATATTTGCCAAGGTACATGCAGAGGAAAACAGCCTGAACCCTGACCACACCAAGAGTGCTTCTGATGAATAAGATCCATTCTGGGTTGAGATTCCACCACAGCGAGGTGAAAGGCGCCCTGTGTAGTTAACAGGCTTAATCTGCTACGAGCAAAGCAAGAGCCCAACAAACTATCACCCAGAAAAGAAGCCATTAAAAGCAAAGGCATCTGAACCAGATATGAGACTCTGAGGCCTAGCCTAGGTCAAGCTTCGTCCCCTTCTCTCCTCTTACGGTATAAACTCCCTCCTCAGAGCCTCTCTGCCTTCCCCCAGCTAACCATCAAAGAAAAAAAGGCCCTAAAGGCCAAAGAGGGCCCCATGCACACAGAGAGATTGCTAAGCCTCCATACATAACTGCCATGAAAACAGACTCCAGGCTGACAACCCACTCCAGAGGGCCCTAAAACCTCTTCTTCATCCATCTTTTTCTACTTAATTTACGGCCTGCACACTTTCAAGCTGGATATCCACCCGTGATGCTGAACACAATGCATTGCAGTGTCTCAGCACTGAAAATGAAAGGGATCACATTCTTTGGCTATGATGGGTCATAGTGACTGTGCAGTGCACGTGGTGAACAGGGCTGGCCGATATAAAACCATGCAATATGACATGAGAGCATTCAATGATTGCTTTTTAATTGGCTTTAGGGCTCTAACATTAGAAATGCACTGATTATTTTAAGGGAACAATAATATGCAGAAATAATTAAAATGGTTATTCATTGCTCTATTTCTGCATTCACACACACAATAACAACAAAATCAATCATAAATTCTGAAAACAGCTTGCTTTACAAGACTAAAACTGCACCGAATAATGACAAAGGTGAAATTATTAATACAAGAAAAATTATTTGAATAAGTTACTTAAAAAAAAAAAAGGATTACCAGCTTTATTTTAAGGAAAAATTATTATTTTTAACTGTTAATTTAAAATTAGACTTTTCACTGTATTTTAGATAACTGCATAAATATTATCAAACTAATTGGATACAATATCCAGAAAGTTTGGTTAGAATTATGCATCAATAAAAATCACTTTTAAACTGAACAATAAATACATTTTGGGTTTTCATTGTTCCATTTATGGTTAATTTCACACAATAACAACAAGATTGACTGCTTTACAAGAGTAATACTGCATTAAATAAAAGTTAAAAAGTTAAAAATTATGCAAGAAACAACTCTGAAATAACTAATGTTCATTCAGGGTGGTAAAACTTTTCAAACATGCTTCATTTTTAACTAGACTTTTCACTAGGTTTTATATAACTGCATTAAATATTTCTAATCTTGACTGCAATGAAAGTTCAGTTGAAATTGTGGTTCAAATCACCTTAATAAATACATTTGATAATTAAAAAAAAGGAAAAAGTGAATTTCTGAATATAAAAGCTTAACTGATAACTAATGTTTAAGTTATTTATTTATTTTACTAGACTTTATACTGTTTTTAGGTAAATTCAATAAGCATTTGCAATTCAGTTGAAATGATGATTTTAAAAAAAAGAAAAAAAAAAAAAAAAATCACCCTTTTAAGCCATTTAAGAGCAAATGTAAACTAACATTGACAGACAGCGCTAGCCCCCCATCTATTTCACCATCACACTGGGCACCCGAAAAAACCTTCACTATACTGGATGTCCACAATGCCAGTTTAAGGCAAACTGCACTCACCATAGAAACCACACACAGCATGTCATCAGCTTATGGGCGATGGGAGGAGATCGAGCGGCTTTTGTTGAAACAAAGGATGTAACTCTTCCTCTACTTTGGCACTGTTATCAAATGGCAATCAAAAGTCAATGCAGAACGCTGTGGCACAACAGCACATCTACTGGGAAGAGCTGGCCACTTTGATCATTAAGTGAGTTCGAAAATCTGTTTATGTAACCTGCACAAGAAAACAGCATCATTTTGGCCTGCACCCAACCAACAGGGGCTTCCCCTTAACCAGGGCCCTTCTAAGATTGGTGACAGGAAACATCTGGTGTTATTAAACACCTTGAGCCATGCCATATTTAGCATCAAACCTAATAAAACCACACAGGTTAGGACTCTTCACGGTCACTTAGTTCCCACAGCAAAGAAGCACAGACTCCGAGACAGAAATCGCAGAATCCAGTCATAAAAAATGGAATTTAAAATGTAACGCAGAATGTCACGTAATTTGGCATATTTTGGAATTTGGGAAATAATTTGGGAAGAATAAATCAGATTTCATAGGGCCCTTTATTACATTTGAAACTACTCTTTTAAAATCTTGAAAAAGCTTTTTTTCGCAGTAATATTAAAGAACCACTGAACATGTTTTAAGGGAAAATCCAATGCGCAAGATAGCCTTTTTTCACAAAGCCCCTTCAGATTGGGGTATTCCACAGGTGACACACAATACAGACCCCTGAAATATCACCTTATTAGTCAACACAGAACAAGTATCATTCAAGAAAACAGCCACAAGCAAAAAGGGATACACGACTTTAGGGAAGTGCACTTAAAAATGGGAAATTTGCTAGTGATGAACTTCTGACCTAGATGTCAGTGAGGTCATGAGAGGTCACTCGTCTGACCTGATACTAACCCACTTACTGCTGGTTACATGAGGAAAAACACCCTCATCATGTCTGACCAGTGCTTCATCACATCACTAAATGACTCATAGTCAGCCTTTAAAATGCCCACGATGAGGCACAATGAGATAATCGCTCTGATCTAAACCACAATACATGTACAAAAAAAAAAAAACAAACAGCACGAACATGAACTCAGCGCTTCACAGAAATGCTTGACTATGGTACAGTCAAGAGTCCTAAAGAGAATTCTAGTGGAAAAGTTTGAGACACTTAAAAGCAGAATTCCTGGCATCCTGTATTTTCAGGACCAACAGGACTCATTATGTTAGTGTCTGATAATGACCTTAAAACCAATTACTTCAGTTTTTGAAACAATAATAGCTAAATATATAACCATTGGTAAATAATTCAAGCTTTTAATCACCATTAAAACACTAAATATGAATTCTTATTTCATAAAAGGTAAATGGGTTTCCACAAATTTTAAACTAATGAGTTACTAATGAATCATTCAGACCAGATTGTGACTCGTTTTGACAAAACAGGAGACACAGAACAAACCATACATCAAATGAAAGCTTCTTTATTCATCTTTCAGATGATGTAATGTTACAAATCTAAATTTTAAAAAATCGACCGTTATGACTGGTATTGTGGTTCAGGATCACAGTTCAATCCCTAGTCATGACGTTGCAAACATCAGATGCGCGCAAAAGACCCAAAATCATACACACACACACCTGTAGTTCCGATTTCCATTCATGAGGTCTCTGTCCGGTTCCGTCCCCGGCTCGCAGTAGACGAACTTCAGAAACTCTACGGTTCCGTTAACCCAATGCGAGCTTTTCCTCCCGGTTTAACGGATCCTAACCCAGTGTCCCAGAAGCTCGTATATCAGGTCTGGATTTCAGGTTCGGTTGACAGATCGACGTGACGGCCAGCTAGCCAGCCAGCTAAGACGAGAAGTTCCCCCGAATACAGTCCCGAGTCGCTGTTTCTGTGATGGCGACGCCTTCGGAAATGTTTCTTTGGAAAGACCGAGGCGGTTTGTTGAGGTGTTATGACGTTACAGCGAGTAAAAGTCAATTTATGTCGCCTCCGCTGTTCGACACAGCTAGCCTGCTACTGCTAGGGGCCAGGCTAACCAGCTAAGCTACATACCCAATCTCTGAGGGGAAAAAGTCCGCGAAAGTGCCCGATCCTCCATGAATTCCGTCCTCGACGCTCAGAGGCTTTTCGATGGCTCGTACTCCCTTCGTTTTACTCCGGCGGTGACACGAAATAAGTTGGGAGTTGAACTCTCTCCCTTTCTCTCGCAGGGTTTCTCTGACACTCAGAGCCTCCGCGAGACTCGCTTCAGCTAAATATGGAGCGTCTGATCCTCCGCGAGCGCGACGCACGGACCTGGCGCGAGAGCCGCACGCTGATTGGCTGCGAGGGCAAGCGCGAGCACGCGAGGGAAGGGACGGGGTTTAAAGCCGCCTCATCACCATCATCATCATCACCAATGTATATTTTTACTTAATAAAACTACATTATAAAACTACTTTGTTTTCAAATACAGATTTTATTTAAATATGCAAATATACATTTTTAACAAGTATATATTGAAAGGTTTTAGTAAGTAGATTTAATTCATACTGTAAATGTTTACAAAATAAATGTTCAAGAATGTGTAAAAATATTAAATATCAAAAAACACAAATGTGCACATATAACTAAGAAATTTTCAAGATGTACAGTGAATTCAAACCAATCAATACACAAATGTGCTGTTTGGTATGTTTTGTGTAGTCTAATTTCACAAAGCTAGTCAAACCATTCTGTTTTTGCTTTAGTTTTTGAAAGTGAACAGTCTAACTTAGATCAAAATATAATGAAGCAACTAACCATATTCTTTCTACTCATATTTTCATTCTTTCTTGTCTTTTGCTTAAATAAAATGCATTAAAAAAATCAGTAATGGATTCTGCAATGAAAAGTTAAGATCAGTGTATCACTAAATGTATGAATGTCTGAAATAAAGAAATTAAGAGTTAAACTTTAGTGTTGTAGCTGCCTTTGGACGATAAAGTTCTCTAATTTAAAAAGCAAGTTGAGTTAATGTAAAGTTTATTTCTTTATTTTTTTGTGCGACAGTCTAATATATAATTTGTTTTATGTCATAAAGCTACTGTATGCAGTTTCTGTGTGAATGATCGGTGCTGGAATTGGATGCGATGCAAGGGGCGCCAGCTGAAATCTTGCCTAGGGCACCAAATTGGTCTGGGTTAAAAGTTTGAAATGTTGCATAAATTACATTTGACTGAAATGCTTGTATTGAAGCTTTTTGCATTCTGCCTTTGATATAACTGTGCTAGAGGTTAAGTTTTGTGAAGACAGGCCACTGGTAAGAAGCTTTTGAGCTGTGTTTATAATCAATATGCATAACAGTGACATATGTTAAATATGTATATTAGGAATGAAAATGACATATTTTGAGTTTTGATATTTGAGATTGCGCTACTTTGGGCTTTTCGTATTATTTTAACCACCGACCACACCACAGCCCCCACCCCGGCTCGGCTTGCACCCACTGTCCTCTTTTTGGAAAACTAACATTTTTCAACCTACAGCATAAAAAGAGCCATTCTGGCCCCTTTCCCACCGAGTAAAATTAACGTGCAGCCACAAAGCCTGTTTGATCCCTAAAATGAAGATAACACAGCAAATAGCTAAAGTTTTATATTAAAGTTATACAGGGCAGGGGCGTAACAATCAGTGAGGGAGGCAGAGATGTAAAATGTAGTAATAATAATAAATTATTATTATGTATGTTTGTCTAATTGATAAAAAAATAACTTTGTCTAAATTTTAACTGGCTATTAAAACCACCACATGTCACACCACATGTCATCTGCTGATGTTGGTCCACTGTGTTTTCTGAGGTCCAAGTCAACCAGGAAGTTTTAGAGCACTTCATGAATCCTGTTGCTGACCAACTTTATGGAGATGCAGATTTCATTTTCCAACAGGACTTGGCACCTGCACACAGTGCCAAAGCTACAGTACCTGGTTTAAGGACCATGGTATCCCTGTTCTTAATTGGCCAGCAAACTCACCTGACTTTAACCCCATAGAAAATCTAAAAATCCTTTCTTTGTGTTGGTCTTAAGTAATATTCTAATTTTCTGAGATACTGAATTTTAAGGATTTTCCTTAGTTGTCAGTTATCATCAAAATGAAAAGAAATAAACATTTGAAATATATCAGTCTGTGTGTAAGGAATGAATATAATACATAAATGGAATGAATATAATACATACAAGTTTCACTTTTTGAATGGAATTAGTGAAATAAATAAACTTTTTGATGATATTCTAATTATATGACCAGCACATGTTTATAAGCTTAGAAATTGATTTGCATTTCAGTGAGAGAAATAAGAATTTGATCCCCAAGTAAAACATGACTTAGTACTTGGTGCAGAAACCATCTCAGGAGGGATTTTGATCCCCTCCTCTTTACAGATCCTCTATAAATTTATGTCTGTCTGTCGATCCATCTGTCTGCTAACAAAAATAATTCTGAGAACATTTTGCTAATGTTCCCATTAAGTCTTAAACCATTTCTAAATGTTCTCTGAACATTCTGCTGTTTTTTGTTAAATGATGTTTTAAATGTTACAATGCTTTTTGTTTTGTTTGTTTGTTTGTTTGTTTGTTTTTATTTTTTGGGGGGGGGGGGGGTTATACAATGAAGGATCTCTCAATCATTTATTTTCTATCTGTTCGTAAAACCAATGAATTATAATCTTAACCCATTCAATAAATCAGAAAAAATTTAAAGAGTGATTTTACTTATTAGGCCTCATTCATCTTCATAAAAACATTCTTAAATTAAACCGTAGCATTCAATCCAGTACAATACATTGCACAAGAAAACTGATATTGATTGTGAATTATGGTATCTATTTAATAAAACTAGATTTATAAGAGTGAAGGACGCATGAAATCGCCATTGACTGAAGTAAACATTAAAATCAAATTAGACCACAATCACTTTCCTGGTCTAATGAAGCATGCATTAACCGGTGCGTGCTATTCCAAAGAAAAACATTGTCATCAATCATCAAAATTTTAAAACTTGCTTTTTAAATCTGGTTTCTGTTCGAAATGTTGTATTTTGGAAGTAAATGGGTTGTAAATGCATGGTACAGCAACAGAATTAAATGAATGACAAATGATGACCAGGATTCATCCAGTGATGGACAAAAGACTGTCACGCCAAAAATGAAATACAGCTGTGCATTTCAACCCCACACCCCCTCACATCTGAAAACAGGACTCAACACAGCATTTAATAAAAAACAACTTTTATTGTCTTTAAAAAATAATCGTCCCGAACAAAGTCCTCTCACTATTACATACAGAGCCAAAATGACTTGCTTATGTGTTCATTCATTGAATCGACTGGGAAGTGCTATGATGCGGACTGTTCTTTATCAGTGGCTTAATATTGCTTAAACATTGAGGTCTCCATCTTCGTCATCAGCCATGAGGTGCTGAGACTTCTGAGAGTCAAGTACTGCATCAGAATATTTCGTCTAGGAAAGACCGGATCAATATTGTACATCGGGCATCAATACAAATCACCGTTGGCTTGGCAAAACCTAATATAAAGGCATGTCTTTGTATACATTTCATAAACGCGAGTTAAAAATAAAACATGGTCAACCGTTACATTTAAAATCCCTTTGAATTTCACCAAAGCGTTTTAGGTGCTGAGTCTTTCACCCTCGTGGAGACTCGTAAGCCACTTTTTATAGCAGTAAAAGGTTTCCTTAAAGGGAAAGTTCACCCAAAAATGAAACTCTGTCATTATTTGTTCACCCTATGAAGTGTTATTTGTATGCAGCTGTGGGGAAAAAAATTAATGAAACTCCAGATTCGTAATGACAGCTCTTTCATTTTAAGGCAAACGGGTGAGAAAGTATGGCATCGAATGTTAGTACGGGCTCAGACTTAATGTGATTACTAAGAGGCTCCAGTTACAACACCGACTCGGTTTAAACATGCATTTCTTACATCCACTCTATGACATGATTACATGGCATAATGATCCCTTAACCTGCGGAAAAGGCGTTTTCGGGCATGCCCACATTCTCTCTGCACCGACGGGCGTCAGGCGAGGGTAAAAAGGTGCAATGATAATGGCAAGTGTTAAATGTGCTTGTTGGGAAGGGAATGTGGCAGTGTTACCAACAGCCTTCGTGAGCCGGTGGGGGAAAGAGGACAGGCTCACTATTTCCAAACAACTATTCTCTTCTATCACCTTAAACATTCTTTATGACTGCTCTCAGTGACCTTGTATTGCTTCGTGTACAGAGGCCAGTGGAAGAAACCGTTTAAAGGGAAAGTTCACCCAATAATGCAAAAAAGAAAAAAGGCCATTATATATATATATATATATATATATATATATATATATATATATATATATATATATATATATATATATATATATATATATATATATATATATATATATGTCTTATTTAAAACATAAAAATCAGTTTAAAAAATAGTGAATAATAACTCAAATCCGTGTTTTTCTTTTAAACAAATCTAAAAGGATTGGATTATAATATGCAAGTCATGCAGACTAGTTTTATGACACGTAGATGAACTTCACATTATAAATCACCATCTATTTAGTGCTGCATTGAAAACAGCTCGTCCTGTTTCATGGGAGAAAAAAAAAACACAATCCAGAATGAATAACTGATTTTCTTGGGTGAACTATTCCTGTAAGTTCAGGAAGATTTATGTGCACTGGAAGTAAAAAAAAAAGTTTTTCGAATGCAAGTGAAGTGCACGTTTTCCACGACGAGGGCCTTTTGTCACCGGTTGGCTGGTGCATAATGCTGGTTTCGGTGTTATGCTGATGTGAGAGTGCAAATGCAGTGGTCCATCTATCGTTACACTAATTCGGCCACTCTCTTAACTAACGGCGAGTCTAAACTGGATCCGAGACACCTGCATCCGCGGCTTCTGCTACGGCCTGCGCTTGTCTCCTTCTGGGCTCGCGGTGCCTTTCCACTACAACTAAGCGCTAATGTACCATGCCATTCACAACAATAAAAAATGTAAAAAGAAACGTTCACAACAATAAAAAATAATGCCAAAGGAAGTAAGAAGGATTCGTCCACGTGGGGCGTTTGAACTCTGGCGGCAGGTTAAGAGGCAGCTTTGTGGTGGCATACAAAACGACAGCTTCCTCTGCGTTGCTTCCCTCCGTATTGCATACATGCGCACATGTGGGAGTGTGAAAGTAGTTTACAACAATACACAATTAAATAAAAAAAAGAGCATCCAGACAGATTGAACGAAACTCAAAGTGTGAGACTCCGTGTTGGGACTGGTAGCACCCGGGGAACTGGCTCGAGGGGTGTGTGGCAAAGGTTTGCTTAGGCAAAGTACATGGTCCTCAGGGTGTCGTGGTGAATCTGCACGGCTTTGGCCAGCGCCTGGGGATCCCGACCGTTGCTCTGTCCCGAGACATGACTGCCTTCCCCGCTATAAACACAGAGACCAGACAACATCAAAACTGATATTACACGCATTAGAGTATCAAAGGTGGCAGTTCAGTCACTTATGATGTTAAATATTCAAATAAATGCTGTTCTTTTGAACCTTCTATTAAAATGTATCACGGTTTCCCCCCCAAAATAATAAGCAACACAACTGTTTTCAACATTGATAGTAATAAGAAATGTTTCTTTAGCAGATAATCAGTATATTAGAATGATTTCTGAAGACACTGAAGACTGGAGGAATTATGCGGAAAATTTAGCTGTGAATCACAAAAATAAATGAAATTGTACAACATATTCAAATAGAAAACAGTGATTTTAAATTGCAATAATATTTCATAATTTTACTGTATTTTTTGATCAAATAAATACAAAGCAAAAAAGCCTAAAAAGCATTTTTTGGGCATCCTACTGATTGCGTTGTTTTATGTTAATTATGCATTCTTGTCTTTTCTTCTTTTTAGCACATTTTGTTTACATTCTTGTGAATCTTTTACTGTTATTTTTTTTAACTCCATTTCATGTAAAGCACTTTGAATTACCACTGTTTATTAAATGTACTATATTAATACATTTGTAAGCGTACAGTATCCTCTTGCCTTGCTTGTAAGGGATATATTTTTAATCTCATTGAAAACTAGAAAAATTGCATGTAAACATGTATAATGAAAGAAATGTTGATTATAAACAATTAATATTTATTCAATACTGAAAGTTTCCACAACAAAACGTCCCAATATATCTCAATCAGTATTATAATTTAGTATTTCAAACTGCAGTGTAAAATAAAATAAAAATATTTATTAGGCCTATAATTATTAAATATTCATTATTTCAATATTTTATATTTATTAAAATATAATATTCCATATTTTAATAATTAATTATATTATAACAATAATAAGTCCTAGATATATATATATATATATATATATATGTGCATGCCTATTTATAAAAAATTAAGAAAAAATTTATATAATAATAATAATAAAATAAAACGCTTTCTAAAAATGAACTTGAATAATTTATTATTCTTATGGTCCCACTTTATATTAGGTGGGCTTAACTACTATGTACTTACATAAAAAATAAGTACAATGTACTTATTGTGTTCATATTGTATTGTAAAACACTTTTGCTGCTATTGAGGTGGGATGGGGTAAGGTTAGGGAGAGGGTTGGAGGTATGGGTAAGTTAAGGGTTAAGGTGTAAAGCATGGGTCAACAGTGTAATTATAAATGTAATTACAGAAATTAAATACAGATGTAATTACATGTAGTTTTTTTTTAAATATAAGTACAATGTAAAAACATGTATGTACACAATAAGTACATTGTACTAAATTATTAATTAAAATTTAAGTACATAGTAGTTAAGGCCACTTAAAGTGGGTCCATTCTTATTTATTTGCATGTCATGCAACAGTTAAATAGCAGCTAATGCATTTGAGTAACATTTCAACTACAGATGCTCTTGATCTTGTCCTTACCTGTCGTGCTCTTTATCCACCAGATGGTATCGCGCACGGAAAGCCACGAGTCGGGCATAGTACGCAGGCGCAGGGATGGAGACGGAGCGGGTGCAGCGCACATATGTGTGGCACAGCTGGTAGGTGAGGATCTGCAGCTCGTCCGCTGTGAAGCGATTGTCGTCCCACAGGACGTAGTAGTGTGAGGGTCGACTGGTGCCCTGAGACGAGGAGCACAGAACGTCACACCACAGTCACAGACACACGGTCATGAATGATTGTTTGCGCCGAGTCTGTGAGCTCACCTGAATACCGGCATGACTGCACAGGTAGAAGTCAAACTCGAACGGATGCGTGATGCTGGTGTCCACCGTAGTTCCAGCTGGGATGTTCCCGCTCTTCCCGATCTGATTAGAATCAAGATTGCGAAATTAACCTAAACTATATTTACTTAAAAAAATAAAATAAATCCTTGTTACTTGAAATAAAAATAAAAAACCTTAACTGAAAATAAATTAATTAAAAAATATACATTTTATTTCAATATTATAGACAATATTTCTAATTTTCATTTAAAGATGAAGTACTAAAATAACTGAAACTAAATGAAGAATAACTAAAACATGACTTCAAAATAAAATAAATTAACTAAAATAAAATAAAATATAAGAATCCAGCAATGGTTGAATTACAAATACATTTTTAATGTATACATTTTCATTTAACTTAAATTTTTTATTTAGAGTATTCATTTAAAAAATGTACACTTTAAATTTTAAATTTAGCATTTATTTAAGCTATTTTAAATTATTATTTTTTTACAATAGACTGAACTACTAAAATACCTCTAAAACCATAAAAAATAAAAAAAATAATAAAAAGAAATAATAATTTGAATAAATAAAATAAAGTAGTTTTAAAAATCTGTTCTGTTTTAGCTAGTTGTGGAGGCAACAATCCTCATCTTTGTTTGTAAGTTGAAGTTAAAATGTAATAAATACTATGAAGACAAAATAGACAAAAATAAAATTGCAGAACACAACATAAATACTAAAAATAAAATTAAAATAAAAACTAAAATCACATTCAATAAATGAACATAATATAGTGCTGTCAAATGATTAATCGCATCCAAAATAAAAGTTTTTGTTTATATACTGTACGCATGGGTACTCTTTATTTATTATCTACATATAAACACACAAACACACTTAAACACAGTATATATTTAGAAAATATTTACATGTATGTAAATAAATATATTTAATATATAGACAGCCTATTTTTCTTAAATATATACACATGCATATGTTTGTATTTATATATACTTAATAAATAAACTTATTTTGCATGCGATTAATCATGATTAACTCACTCTTTCAGATTTATCGGCGCAGAAGAGGCGAGTGTGGTGGCGTTTCTGCACTACTACGTAGGTGATGCCCGGCTGGTAGTCCTTCTCCAGCTTGATGCAGGCGTCTCTGATGGCCAACAGCTCGTAGTGCAGGATCTACACAAGCACGCCACATTTATGATGCTACAGAGATTTCCATTTCAAATAAAAGCTGTTCTTTTCAACTTTCTATTCATCAAAGAATCAGGGTTTCCACAAAGATAGGAAGCAGCAGTAACCCTGATAATAATCAGAAATGTTTCTAGAGCAGTAAATCATCATATTTTCACGATTTCTGAAGATCATGTGACTCTGAAGACTGGAGGAATGATGCTGAAAATTCAGCTGCACATCTCAGAAATAAATTACATTTGAACAGATATTCAAAAAGAAAACGGTTATTTTAAACTGCAATAATATTTCACAATTTTACAGTATTTTTGATTTTTGACAGAGAGTTGTATAGAACCATAATAGTGCTTACTTGTGGTAGCTGTCCTTCTGGCACGCCGTCCCTGTAGAAGATGATTCTGGTGGGTTTGAAGCGGGTGGACTTGTAGAACTGAATCAGTAACTCTCGCACCATGTAGGACAGGTCTTCAATGATCTCCTGTCTGGGTCGCTGAACTCGAACTGTAGCGCAGTATCTGCTGGGATGAGCGTCCATGCTGCCCACCACCTGCACACAGGAGTCACGTCACAACAGAAGAGCTTGCTGCATTAAAAATCATGAAAAATCCAAGTTAATCTGAAAAACAGTTACAAGTATTTAAATGCTGATCCGATATGCTACTATTCAAAGGTTTGGCGTCAGTAAGTGTTTTTCTCATTTTTGCATTATTTGATCAAAAATAAAGTAAAATTGTTTAATATTATTGCAATTCAATGTAAGTGTTTCCTATTGCAATATATCGTAAAATGTAATTTATTTCTGTGATGCTCCGCTGTATTTTCAGCATCATTCCTCCAGTCTTCAGTGTCACGTGATCTTCAGAAATCATGAAAATATGATGATTTACTGATCTAGAAACGTGTCTGATTATCATCAATGTTAAAAACACTTGTGCTGCTCAATATTTTTGTGGAAAGTGTGATGCATTTTATTTTTCAGGATTCTTAGACGACCAGAAAGTTTAAAAGAACAGCATTTATGTGAAATAATATAATTATAAATGTCAACGTAATGCGTTTTAGCTGAATAAAAAAAAAAGTCATTCATAAAAATCTTACTGACCCCAAACTTTTGAATGCCAAGTGTATGTATCAGACTAAATAACAATAAATAAATCAATACATTTAAGTGGCACAAATCAGAGACCACACACAAGCAACACGAGAGAAAAAAAATCCACTTTTGGGATGAATTTTTACCTAGCAACCAACCCGAATATTTAAAAGGACTAAGAAATAAGCTATGAAACAATAAGAAAGAAAGAACGTGACACAGCTGTTTTAAACATATCAGTGAAACATCCACACAGTGCTGAACAAATGTGAGAGTGCAGAGACGCTCCAGAAATCAGCTGCCCCCTGGCTGCAGTTCTTCAGCCTCTGGAAAGGGTCTGGAGTCCGTCTGCGTGACTCAGGCCTTTGTCACCATCGCTTGGCAACCGGTGAAAGACACGCTTACAAGTGGTTGCATGCACAGGGCGGGAGTGACATCATTTCCTTTGCGCCCGTGAGTCACCGGTGAGCCATTTTCCCTTTTTTAAAGCTCTCGTCCTGTCCTGCCCACCACCGCCTCGGCCACAAAGAGCAGCGGGCTGATAATCACAGCCTTCGGATTAAGACTCAAATGAAGTGGCTTTCGCCTCAGGTTGGGTTTCCAGAAAGCTGTGTTACATTTCTATAACTTCATTATGTCCTGGATCAATAATAGCTGCTCTTGTTATAAAACACATCTGATGACTGGTCCATTCAAGAAAGCTGCTCGAGGAAAATATCATGCAGTTTTGTATATCTAGTTTTAAAAAGGATGCAAATTGAATTAGGCAGTGTATGATTGTAAATATGGCATGCATTAAAATGAAGTAAGCAATATAAAAATATAGAGCCATTGCTGGTAAAGGAACAATTTGAGCTCAGTAGATGGGGACACACCTTCAGAATAATGAATCTCTGTTATGTTTTAATCGCTTGCAGTTTATGATTATTATTTATAAAAACTGTTTCATAGAGTTTGCACCTACAAAAAGTGATTTCTAGCATATAAAATAATAATAATAATAAAAAAAACATTTACATTTGTAATCACAATTTAAAAAAATCCCTGATATCTCTCGAAATCATTCGTCCAAGTTTGAAAAACACAAATTCTTATCATAATGTCTACATAAACTGCTTTTCAAAAAAATATACTCTTCTGCTCATAAAGGCTGCATTTATCTGATCAAAAATACAGTAAATATTGTGAAATATTATTACAATTTCAATTAACTGTTCTATATTTGGATATATCTAAAAATGCCATTTATTCCTGTGATGCGCAGCTGAATTTTCGGCAATCACAACATACACTTTTGATCAATATAAAGCATCCTTGCTGAATAAAAGTATGAATTTGTTTTAAAGAAAATCTTACTGACCTCAAACGTTTGAACAGTGGTGGTGTTTTTAAAAAAAAACCATTTATTTGCTATTATCTGCATTCTTTCCTTTTGATGCCAGACTATTATTTTAGTATAAAAATGATACTTTTATCAATTTTCCCTATATAGAAATAAGATACTATACTATGGTATAAATATGAAAGTATATAAATAATACTAAACTAAAAAAATTTGAAAATTTTGAATTTGAAGTGCACGTGTTTTCATGAGAACAGCTGAAAGTGATCAAATGCAGTGTGTGTGTGTGTGTGTGTTCTTGTTTTTGTGACATATCAGGACACAGCTCTGTATAATGACATGGGTATGACACAGGTATTACAAGGAGAGGGTGACTTATGAGGACATAACCCATGTCCCCATTTTTCAAAACACTTATAAATCATACAGAATGAGTTTTTTTAGAGAAAGTAAAAATGCACAAAGTTTCCTGTGAGGGTTAGGGTTAGGTGTAGGGTTGGTGAAGGGCCATAGAATATACAGTTTGTACAGTATAAAAACCATTACACCTATGGGATGAACACACTTTACACAAAAACAAACACGTGTGTGTGTGTGTGTGGTGCTCACTGCAGTAATAGACGGCTTCTTCCCATCACCAGCCGGTGGGTGAGTGACATCTGCTCCGAGGAAGATCACCGGCTGCTGGAACACTGCCGATCTGTGAAGAGGTATAAATAAAATCTCAAACGCTCAAGCTACACTACTTTGGATCAAATAAATAGAGGTTTGGTGAGCAGAAATGACCTCTTTAAAAAACTGGCTGGTAGTGGAAATCTAAACCACGCTCTCACCGTTGATGCGGCACCAGGATGTTGTTGATGCCGCCGAGTTTGACGTTGATCTTGAGGCAGAGGTTGGAGAGCGTCTGAGGAGAGGTTTTCACCACGTTCTTCACCTGAACACACTGAGTGGCCATTCCTAGAAGAGTGTCTCCCACACGCTTGACCTCGGCTGCACAGATCACACGTGTGTGTGTTATTAGTCTGAGGACGGGACGGGACGGGACGCTCCGTGTGTGTGACCCTCTTACCGTAGACGGGGGTTTTTCCGGGCAGGATGACGATGATGAGCTGCAGGCCGGAGTAAGTGTTCTTCAGGTGTCTGAACATGGGCTCCACGCTGTCGGCTCCCTGTGCGTACTTACAGAAACACGGCTGACCCTGGATCGGCATCCCAGCGTCCTTCGAGATCTTACGCAGCTGGTCCGTGAAGTTCCTGAGGAAGACATCTTCACATTAACAACAGAGTATTCGTAGCGGATTTATTAGCATGCAATATATATATATTTTTTATAATTATCAAGGTTGAAAACAGTTGTGATGCTTAATAATAATAATAATAATAATATATAATAATATATAATAATATTATATATATATATATATATATATATATATATATATATATATATATATATATATATATATATATATATATATATAAAATTACATTTTAAACCTGTAAAAAAAAAAAAAAAAAAAAAAAAAATTATATATATATATATAAAAAATTACATTTTAAACCTGTAAAAAAAAAAAAAAAAAAAAAAAATTATATATATATATATATATATATATATATATATATATATATATATATATATATATATATATATATATATATATATATTTTTTTTTTTTTTTTTTTTTTTTTACATGTTTAAAATGTTATTTTGATATTTATTTTAGGAAAAGAACAGTTAATTAGAAGGTTCATTTTCATTTTTTTTCATTCCATTTTCATTAGTCTCATTCCCAGGGTTTTGACCAATTCAATATTACAATAAAATAATAATTGAGATAATTTTATTGTGATTATTGATTTTTGTATTGAGATTAAGGTCATATCGTGATTTGTTAAATACGAACATCAAACAGAAACAGGGTTAAAACAGTTAACTAAAACTAAAACTGAAATCATAAAAAGCATTTTTGTTGCTTGAAATAATTTTTTTTAACTGAAATAAAGTAAAACAAACAATCAGATTTAACAACTGAAATAAAATAAAAATGTAAAACTACATAGACATACAGTATGTAAAAAAAAGAAAAAAAAATTAGTAAAACTTAAAATTAAAACTATCTATAATCTATAACAGTATCTCAGTGATACTAAAATAACACTGATAAGAAATTGATTGCAATTATACTGTAAAATAAATCAAGTAATACAAATAATTATAATCTGTAACAAATATTTATGTCTTAATTTCATCATTTGTATACAGTAATCCACTGATCTTTTATTTTTATATCAAAATATGTTCTGCGAGTTTCAGAGCGAATATATATATATATATATATATATTTATTTTGTCAAATATAATTAAATTATCAAAAATCTTACTGACCACAAACTTTCAAATGATAGTGTATGTATTAGATTAAAAGCTAGTGGCATAAATCAAATGCCAAATACGTTTTTTTCCCATTTATACACATGCAACAAGCTTCAATATATTGGGGGAAAAAATTTATGGGAATTTTTAGAATGGGTTTTTTCATCCATCACCTAACAACCAACCAGAATGCTAAAAACGACTAAATAAAATCTATAAAATAATAACAAGAAACATAAACCGTAGCTTTGAGTGAAAACACCAGAGGAATTCAAGTTAGTAAAAAATGCAAATTCTGCAGAACGGACGAGTGCGTCTGTAGGAAACCTGCAGGGGACGTACAGAAAGACGAGTTTCCTTACTTGAGCACCTCTTCCCGACACTGTTTCTGTGGAGCGAAGCAAGCGATGGCCCACACTTTGATCTCGATGCCGTTGAAGAACTGCTTTCCCCTCATGTCCCACACACCCTGGTTAGGAGTCGCAATGGCACGGTTCTGTGAGAAAGAGAGAGAGTTTAGAAATCTCACACTGGAGGTGATGATGTGTCAGACACGTTTCTCTCAGGTGACTTATTCTGCCAGACAAAGGTTGGGAGTAAGAAAGATGTCTGATGTTTTTGCAAGAAGTCTCTTCTGCTCGCCGAGATGGCGTTTATTTGATTAAAACAGTAATATTGTGAAATATTTTTACAATTTCAAATGACTATTTTCTATTGTAATATATTGTAAACTGTAATTTATTTCAGCTGTATTTTCAGCATCATTCCTCCAGTCTTCAGTGTCACATGATCTTCAGAAATCATTCTGATTTGCTGTTAAAGAAACCTTTCTGACTATTATAATCAATGTTTAATATTTATGAGGAAATTATTTTTTTATTTGTTATTTTTTAGAATTCTTCTCTTTTCAAAAGAACAGCATTTACTTTGAAATGCAATCTTAACACTAACATTATAAATGTCTTTACCGTCACTTTGATCAATTTAACATGTCACTGTTAACTAAAAGTATTCATTTTCTTTTTTTCTCTTATTTATTTATTTTATTCTCTAACTAAGCATAAACTAAATATAATAATAAATGTTTCTAGATCAGTAAATCAGTATATTATTCTGATTTCTGAAGATCATGTTGCACTGAAGACTGGAGGAATGATGCTGAAAATACAGCTGTGCATCACAGAAATTTAAAATTGCAATATTTCACAAAACTACTGTATTTTGGATCAAATAAATGAAGCAGAAGAGACTTCCTTTGAAACATTTTTTAATATATATACAGTATATTCCAAACTTTTGACCGGTAGTGCATGAACCCACTACCTTGGCATTGCAAGCATTATGTTTGAGTAGCGAGAACAGGAAGAAGAACAAGAGCTTCAGATTGAGTAAAACAGATCTTACTCGACCGCCGTACTGCAGGATGGGAGCGGGAAGCACTCTCCCCGTCACCTCGGCCATGTCGTCCTTCACCTTGATCCCAAACTCTTGAATGTAGGGATCCAGATTAAAGTTAGCGTTCTTCATCTGAACAGAAAAGAAAAAAAAATATATGCAAGATTATGAAGATGCCCCTCAAACATGAAACTGCATTCACAACCCATTTTACTTCCACAAATGTGCGATAGTTGAGAATAAGGAAAAATTATGTACATTTGATAGGAACTGATCAGAAAATTGGGCATTACATATCAGAATGCTTGAGAAGTAAGACAGCTTGATTATGTTTGATAAGAGGCGGAGCAATTTATTGCATTTTCACAAAAGCTTTTTTATTTGGAATAACTTACACTGATGAACTATACAAAGCAAGACCAAAAATTGACATTAAATAAAAAGTTATCGATTTCTTAATTTACTTGCTATATTTTGCAATGTATCATAAAATTCAAAGGAAATCTGCTCATCAAAGCTGTTGTTATGCAAATATACAATACAGTTAAAAAATTTAACCATATTTTAACATAAAAAAAATAAAAAAAGCGGCGACAGATCTGTCTGATAAATTTGGAAATCTCAAAAGTCAAACTTTCTGTGCAGGTTTAGTCGAACAGTTAATAATCTCAAAATGATAAAGTGTAAACCTGGTGAGCTTCTGGGAAATTGTTCAAAAACATGGTGATCTCAGATCACATCACGTGGACATTAATTATGATGTCACTTCCTGCTCATGTCAACAAAATCCAAGGAAGCCGTGATGATGTCATCTGCAGTCATTCTCTCCAAAAAAGGAAAGGCAAAGGGCTAAAATGAGCTGATTCTATGACCACAAACCTTTAAATTAGGACGATTCTGGATTTAATGCAAGTCATCACAGAAAATGTGATCATCTTTGTAAAAACAAACCAAAAATGTGGAAAACACCATTCTTTTTGTCAACATACGAAGAGCAAGCACTGGCTTTCATCAAAAGTGCATTTCTGTCAGAAGAGGTTTTATTTTATATTTACTAGAGATGACAAACAGAAGGAATTTAGTGCATTTGGTTCTGATTTGATTCTTCTAACACTTCATTTCTGAATCCAGGAGAATACAAATGTTTTAAGAAGTGAAATCATTCTGAATAAGAACCTGTTTTCAAATCCCAGGTCTAGTGTTTACCCAGGTACAGATCAAATGAATATCAGTGATAGGAATTCGACAGAGTGCCACAGATGCTGAGCTGCACTTAATATTAAACTGAAGTCATTTGCTATATATTAACACCATTTCAGTCAATTAAATGACACATATTTTTACTTTACATTTAAGTTCAATCTGTAAAACTTAAAATGCTGCAACCATGTTTTTATGGCAAAGTTCTGACATCCACAGCTTTAGTTTTTTTTTTCTTTCTTTTAACTCTTCCCACACCTGTTTTTTTTTTTAAAAAGTTGCCAGCCACCGCCAGCATGATTTTCACTAAAATTTCAAGGCCCCCAAAATATTTTGTTGTAAGAATATCTGAACATGCAACACATCAAAATAAATATCAGACCCTCTACATTAAAATTACAATTCTATCTTATTTATTCTAGCTTCAAGGAATGTTTTTTTAAAATCAACATTTACGTCAAATACTATATGATCTGTATCGTATTCAGTAATATTTCTTGATTGACATTTCACTCCGTAACATTAGGCAGTTTTCATTTATACACGGTTAGTGTTGATGATCGCCTTATTTTTCATATATATATATATATATATATATATATATATATATATATATATACACACACACACACACACACTTATATATGTATGGAAGCCCGGTTCTGCCCCTGAAAAAAAAAAAAAAAAAAAAAAAAAAAGGTTATTGTGACCTTTTATCTCACAATTTTGTGAAATCAATTGCAAAAGCAATTGCGAGTTAATATCTCACAGTTACACCTTTTTAACTCACACTTTTGAGTTTATATCAGGCAATTCTGAGAAAAAAGGCAGAATTCTGAGATAAAAAGTCACTTTTTTATTTTTTATTTGGTGGCGGAAATGGGTTTCCATTAGGGTGACTAGACGTCCCAAAAAATTCAGGACAGTCCCAAAATCTAAACTGTTGTCCCGAATCCCAAATCTGGCCCTAATTGTTCCGAAAATTATACTAAAGTAAAATCTTGAGTAGTTATTGTCTGATAAACATTAAAAACTGTCTGCGGAGGTTGAGTCGTCCTGCAACCAGCATCTTTTTTCTAAGTTCCAAAAAAATACGGTAGGCGGCTAGGCATGCATTTAGATATATTTATTTATCTAATTAATCTATATGCACAAAGACAATACCACAATTTGTCCCCTTTTTGTTTTAAAGCTTGATGAAGAGAGCACAAGTTGCTGCAGCTGCGAGGAGGACAGTGATGCACGCGTACAGGAGTGACTGACAGCTTGTTGTTGACCTATTAGGCAACAATGCTTAAAATGAGCTTTTCTTTGATTGCTTAACTGTTAAGATGCACACCACGTATCATCAAAAGACTGAAAAACATGCATTTCTTTCTTTCTGCTGTATTTTTTGAGCTCTATATTATCCTATGGGTTAAATAATCATGACAACAATGCACTAGCCAGTGCTCACTGTATGTAAAGCACACTAGAGGTCCACACTCACCAGTCTGCTGATCTCCTCCTGTCGGTCTGGAGCTGATCGAGCTGTGGCTTTGATCATGGTGGACGTCTGATTATCTGTCAGTTTCTTGATGCACCGCTGCCCTGCTACAATATTACACACCTGGAGAACAGCAGCACACCGTATGAGTGAAGTTCGTCTCTGTCTGTTCTGAGAGTGTGTGTGTGTGTGTGTGTGTGTGAGACAGCACTGACCTCCAGGGGCAGGTAGGTGTGTTTCTGCTCCTGGCCCACCTGGAGACAGGGCAGGTGAGGATACTTGAGCTGCAGGTTGTACTTCTGCTTGAAGTATTGAGCCACGGTACATTCCACCGTCTGTCCGCTCTCAAGCTGCAGAGGAAACCTGGACACACGAGCGACGGGACATTATCAGACTTATTTGACGGCAGAGTAAAAAAATGCATTTCATACAAATATAGAAGTAACTGTTAAATAAAAGGGTTAACTAAAATTTAAAGCATAAAAAAAACTTTTTTGACACCTTAAATGTTAACTGAAAAAAAAAATAATAATAATAATTATATTATATATATATAAACAATTTTATTTTAGCTAGTTTCCATATTTTCTTTTCATTTGTTTTACTAAAATATCTAAACCGAAAACTGCCAGAAAAACTTTATTAACATGTATAAAGGCATATTTAAAACAACAAAAATTAATTTTATGTATTATATAAATATATAATTATTCTACTATTTGAATTTGTTGTTCAAATATGAACATTTCAATGGTGTCTGTGATAAAAAGCTGTTTTCCTGCGAGATTTACTCAAAGAAACATTAAATAATAAAGACAACACAATAAGTAAAAATATAATGAATATGTCAAATGGACACTTTTAGCAAATCCTTTATTTACAGAGACACTGACAAGCCAAAATGCTAATTAAATGTCATAGTTTCGGTCAATCTTCTGAAACTGAAAATGCATTGAACATTTTCAGGTCTAAGGACTAATTACTAACTCAAAGTGTGAAATCCCACATGAAAACGATACTATGGATGCGTAAGGCTTCAGAGAAGGTGTCACAGCACAATACTCACGTTTGGTGACTAGCAGGGCGACGTGTGACGTTACAGACGCGATACTTTCTTTTCATTTGCCCACAATGTGTAACCTCCACCTTCAGACCTGACACCAACAAAACACCAGTTAAACAGTGCTATGAAAGCTGTTTATTGTCATTTTTAATCATAATAAATTAACTGTATATATTTCCGGTGTCTGATTCAATTGACTGACAATACATCTGTCTTATGTGGTTTCATGCATGCACTTTATTTAGCAGTTTTCTGCAACAGATCCAGCACCATTACAGCAGAGTAAAGTAAATAAACTGGATGCCACTTCCAGCTAATTACAGTATTCAGTGTGAGACTAAAATGAAAGGCTGGATTCGCAACAGTTCCTCTTGGAATGCATGAAGATGGTCAGAATTCAGGATTGCATCATTTGATTTTTAAATCGATGGTGTGTGTAAAAGCATGATATCAAAATGACTCATCCAAGACAAAGCCATGGCAGGACGCTGAGATCATCCAGTGACTTCACCGGATCTCTAACTATTAGGGTGCAATGGAACAGATATTCATAATGAAATTTTCAATCCTGGTCTTTCTCAGCTCTCATGCATGTGTAGTGAATGAATGCAGTGTTGTTTTAACCACTGCATGTGCAGAACTTCTGTGTGTGGAAAGTAATATGAAATACACACATCTAAATAGGGCTGGGTGATATCAGAAAAATATGCTCATGATATTCCATATCATACTATATCGATATTTTCATGCATTGATTGTGACGTGAATTCCACATGCCTTGTAGAATGATTGTAAACATTACTTATTTTTTTACAATTAAAAAGTAGCTATAAATCCCCGCAAAACTTGTTTTATTTTTCCACTAAATTCTGAGTCGTTTTATCTTTTTATCAACAACATTGGATTATGTATTCTAAAAAAATCTTAAAATGTATTAAAAAATAAACAATGACAATACATCTACAACAAAACTTTGCATTTGTATTTTTTTGACAAAAAAAAAAAGATAAATATTATAAAAATAGACTCTGACTAAAATAAGGTGGCAGATTTTCAAATCTATTCCCCTATTTACAACAGAACCATAAATTGCAGTAAAATAAGTGTGATGCAGCAGGTTGAAACAATATTGACAGACTTTCTGATTTCAAGTCAGAATCATAGTATGTCCAGTAAACCTTTAATAATAATAAAAAAAAGAAATTACCGTATTTTTCGGACTATAAGTCGCACCTGAGTATAAGTCGCATCAGTCCAAAAATACATCATGATGAGGAAAAAAACATATGTAAGTCGCACTGGACTACAAGTCGCATTTATTACCGTCTCCAGCCACGAGAGGGCGCTCTATGTCTTCAGTGTAGACTACAGGAGAACTGAGCAGCATAGAGCGCCCTCTGGCGGCTGGACACGGTAATGATTGCTCTTGGTTCATTTCTCTTGGTTCATGTCAAATTAATTTTGATAAATAAGTCGCACCTGACTATAAGTCGCAGGACCAGCCAAACTATGAAAAAAAGTGCGACTTATAGTCCGGAAAATACGGTATATGTTTTGTTTTTCTCTGCTGTGCTGAAATCATACCAAAGCAAAGTTATTGCGAAACATTTTATGTAATGGTTAACTCCTATAAAACACTTTCTAATGGTTGTCAGGCTGTTACTGTACAGTTCCTAAAGGTGTTCTGAGTAGGGGTTGCCAGGGTATTTGTTTTGATTCTTAGAATGTTGCTAAGGCATTCAGAAAGCCACCTTTGATCTCCTTGGTGAAACGGACCCTCTGCGAGTCGGTGAGCGTCTTCGGCTGCTCGTCGATGTTGCGGATGTCCAGAACTTCACACATGAACTCGATGACAGGCTGAGCTTTATAAAAGGCTGTTGCAGATACTGAGAAGAGCGGAGATGGAGAGTTTGAATGTACATGGCATGCTTTTAAGCACAATGAGCAATGAAGAGATAATGGACCTCTGTCATACCGTCAATGTTGAGCATCATCTTCCACATGGCCGGCCGGACGGACTGATGAAAGCCGAACCAGACCTCTCTTCCTCCACCCAGAGGATGATAGTAGCCTTCAGGAGGGGAGAAGAAGGAGCGTCCCACTGGGGTGTACCTGCAGACGCAACAGTTAAGACAGTAAAGCCTAAAAGTTCCAGTAAACCAATGCATGTTTAAAAGGAGTACAATTTGTTCAGCTTCAAGAAAGATTTTTGAAAACTGAGCCTGATTTGATTTAATCTGATTCAATTTCAAATTGTGCATTTGTATGATTATGTTAATGGTTCTTCTAATGTGTCTTAGATTTTATATATATATATATATATATATATATATATATATATATATATATATATATATATATATATATATATATATATAAAAAGGACAAACTTCCTATGATTGCTTATTGCACCAAAAAAAAAAGGTTACCATAGTAAATGTTTTAAAGTTAAGCTTTAAATTAATGCGGTCAAACGATTAAATCGCAATTAAACGCATCCATAATATATATATATATTTTTTTACATAACATGTGTATATTTATTATGGATATATAAATCGAAACACATGCATGTATACATTTAAGAACAATATGTTATGTTCATATATTAAATACATTTATATATAATATAAAATGAAAGAATATGAATATATAAACGTAAATACGTAAATACACTGTGTGTGTATATTTATAAATACATGGTAAATATACACAGTACACATACATATATAATGTAAACAAAAACTTTGATTTTGAATGCAATTAATCACGATTAATCGTTTGAAAGCCTTGGAACATAACAAAGAGTGCGATATCCCAATAATAATAAAAACAGCATTTTAAAAATATTTCATTTATTTCAATATGTTTTCTTGGTCTGGAAATAACAATTATAAAATTCCCCATAATTCCCAGGTTCTCCATGACTCTTAATTTAATGCATTTATAGTAATTGAATGTATAAAAAAAATTATAATAAAATTGAATAATACTTTCCCAAATGATGATCCATTCCATTTCTAACATGTAAAATCTTTTCTTGACAAAACAAATGATTTACATTTCAAAATTATTATGGTCGACTAAAAACTAAAACCTTAAAAGACAATAATTTTATTATTTGAAAAAAAACAAACAAATCTTACTTCAGTTAGCCTGGCAACATTAGTTATTTTCATTTAGTTAAACTTATACTGAGATAACCTAAAAAATAAAAATATTTTGCAAATCCAACAAAGTTACCGAAACTTTAAAATTAAAATATACAAATTGCAAAATATAAAAATTATTAATTTATCTCAACTATACTAAAATGACACAAAGATTGAATACTTCACATTACATGCTATAAATCAAGATTGACACGCACTGTATGCATCGGCAGAATTGATGGCAGTGAGAAAATGAGTGAATCGATAAGTCTGTGACCGGTCAGTGTGTGAGCAGTGTACCTCATGGAGGCCAGGTGTCTCATGGCCACGTCGAGCGCTTGGACAGAGTCCAGCGGGACCTGTAGACGTCCGCTGACCAGTGTCTCCTGCAGCAGCCGCCATGACACCTTGGCCAACCAGTGAATGGACACTTTAAAGATGCGATCCTTCCCCTCGCCGGGGATGGTCACCTCGAAATCAACCTACAACATCAGACGAGAGGCCCAGGAGGACAACAGCATCAAACTGATTCCATTACATAATTATCAATCAAGGCTAGGGATAAAAACTATAGAACAAAAATTAAGTTGAGTTTTAGAACTGAATCACTGAATCAGATAGTTTGAACTGATTCACAAAAAAGAATCAAAGCTTAGAATGGAACCTTAATGAAAGGAGCACAATGCTTAACCCTGTAAAACCTGACATCTAAATTCTAAAAGACAAAATCTAAAATAAAGTTTTCATGCGTGCTTGTTGTTGAGCATCATATTTCATGCACAAATCATGGGATTTTATGGCTCATATAATCTGATATAGTGTGATCGTGGAGGAAAAAATTTGTCAATTTTATTCAGAGGCCCAAACGGAGTTAATATGCAACTCACTGATTTTTCTAAAAAAAAAAAAAAAAAAAAAAAAAAATGGTGTGGATAATCAAGTAAACTTAAGATGTTTCAGTCCAGCTTTATATGTTTCAAACGGTCTCCCCAGTAATCACTATCAATACATGGTGATTGTTATTTGCTGTGAATATGGCAAACCAGTATCTTATCAAGCAGCTCTTTCACATACCTTTTCGCTGCCTATAGGTAACGCTAAAACAGTGTAGATATTCTTCTTCCCATCATACACTGGCTTCCGGTCACCAAAGAGCTGCGGCTTGAAATGTTGGACCATGTACTCCACAACCTCCCTGCGAAGAGTCACATTTAAGAGACGGACATATTCAGCAAAACTGATCTGAACATTATTTTGTGTTGATTAGAGACTGTTTGTGACACTGTATGTTTGTGATGATAATTACACACCAAGGTTGCAATTATTTAATGAAGAATATTGCGAAATATTATTGCAATTTAAAATAACTCTTTCCCATTTTAATATATTTTAAAATGTAATTTATTTCTGTGTTTAAAGCTGTATTTTTCAGCATCATTACTTCAGTCTTCACTGTCACGTAGACCTTCAGAAATCATGGAAATATGCTGATTTTACTGCTCGAGAAACATTTCTGATTATTAACAATGTTGAAAATGGTTGTGCTGCTTCATATTTCTGTGGAAAGCTCAAAAGAACAGCGTTTATTTGAAAGTGACATCTTTTGTAAATTATTATAAATGTATTTACTGTCACTTTTGAACAATTTAATGTGTCACTGCTGAACAAAAGTATTTATTTAAAAAAAAATTAAAAAAAATTGTTTTACTTTTATTTTTTAATTTGTTAAACTTAGAATTTTAAAAAAAGAAAAAAAGGAAAATATGTGAACAAAAGGCAATGAAAAATGTTTATGTACTTCCATACACTGAATATATATATATATATATATATATGTGTGTGTGTGTGTGTGTGTGTGTGTTTGTGTGTGTAAGAACAACCAATGAGCTGTAACAGATAACTTCACTTTGTAGTAAAAAAACACTGTGGTTTTTACATTACTAGCATCCTTTTCTGCCTCAGGATGTGTTTGATATTTAAGGGTCTGATGGGATTGTATCGCACAGAATTGGGCTCAGATGCGCTCATGCACTGGTGACACAATGATGTCACTTTCACACTCACATGTTGAGAATAAACCAGACTTAAGTTGCATTTAACTCAGAAGGCAGACAGCTCGTTTGAACTGAAAACACAGTTACAGGATGAACAGAATTCAAGCATAGCCTGTGCATGTCTACAGTAACATTTCATTTGTAAAAACCTTTTCAGGGGAGAACAGCATGAGGAGGTTCCTTTCTAGGTCACACTTTATATAACTGAGGTAGCTGAAATATTTTGGCCATGCAAATCTGCAAGCTTTGATTCTACTGACCCCAATGATTTTAGAAAAACAGCTAATGATAGTGGAAACTTATACTGAGGAATGACTAAACCGGTCAAGATTATTACATAATCAAAAATTAAACCTGACGCTTCGTCATCTTGAAATACTTTGATAGCTAGAAAAAAAAATAACTAGCCAAATTTAGTCTGAATTTCAAGTTATTCAACACTAACATCTGGTTTTGGCGACAATGTGAATGCAAAGTGTACTAAGACTAAAGTGGAACAAATATAATATTTTTCATGTCAATCTACCTCAGATTCCAAAATCAGCGTGAAAAAATGAATACCTTTTTAGTTTTATAATTTACATTTTCATTTTAATTCGACATTTTAAAAAGTCCTTTGGCTTTAATTTATATTATTTTCAGTTTTAGTCATTTTAGTACTTCAAATTATTATTATTTTATTTCAGTTAATTGGGGATTATTTCTAATTTGTGTGTTTTTTTATATATATATATATATTTTTTTTTTTTTCCACCCAATATTTTTTTTTTTCACCTTTCGTTTTGATAAACAAAAACAAGACAGTCGATAATAAAACAATTATAACAGAATATAAAATAAATATTAATTTATGTAATTCTACCTCTGATTCTAAATGCAGTGTGGGGAAAAATTTTATTTTCTTTTATTTTTATATTTTCATATTTTAAGATGTTCACATTTTAGTAGTTTTGTGACATGCTTTTGTCATTTTTTAAATATTTCTATTTAGCTTATTTGTTTGTATATCTTAGTTCTATATTTATTTTTATTTCAGTTAGTAGTTTAAGTTTAGTACTTAAACACGTTTATTTCACTTAACATTTCTAATTTTAATTCGAGTTTTTAATCCATTATTTATATTTTAAGTTAAAAAAAATTGTCTAAAGACTAAAATAAAAAAATTAAAAAACATTAATCAATCAAATACATGTGATTCTAACTCTGATTCCAAATACAGTGTGGTGGAAAATTACTTTAAGTGAAAATTTATTTGTTTGCAAATTAATATTAAGCATGACCCCGGACCACAAAACCAGTCTCAAGTTTTCTCCATTTCTCCAAATTAAGATTTATAAATCATCTGAAAGCTGAATAAATACGCTTTTCAAAATCCAATACATTGCATGGGTCAAAATGATCGATTTTTCTTTTTTCCAAAAATCTGTAGGATATTAAGTAAAGATCATGTTCCATGAAGATATTTAGTAAATTTCCTACCGTAAATATATCAAAACTTAACATACATTGCTCAGAACTTCATTTGGATAACTTTAATATTCAACATTTAAATTTTTTTGCTCCCTCAGATTCCAGATTTTCAAATAATTTTATCTCGACCAAATGTTGTCCGATCATAACAAACCATACATTAATGAAAAAGCTTATTTAATTAAGCTTTCAGATGATGTATACAACTCACTTTCGAAAAATTGACCCTTATGACTGCTTTTGTGCTCCAAGGTAACATATACAGTGTGGTTGTCTAGGAATGATTGTGGACGTTTGAGACGAAGGGGCATTTACCTGTTGACCCGTCGAGGACACTTATCAGGTTTGATGTCCACTTCATAGTGGAACACATCCATTTTTGGGATTTCCACCTCAAAGTAGTTAGCAAGCAGCTTGATGGGTTTGCCGACGGTGCCCATGCCCGGCCTGCGGGGCGCCTGAAACACCTGCTGCAGGGGAGGGGGGTACGGCCCGGTGGGCACTGCGGACGAGAGACAGACAGACAGACAGACAGAGAGAGAGAGAGAGAGAGAGAGAAGTCATTAAGCAGATAGGAGGTTATAAGAGCGGGACACACTGAAAGGAGGAGTTCAGGGGGAGTTTGTGGGATTATGGGACTAGAGATATGGTGACAGGAGTGTGTATGGAAACAGGACAAAAGCAGGGAAAGGAACAAAGAGGATGGCGACTAAAACGGGAAGGGGGTGGGAAGGCAAAAAACTGAAAAAGAATGGAGGATCCGGATTAAAGTATACTTAAGAGTGAACTCAAAACTAGCGTGCAATCGACAGCCATTCTGACCAGCGTTCAATAATCAGTTTATTTCCAACACTTTTCTACTGTTTGGCCACATTAAACAAGACAGAAATATTAATAAATAAACAAACAAATACAAAAAATAATTAAACATTGTATAGAAATAATGTAATGTGCATCGATATCATATCAAAATTTGGTCTGTTTTTAAGAAATTACATTGATTCTTTAGGTTTCATCACGTTTCAAATTAAAGGCTATAAAGAAAATATTAACATATGCATATATATATATATATATATATATATATATATATATATATATATATATATGCAAATATAATAGATGCAATGACTACAATCTGTGATTTTATATCATAATATAATTATGGTTTGAGATGAATAAAAATACTTGAATGATTCAAACCAAAAGATTGAATAATTAAAAAACTAATAAATGGGTGTGAATCCTCCAAACAGTCAACTTGATCTCTAAACTCTTGACTGGGTGACATTAATGAACTTCAGATTAATACTATATTAATTTAGTAAGTTGTTACTGGCAAGAAACCATAAACTCTTAATAAAACTCCCAAAGTTCTGCATTGGCACGCATTGCTTGGGACAGGTCCTGCTCTGTATTTTCACATCACTGCATGTGTCCTTGACATAATAAATAATAAACAATAACATATAATCATGTACAGTTAGGATAACAAAATAAACATTATAAAAATTGTTGTTGATGTTAAAGCTCATGTGTCCAATCAAACACTACTTTGTTTTGCCGGAAATGTATTTGTCACTTTGCTAATCAAATTAGACAGAATCAGTGTGACAGGCCCTCGCCCTCTAAACCATCCACAAATACAGACAGTGAATCACAGACTGCAAGAAATCATCAACATTATAAAGCTTTTCATGTTAGCCATTTTTAATATTCTTGTGTCCTAGTGTCAGAATATGAAATTGAAATCATACTAAAATATGACACTATTTATTACTATTTAAAATAAAACTATATTTGTTTTTTTTTGTGCTTTTATAGTTTTTTTCTCATTTATTTTTATTTCTATTTTAATTATAGTTGCACTAAACTAATAAAAACAATAGACATTTAAAAAACAAAAACTAATAACAAAACAATTTTTTTTTTTTTGTACTCAATTTTACTTATTACTGTATTTCAGTTATTTGCCAACATAACTTTTTCCCATATATTTATATTTTATTTTAGCTTTATTTAAATAAACAAAAAATATTTTTGTTAACAATAACACTTGTTGAGTCTGTGGCAGATCATGATAATTTTAATGCATTTCAGTGTTTAGATTTTTGCAAGTTAAAATATTTAATTTTATTTCAAATTGATGTGTAGTGCGAGACAGACATTTATTACTAAGACTATAGACTTTTATTACATGCTTTTTCATTTTTATTTTCTTTTTACTTAATATTTCTATTCAAGCATAATTTATATTTATTTCAGTTTTATTTTTACTAATTTTATTATTTAAACAAACATTTTTTTTCCAGCTTTACTCTTATAAACAAAACTATATTAATAGCTTTTGTTTACAATAACAACAATGGTTTGGTCTGTGTAGATAATGATAACACTTCTCAGTGTTGTTGTTTTTTTATTATGGATATAAGTTTTTTTTTTTTTTTCAATGTTATTTATTCCCATAGAGACAGATACTTATTAGTAAATCACTCTTAGGTTGATGTTGTTTCAACACAGATATGTTTGAGCATATAAACCAGCCTATAACACAACAACATTCCAGCAAAGGCTATATTTGGGAAACACGTTTGAAAACAGTCATTTTGCGACTCATGTCTGTGACGTTAGTGGTAGAGAAATTACACACACCAACATTTTGATAACCAGTTTTGTTTTCCAAAGTAATCTGCATCCTGAACCAAAACTATTTGCGAAGCCCTAATTTGAAGCATGGACGCCTTTAACCTCTCTGAAGAACACTCCCTCCATCATAACAAAGACCCCAGCTGCCCTCCGTCCCGAACAGGGGGAGCCGGAGCAGAGGAGCCCCCCTCACCTCCACATCAGCACACACAAACACAGGGGCCCCCAAACATTCCCAGCCTCTCTATAGCAACCGCACAGCAACACACATTGTCATGGAGATCAGGAGACTAGGGATATGTGGGGGTTTCGGGAGAGCCGGACCTTGGCCTTATTCATGGTATAGTGTCAGCGAGCACCTCGATATTACGCCGAGACAAGGTCATCAATCTTATCCTACACGGCCTGCTTTATAGCTCGCCTGTGATTTAAGAGGCACTTCGGAGAACTCTCGTACGCTTTTTTTCTGCAGGACATATACTCTGCTAAGTCTTGATCAATGACTAACTCGATGTTCCTACAGCAGAGCGAATCAATGCAGGCAGCGGCAGATGGCTAGAAATGAAGCCAGATCTCAAGGAACCAGTAAACAATGGCGGCTCTCTGTTAGGGCTGGCTGATAGATACACATACATATAGATAGATGGCTATATATAGATGTGTACATAACATGTTTGCTGCTGAGAGAGGACTTAGCATCATTGGGAATATTGTGTGATTTGCACGCTAGATTTACTAAAGGCTTTAGTCCAGCTCTGTATCTGCTTCTTATGCCAAAGAAATTCAACATTTACAATAACATCAAAAGCATTAACTAATCTTAATTCATGTTAATTTTAACATGTACCAATACATTTTCACCGATACATAAGTGAACTATATTAGATTAGTTGACATTGCACTAAAAATAAAAAAATAAATATATTTTATCAGCCCTGCTGTCCAAACTAAGGATGGAAAGCAGAAGTGGGCAGAACTGTGACAGAGGAGCAGAACCAATATTTTGGTTTGGAGTCCCAGATGTCCTGCTATTGAGGGCTCAAGAGCATAACGCACTGAAGTGTGCAAGATCCACAGAGACGCCACCTGGCCAGTGCACAGCCCCCGTGACCCTTCCCCTGCTGCTCATTAATAAAGGCCACCCTCAGAGTCACACAAACATCTACATCAACACGTTTTGCTCTAGCAATGTGGCCTTTTCATGAGTAGGGTGTCTGATATACAAAACTATTGAGAGCTATCACAATGACAAATGACATTTTCAAAAAGTTAAAGCCTACAAAAATAATAATAATCATTTCAAACAGGTTTCTCAAACAATCCTGCCCAACTGCTATTGGTCAGAGCAACAGATAGTCCCGCCCCAAACTCACAGCACTGGCTGAGTCAATGTTTTGGTGTAGTGATACTCAAACAAACAATTCAATTGTAAAAAAACAAAAACAAAACAAAAAATTTAATGAATAAAAAAAGTTATTTTGTAAATGTTGTCGAGATCAGATTTAAATCTGAAAGTCTGATTTCCAAGTAAACACTTTAACACCAAAAACTGTGAAATGGAACAAATACAATGAGAATGATTTAGTATTTTACATGGTTTCTTATTTTCCAGGATCAGAAATCGTTTTAACCATTTCACACATCTTTACACTTCCAATGCAACTTTAGGTCAAACAGACAATTTTTCTTCTCTTGACATCTTTTGAAAATTTTTATAATTTGTCAAATTAAATTAAATCATATCCCCGAAACCCACAGCAGCAGCAAGGCAGCTTTTACCCCTACTAATATAAATCATTCATCTGGTCGTATGCATTTATACTGTTAATGGAAGTGAAATTGGTAACATTGGACTGAGCCACATTTTAACAGGATCAATAAAGACCCCTGGGGGTCACTTTCCCCTGCTGCATCTGCTGAAGGCGGGCTTCAAGCTCATGTCTTCCCACGACCCCTGACCTGGGACAATCTCCCGTATTATTTTCTCCTTAAGCACATATAGACAATCCTACACCTTTACAAATATCTTCCAGATATCACCTAGTAGTGAACATTCTAATAAACGGTAGAACAGTTTCTTCTGGAATGATACAATGTATCCTTAGAGAATGTCACAGTGTGTCATCACGGAATGTTACAATTTATCCTTATGGAATGATACAATGTGTAGCAATAATAAGATTAGGAAACGTAAGATTCGAAACAACTTAAAAGATCCGAACCCACCAGCGCCAGATGGTCCCGGCTCCATCGCATCCACTGAGCCCCAAAGGGTTCACCAAATCCCGGATGCCCAATCTCCACGGCGCCCGGCCCTGCAGGCTGGAAGCGTCCCCGACTTCCAGCCTCCTTCCCTGGGCGAGCAGGATCGTCTCCGCCGCCGCTGGAGTCCACAGACCCGCAGGAGTTGAAACAAAAGCGCCTTAGTTCCGATCCGTGACGACCCGCTCCTCCAGACTCTGTCCGGGTCGGGCTGCAGTGTTTTTGGGTTGTTGTGCCTCCTGCTCACCGTTTAAACAGGATCCACCAGCCGAACAAAAACGCTCGACCCCTCCGTCACCCCCCACAGACCGTGAGCCCTTCTTCTCCGTCTCCTTCTTCTTCTCCTTCCACTGCTGAGATTCTTAACTGTAACTGGTCTGTTTTGTGCTCGCCCTCTAGTGTGCGCTACTGTGTACTACGCACTATATTTTAGGCCAGGGGTTTTCACAACCTTTTAGGACATGCCCCTCCCCATATTCATACCTAATTACTTTATTAACAGTACCATAAATGCAAATATCAATTAAAGCTATTAAAGCAGCTAACACTTTTTGTTTTTCTATTTTTCATTAACCTAACATTAGTTACATAATAAATGCAAGGATCCGTTAAACGTAAATTTTATATTTTCTTTACCGTGTACGTTCACCCAAAACAACTGACTGTGCTTACAAGGACACTTGTCAAGACAAGAGCGCATTATTGTAGTGCGAATATGCACCTTAATACAATGCACGAGCGCGAATCTCTCCGCTCGTGCGCGGATTTTCTTTCCTCTCTCACAAACCGGGGGCGCGCGCTCAGATATAGCCTACGCAACTCACGCTTAAACCGTGTCCTGTGCACGCTCAAATCTCTCTGTGGTCATACCCCATAGATATTAATTATTTTCGCACCTGAATTAAACGTTGTCGAAAGTTATCATTATGCACGTTTAAAAGTAGCCTCAAAACAGATTTCCTTGATTTTTTATATTGTTGTATTTTTGTTTTAACAAGAACTGTTTATTGTAGCTACTTTGTTTTACTACATCTTTTTTTGTATTTAGGTTTGTTTGCAGTTTTTGCCATTTCCATGCCTCACCCTTACAGAAGGGTTTACGGACAAGAGCTTTGCTGTGAAAAAAAAAATCACAGATCCAACTTTATAAAATTAAGAGTCGCTACGAAAAAAAACTGATATCGGCGGCGCAAAGGACAGCGCCACCTGAATTGAATGAAAAAAAAATTCCTTGTAAAATGTCTAGTCCAATGAAAGCCACTGAATAAGAAATATCAGAATTAGAGTTGGCTTGAATATGATTTACACTTTTAATATTTGCAAGCATTTTTATACTTAAAAAACTATTCTGTCATTTAGACTTCAATATAGATAAAATATTTAGACCTATAACTTTTATTTTTTTGTTATTTATTTGTTGTAAGATTGAGTTCAAAATCAACATTTTGAAAAAAATAAAAAAAATAATAATAATAATATTTACCAGCCACTATTTATAATAAATAAATAATAATAATAATAATAATAATAATAATAATAAAGTCAAGTTAATTTCCAATCATTTTTGTAACCTTGGTCTTGCAACAAATTACACGATTAAACTGTATGCTTAATAGAATACAAGCACTATAATAACAGGGGTGGTTCTAGGGTGAGTGGAGATCTGGGGCTTAGCCCAGAAAAATCCATGTATGTGACTTTTTTTATTTCTAATAAATCAGAAAGATTTACCTTGTTTAAAATTTACAAAAACAATAAAAACAAAAACAAATTTAAAACATTTTATTTAAAGTATAGAGGAAAATGCATTTGCTTTATGCAAACAAAAATTAAGAATTGCAAAACAAATGAAACAGCGCGAAAGCAATGATTTTGCAATACATATTTTCCATGGTCATATCTATTAAATTATTTGCAACGCTGATTTTATTTTGTGTATCAGTCTAGTTTGAGCTTGCGATACCATTTTTCCTTTGCGCGTCACTTTTCTGCACATCTCTGTGGCACTATTTTGACGCGGGGGCGGAGTCAATGCAACGGGGGCGTGTACAACATGCCTCCATGGAAGTGACGTCATCGGCCCGAGACGCAGCTTACTGATCCAGGTCCTGTCGTGATGAGCAGAGACTTTCGAGTGGATCGTTTATTTTTATTCAGTAGCATTAAAACATTCATGTTTTCGTTTTATTTACTTTATTAACAAATGTATATGTATTAGCAGCATTTGCTCAAGTTAAAGAAGTTGTTAACGTGAACATCTGCTGTTTATTTCTCTCAATGTGCACACTTTTATAGCATTATATGTATTATTGGGATCGCAAATCATTTGAGTAAGTTCGGGAGTTCGTAGAGGGATCGCGAATCATTTGAGTCAGTTCGGGAGTTCGTAGCGGGATCGCGAATCATTTCAGTCAGTTCGGGAGTTCGTAGCGGGATCGCGAATCATTTGAGTCAGTTCGGGAGTTCGGAGCCGGATCGCAAATAATTTGAGTCAATTTTGGGATCGCGAATCATTTGAATCAGTTCGGGAGTTCGTAGCGGGATCGTGAATCTTTTGAGTCAAGTTGGGGATCGCGAATCATTTGAGTCAGTTCGGGAGTTCATAGCGGGATCGCGAATCATTTGAGTCAGTTCGGGAGTTCGTAGCGGGATCGCGAATCACTTGAGTCAGTTTGGGGATCGCAAATCATTTGAAGCTGTTCGGGAATTCGTAGCGGGATCGCGAATCATTTGAGTCATCTGACTCCAGTTTGGGAGTTGGAGCGGGATCGCGAATCATTTGAGTCAGTTTGGGAATCGCAAATCATTTGAATCAGCTCGGGAGTTCGTAGCGGGATCGCGAATCATTTGAGTCAGTTTGAGGACCTTGAATCATTTGAAGCAGTTCGGGAGTTCGGAGAGGTGTGTGTGTGTGTCCTAAAAACATTCATGCGCAACCGTTAACTGTTAGATGTTCAAAATGTAACGTTAAATCAGACACAATTTAAAACAGAAAAAGAAATATAATACTAAGATTAAAAGTTACAGATACCTGAAGCTCTTGTATCTTGGTGTTCAAGTGTTTTGGCTGGGGGGGGGGGGGGGGTTAATTCCTTTTTTTTGAAGAAGAAGAAGATGAATTTTGCAATTTACATCTACATTTTCAAATAAATTGATCTAGTAAAATACTACACGCCAACAAACCGCCTGCCTCAAAAAGATCTCATTTCATTGGCTGGATCGTACAGACGCTCATCGATGGTTGGCCAGTTTACCTGTCAGTCAGAAGCACTAGACTCAGTGGGCGGTTTTCGTCGGGTGTGAATGACAACGCGTAACTTACTTGGGTAAATTTACAGACACTGTGGACGTGAGAGTCGAGAGATATTTATTTATTTATTTATTTAAATTCTAATATATATTACTTTATCGGGCATGAAAACTCATTGATGGCATGGTGGTAATAAAAACATTCGGGGCTCCAGCCCCCTTAGCCCACCCCTAACGCCGCCCCATTGAAGTGTTATGTTAACACTCTATGGTCATATCATAATTACACTGATTTTCTGTAGGCAAAAACAAAAAACAAAAAAAAACACCTAGTTTAATTGTCCCTACTAAAAATTAAGGATTAATGAATTTAAACAATCAAACGATTAAATAAATAAATAAATACACGTGTTTTCCTATACAAATGTACATTTCATAACGTTTACTTAGCCCTTTTTTAATTTAATGACATTTATATTTTAATGAGTGTGCTTTCTTTCTACACCCTACACAGTTCTTTTTTTTTTTTTTTTTTTTTTTTTGCATTTAAAAAAATAACACAGAAATGCCGAACGTATTTTCTTCTTAATATTATTAGTTAAACATGGTTTTAATTTCAGGGAAGCTTTGCATTGGTCGAAAACCTACTTTATTTTGGCGTTTGCTGTCGCGTTTCTGTGTCATCATTTCCTGTCAGAAGAAGAAGACGTTATACAGACAGGCAGTGAGTTGGAGCTTCATGATTTCTTAAATGACAGCGTATTAACGCTTTAAATTAAACTGATTTCGATTTCTTTGAATTAAAGCCTACTTTTAATGAATGTGATTACAGTGACATTCTATTTTAACATCGTGATGACGTCATATTTAAGATAGTATGCGCGCTGTCGTTCACTTCAAACACTTTATATCTTTATTAAAAATAATCGGATGTATTTCATTTAGATGAATTTAATATGTTTATTTACTGATGTGGTTACAGATCAATTTGTTTCTAAGTTGGTGAGGTTTAATAAAAAAAAATTGTTTGGTTGTGAGTTATTTTATCATATGTTGTCAAAGGAGATATTTAAATACAGAATTAATTTCACGAGGACAGTTAGGTAAACTGTCATTATAAATTTGGTTTTTAGTCAGTTATTAACAACTTATATTGAAATAGACTTCAATTCTACTTGGGTAATTACAATTTTAGGAAATATATATATTTGTGTAAGTGTTCATTTAGATCCAGCAATTTTGGGTTTATTTAATTTTATTATATTCATATTTTAGTAGCCATTTACCATCCTGCTCTGTAGACATCAACATTGTTTAATCAATTAATTTAATTATATTTAATGACATTTAATTCTATTTGATGATGATATAAATAGTTGAAGATGTACTACAAAGGATGGAAATGGATTAAAATAAGTGCCTCTTTATGGCTCAAATGCTTCTGTTCAAGATGTGTTTTAACCATTTCTCAAAAATCCTTGCCATTGCTATGTATTTTATTTAAGTAACTCTTTTTTTTTTCTTTACTTTTTTCACAGAAAGTACTGTAATGTCGTGGATTCGAGAGAAAGAACTCTCCTTTTTAGAAAAGCTCACTGCCAACATCCTAAAGGTGCTTTTCAGAGGATCTGTGCTGTAAACTGAACTCAAACGATGATCTAACACCTTAATGACTTTCTTAAACTCTTTGTATATCTCAGGCAGGGCCTATGCCCAAACATGTGGCCTTTATCATGGACGGTAACAGGCGTTTCGCCCAAAAGGCACATGTGCAGAGACAGGAGGGCCACTCGCAGGGTTTTGAGAAACTAGCAGAGGTGAGTATGCAGATAATATATATATAGATGAATTAATTGATCAATATTTTGCCAATTCGACTGCTTCACCGATAAACAGAAGTGTTAAGTGTTCCTGTTTTCTGTCAAATATTTGGTATAATGGTCCATTAGTTAATGTTAGTTAACTACTGTACTTGAGTTAACATGATCTAAGCAAGAACAGTCCTTCCACAGCATTTATTAAACTTAGTTGATGTTAATTTCAACATTTACTAATGCATTAATCAAATCAAAAGGTAACATTAGTTAATGCACTGTGAATTAGCATGAACTAACAATGAATAATTGTATTTTATATTAAGTAACATTAACAAAGATGAATAAATACAGTAATAAATGTATTGTTCATTGTTTGTTCATGTTAATTAATGAATTAACTAACATTAAATAATAGACCATTATTCTAAAGTGTTTTTTTTCCAGTAATTTGTGTTTTCTCAATTGCATTGCATTACTATTCTGTAAAATGATTTTTAATGTAGTCTCTTATGCTTACCAACGCTGTATTTATTTAATCCAAAATACAGTAAAAACAGTAGTGTTTCAATAAATTGTAAAGGTAAAAATGTAATTTATTTCTGTGATGCACAGCTGTATTTTCAGCATCATTAAAGTCTTCAGTGTCACATGATCTTCAGAAATCAGAATAATATGCTGATTCACTGCTCAAGAAACATTTCTGATTACTATATAAAACAGTTGTGCTTTTTCATGTTTTTATGGGAACCATGATACATTTTCGGGATTCTTTGATGAAAAGAGAGTTCAAAAGAACAGCATTTATTTAAAATGGAAGTCTTTTGTAAAAATACAAATGTCTGTACTGACACTTTTGATCAAATTAATGCACGAAATAAAATATTACTGACCCCAATCTTATGAACAGTGTATATGCATGCTCAATTGCTTAATATAGATTGTTTAAACTCACATAGGCGCTCCGCTGGTGCCTACACCTGGGCATTCACGAGGTGACTGTGTATGCGTTCAGCATTGAGAACTTCAAGCGCTCCAAGGACGAGGTGGATGGTCTGATGGAGCTGGCCAGACAGAAGTTCAGCCGCCTGCTGACAGAGCAGTAAGTGGCTCCTGCACAAGATCTGTTCACCTGGTGGATGGCTGAATATCTATACAGTCTACATGTGAATTTGTCCTTATTTGTAGGGAGAATCTGGAGAAGCATGGTGTGTGTATCCGTGTGCTGGGAGATCTGACTCTTCTGCCTGCAGATCTGCAGCAGCTCATTGCCAAAGCTGTGGTGGCAACTAAAGCACACAACAAGTAAGCACTGCATCATGCTGTTTTATTAGTTTGAACTTCTAATGAATAGTAATGTACAATTAATATAATTTTTCACAATATTGCCTAGCACTACTCGATAAACAAGTACACTTTAGACTCTATTCTTTACAATACTGGTTACAATCTTTTTTTTTTTTATGCTTTGAGTCTCTTCTTCTCACCAAGGCTGCAATTTTTTTTAATCAAAAATACAGTAAAAACTGTAATAATGGGATATATTACAATTTAAAATATATTTCTTTCATATTTGAATATATTGTAAGATTTTATTTATTTCTGTGATGCAAAGCTGAGTTTTCAGCATCATTCCTCCAGTCTTCAGTGTCACATGATCTTCAGAAATCATTCTGATTTGCTGCTCAAGAAACATTTCTGATTATCATCAATGATTGAAAACGGATGTATGGTTGAACAAAAGAGCAGCATTTGTTTGAAATAGAAATAGAAAACTTTAATAAATGTCTTCACTATTACTTTTGATCAATGTAATGCATCCTTCCAGAATAAAACTGTCTGATGTCTTTCAGAAAAAAAAGAAAAAAAAACTGACCCACATGTTTAAAAAAGCATTTTCTGACTTTAAAAAAAAAACATTCATTCCGCTTTAGAGCATGATGTATATCTGATGCATTTGCGTAAATATATCCTTCTCTCTTATTTTTGACTGTTTTTCTGTTTGATTATGTAGGTGTTTTCTGAACGTGTGCTTTGCATATACCTCAAGACATGAAATCACAAATGCAGTGAAGGAAATGGCTTGGGGCGTAGAGCAGGGCCTGCTAAAATCCAGGTAAACTATGTGCTCTTCACACAGTGTGAGGAACTACAGCTGTGGTATTATCTGTAATGCATTATTAATTGTTCTTGTCTGTGTCAGTGATGTGTCTGAGGTGCTCCTCAGTGAGTGTCTCTATAGCAGTAATTCTCCAAACCCCGATCTGCTCATCCGAACGTCTGGAGAAGTGCGTCTTAGTGATTTCCTTCTGTGGCAGGTATATTAGTCAATATATTGCCATACAAAAACAGCACTTACAGAAACATACAGGACTTCAGTTTAGATGGCATTCATAGTTTGATTCACTTCGGAACAATCTGTAATTTATATATAATTCTTTCTCGATGAATATAAAGAATGGTTCACCCAAAAATGAAAATTGCTGAAAATGTACTCACTCTCAGGCCATTCGAGATGTAGATGAGTTTGTTTCCTTATCAGATTTGGAGAGATGTAGCACTGCATCCCTGAATGAGAGTCCAGACAGCTGATCAAAACATCACACCACAGCACTCCAGTCCATCAGTGAACATCTGGAGAAGACTAAAGCTGCATGTTGTTAACTTTAAACTTCCAGTATCCAGCTATAATATGATTCCTCTATCCATAATAATGCTTCCTCCAGAGATAAAGTCATTTAGTCTGAATCAGGAGAGAAATCTGCTCATATAAAGCACCGTTTACGAGCCAAAACAGCCCTAAACAAATATGTGAGTGGATTTTGATGTTGAAAGACAACAGGAGATTTTATATTTTTGATAGAAACAATGGATTAAACACGTTAATGAGCTATTCGTTTCTTATAAACACGTAGCTTTTCTCTTCACAAGATGTTAACTGATTGACTGGAGTGCTGTGGATTATTGTGATGTTTTTATCAGACTCTCATTCTGACGGCACCCATTCACTTTCAGAGCATCCATTCGTGAGCAAGTGATGCAGTGCTACATTTCTCCAAATCTTACTCCTCTACATCTTTGGATGTCATGAGGGTGAGTAAATTTTTCAGCGAATTTTCATTTTGGATAGAACTATTGCTTTAAGAGCTGTAATAATTCCCATCACTGTCTTTTCCAATGAGATCTCCCATCAAATGGACACTAATGGTTTCATGGATATCTCTGTGACTTGTCCATTGTGCATTAAGCTCATACTGCTCTTAATATTCACATTCCCCTGCAGCCTTGAAATGATGAATGTTTTTCATATTCCTGCATCATCTTCCACTCCACAGACCTCTTATTCCTGTCTAGTGTTTCAGTCGGTCCTGTGGCCGGAATATTCATTCTGGAATCTGTGTGAAGCTGTTTTACAGTATCAGCTGAGCTACCGATCTCTCCAGGTAAGCCAGAACTCATCCGGTTTTTATGGTGATTTACAGTTTATTTAGGTAACTGCTGCATATTTTATTACTTGGAAACATTGGTTCTCACTCTCAGCTTAATCTTACTAACATTTTTGCTTATTTGGGGGCTGCATTTATTTAATAAAAAAACTGTAAAATCAGTTATATTGTAATTTATTATTATAACAATTTTATATGTGAATACATTTTAAAATGTAATATATTCCTGTGATGCATAGCTCACTTTACAGCATCATTACTTGATTCTTCAATGTCACATGATCTTCAGAAATCATTCTGATATGCTGATTTATTATTATTAGCAGTTTTAAAAACGTGTTTAGATTATGCTAAATTACACATTAAAACAAGGTTAATAACAATATGCGGACATTTTCCATGAGACGTTCTTCTGTATATATATATATATATATATATAGTACATATTGAATGTAATTATAAGTGAATGAGACCCATTGATTATCTATTTTATTTTTGACCAAACCTATAAAAGAAAGGCAACATGCTAATAGAGAACATTTCAGCTTGAACACACAGGATATTGTATTACAGAATTTACCATTGTTGCTTAATGCACATGTTTGTGTTAACGTTCCTACGATTGTTTCCTTAAATGATTTCCTGAAAGCAACTAAAGTGTAGTGAAGAAGCAAAAGCATAAACATGAACTTTATTCCATTCACAAGTGCCATTATGCTCCTATTTCCATGTTGTGTGTTGCAGAAAGCTCGAGATCTGCACAGAGAAGGCCAAGAGCTCCAGCAGATGGAAGCGGATCGCTCCTGTGTGGCTGAGCTCCTGCAGCATCATGGGAACAGAGAAAGCATGGATGCTCAGCATCGACAGAAAGATCTGCTGAAGTACACCGCTGGCCGAGAGGAGAGGGTTCGCTGCTTTCTCAACGCCCTTCAGCTCAAGAGAGACACTTTCTTCAGTGATTTAAGCAGCCAGGCTGTCGTGGCTTAGCATTGAACTTTTTATATTTACTGATCTGTAAATACTTAAAATCTGGAAGGATCTTTTACCCCGTTTTATGGGGCAGTGGATATGTATGCTTGATATTGATCTAGAAATGATCTTAAATCTTCAAATAAATTTTTTGATTGATTGACCCCATAGGCATTTTTTTTTTAGGTGGGGTTGTAAATATGCTAGGAAATACAATGGGTTAAATATGATTGATATCACTTGAATTTTCATGATATAAATTTTTTATAAATAATTCAATCTCAGATTTGTGGACTGATTTGACCTATTCATTGAAGCCTCACAAACAGTTAATTCACAAATCAAATATTACTTGCCTGAGAGACAGTTTTACTCCATGCAAGAGCATAATAAAATATTCAAATATGCATATTCAGACTAGACTTTGTAATGTTGTAAAGGTAAATTACAGTAACAGTCAAAAGTTTGGACACACAATTGACTGAATTTATCTTTTCATTATCGTAAAACCTTTTTAGCTAAAGGCCTCTGCTTGAAATTAGTTTTGACAAATCTAAAAAAAAAGTTTAAAGTTTCATAATTTTTTTTTGAAGCGTTGCTAATAAAATATATTTACATAAACGCTATTGTGTTCTATTCAGGTTTGTTCTGTTAATGTACTTGTTCTTAAAAAGGTGTATACACACACGCATGTAAAATTATGTAAATAATGCGCACGTTTAGTCTGTATTATTATTTTTTTGCCGGTGTAATTCCATTGTTGGCCAGCAGAGGCGCCGTTCTCACCAAGACAAGCAGCAAGCAGCTTCCGTCTGAGCTCTGAAACCCGAGCGGGGAATTCTGTCATTGTTGCTTTAAGAGATAAGCGACGCCCAGCGATGCGTGATCGCTCTCGCAGCCAATCGCTGCACGGGATGTGCAAAATCTGGTTTAAACCGGTTTCTATCTTAAATTTCAATATAAAAACTTAATAAAACATATACAGCCGTTATTGTATTTTACTCGAGACGCTGTGAGGCGTGCAGGGTGTCGTTACTCAGGAGCACAATATTTACACAAGTATTCCGATTTTTTGACATTTTTTCGGGGTTTTTCTGCAGTCAAGATGCCCAAAAGAAAGGTAAGGATGCACAGCGATTTTTTTTATATTTCTGAAAAAAATCTCGAATTTTGTTTATTGTACATAAGTGTGTGTATTTTGTTCATTTTTCGCTGCTGTGTGATCGTGTGGTTGTTTTTTAATGGCGGATTGTCGGTTTTTACCATCACCGTCAGGCGGGATGTCAATCTGACGAAAACACGAGCAAAAAAAACGACTTTTAACTTCAGATAAAATCACACGCGCATTTTAAACTCGACAAATACTGTAACCTGTTAATGTGCGTTAATATTTCGATGATTATTCGAGCAAAGCCTCTTGAAAGACCCGCCTGATCACTAGATAATGTAAATGGAGGGAACTTGAGTGTTGCTGGTTCAGTTCCCGCAGTTAACTATTACTAATAATATAAACATTAGCTTTCACAGTTAATAAGATATTGTCATTTTAACACAGCAGATGAGTGATTTTTCTTTTTCAGTTTTTTATTTTATTTTTAAGTTCACTTGAAAAAGAGCTCGCAGTTAATAATATGGCTTGGTGTGAGATTGCATGCGTGTTTAAAGTCAATTTTATTGACCACAATTCGTGCTGAAATGTTTTATCGTGCTCGTGTCGTTGTTGATGTGCGTTACGCCTGCTCTACGTCAAGCAGCCATCTTTACAGCACCTGTGTCTTCTAAAGACGTTGCTTTGTTAGTTATCTACATTTGGACTGTGTACTTTTTTTTTTTTTTTACTTCTTTCATCGTTTGAACGTGCTTTTGTGCGATTTACAGTGGTTTCGTGAGGAAAACCAAAGGAACTGTACGCTGAGAATCGTCCTTTAGTCGTTTAAAAGGCGCGTAGTGATGCAGGCAAACAAAAGGAAGCCGTCTTTGCCCGCGCGCACTGACAGCCGGGATTTGAATTTGAATATGCGCGGGAAGACGCTGCAAAAGAAACAAAGTCATCCGTTACGAAAAACTGCGGGATTGTCGTCTGTGACGTAAACGGGCGCGCAATTGTTACAGAGAACGTTCCATTCTATTTATTTATGTTCGAGGAATGTTATTTTTGTTTTATATAGAAATATATAGGTATATATATTTTTCGATTTCTAAAACGTTTTCGTGTTTTTTGTTTTTACAGATTGATGGTGAGAAGGCCGCCAAAGGCAAGGAGGAGGTTTGTCCATTTATGTATTATTTATATATTTATATTGTATTTAAATATTTTTATATTTTATTGTCTCATATAGTTTTTTTTGTGTGCTTATATCAGACTGCAAGCGTTATGAAGCTAGCGTTAAAGTACAACATATTTCAACATGTATAAAAAAATAAATACGTTAAATTGACATAATATTTTTTATGGATTTCTTATTTTATTCTAAATATACCCTGCTTGTGCTTGATGATTAATAACCTGATCAATTTTAATGCTTGTATATCAGCCACTGTAGACATATCCACTATAGCCAATTAACTTTTATTTTTAGTGAAATATATTAATAAATATTTTATTAGTCTTGATTATTTTATTACATCATTGATTGGTATTAATTAATTACTATGTTTCTGCAGCCAACAAGACGCTCCGCAAGGTTGTCTGCTGTAAGTATAATCCTCAGGATCTTTTTGATAAATAAATAATTATTAACGCTAAATCTAATTCATCTCTGAATTGATTCACAGAAACCAGCTCCTCCTAAACCAGAGCCAAAGCCCAAAAAAGCCGCCCCCAAGGTAAGGATGCATAGCTTTGCGATAGTATCACATAACCATTTAGTCTCTGAATTTTGTTCAACCGATGACAGAAGGCCTTGTTAACCATCAAACAGTTAAAGTTATTATTTCTGCAATCATAAGTATTGTCATTGGTTACACAGAAGGCAGCCAAAGGGAAGAAAGGCAGCAACCCTGCTGAAAACGGAGACGCCATGGCAGACCAGGTCGGTCTGAAAAGCGCTTAAAAGAGTTCTAAGTAAACAAATAACTAAATACATACTTCTGCTTTCATTCACTATATCTGCTCTAGCAAAGCAGCTAATTAGTAAAGCATCGAAAGTTTGCAAATTGCTCAACCAAATCACTGTGAAACTGAATTTTTTTTTTCTTCTAGGCACAGAAGGTTGACGCTGCTGGCGATGCCAAATGAGAAGCTAACGAGTGTCTGATCCTTCTATGTACTTGGTGACTGTACAGTTTGAAATGACTATTTTTTACCAAGTTTTATATTAAGAATAACATTTATAGTTGACTTGCTTTTTATGTACTGATTGATTTGACAGGAGTTACTATATTTCATTCATATCCATTTGTATCCCATTTTTTTAATCAAGCCATCTATGTCTTGGCGAAACAGTTTGTCCTTGCTAAATCTGTCGGCAAAAAAAGCAAGAATATTGTCCTAAACTTTGTTTTTTTGCTCTATCTATCTTTCTTGGTCTATCTTTGGATTTTAAACACCAAACATTCTCAAAAGGCAGCTTAAGAGTGTTTGTAAATTGTTTTCGGAAGGGTTTTCACCATGTTGTTAGCATTTAAACTTACAAATACTGTGTTTTCATGTTTTTTTTTTAATTAAGTTACAATGAAATTGTCACTAGAAAAAAAAAAAAAGTAAATAAGGCAACATTGTCGAATAAATTTACAATGTGAACCTTCAATTTCTTTAGAGATGTGTTCTGAGCTTGTCTTGTTTATTAAGTTATGTTCTGCAGCCGTAGAAGGATTTTCAGTGACTCTTAAAATGCTTTGTTTTAAATGGTTTTGAATAAAAAAATAAACTGTCCAGAAAAAATTAAACATCTTTGTTTTTTGTGTGTGGATGAGTGTAGGTACATGAATATATTTATAGGTATATATTGTATATATGTATAGTATTGATTTTTGTAATATAGTCACAGTATTTTAAGATATTTAAACATATCCAATGGTCATCTCAACAATTTACAGATGCTGTGTAATATAAATATATTGCTCTTCAATAACAATTACCATAATATTAAAAGTAAATAAATGCATTTTTTTTTTAATGTTTGAAATGTACGTTGTAGTTACATCTGTTTATCGCTAGATGTCGCTAATGTGTAAAGGTTGAGCGAAATCGATTCAAGCTGTAATTCGCTCACTGTCCAGCAGGTGGCTCTATTTCACCAAAATCGGTCGCGTGGTTTTTCAGCAACTACAGTATCGGATCAAAAAACATTTAAATCTCATTAACACCTGAATTCGTCAAACCCAGTTGTTATAAACCTTGTTCAGTAATATTTTTGATGACAATTTCTATGAGTGTGAACGTGTTCCCTGGAAAATGCCTCCTCATCAGTGCGTTACTAGAAAGGCCTACAGATTCCTTGAGCTGATGACGCTCACCGCAAAGAAATGTTTACAAAGTGTTATAAATAATCTAGCGATAACGTGCCATTTCAGATAGCCTACGTGTGTGGTGGAACACAAAACTAACCTGAAAGTAGCATTAAAACGCGGTAAGAACTGCTCAGACTTTTCCTATAAATAGAGATGACCTTTTTAAAATCATCCTTTAAAGGTTGCAGGACCAGTATTTCTCGTTAAGACCGGAAAGCACAAATACCCGATAGTGAATACACGGAGAATAACACTACATCTTTGTATTACTTTAAGAGGTAAACGCGTGTTTGCAAACACAGTTGTGATCCTCCATGAATGGATTTATCAACAGAACACACATTTCTCATCTTGAACTGTTTTGAAACATAAAAGTAGCTGGTTTCTAGATGGACACTGAGTTGACTGACTCACTAATTTGCTACAAATAAAAAGCTTTGACCACCACAGCCGGCCATGATGGATTTATCTTATTGGTTGTATATGCATGGATAAAAAATTGGAAATTCAATTGTTTATAATCTAAAAATTTAGATTAGATGTAAAGGGTTACGTTTACACTATAAACACGTCTTGGTCGAGGAACCTTCTACCTAGTGACCTGATTTAAAAAAGGACAAAAACAAACAATCTGGAAACTAAAGCCAAATTTGCATGTAAATGCCAAGTGAGATGATAACGCGTGGAGTAAATCGTGGTTTATTGACAAAAACAGTTCTTTTCCAACATAGCTGTTAATTATTGAAAGGAAATCAAACAGAACCGGTCAAAAATGTTCCAAACGCGTCAGAAATGTACAATCACTACTCCTGAGACGAGGGAAACGTGCAGGATTTGTTCTAATAAACACACAATCATCAAGTCAACAGTGAGGGTCTTCACGTCCACATGGTCTTCCACGTGCCAAGCCTGAGCCACGCCCCCTATTCAATCTATAGGAGGACCTTCATATATATATATAACGTGGAGGATCAGTGCGTGCTTTCAGGTTTCTGACACTTTCCTCGAATCTTCAGGTAAGTAACACAGAAACAAACTCAAGATGAGAGATCCATGAATGTCATGTTTCTGCAATAACAGCATCAACGCAAGTTGGGATTTATATAAAAACTACTTTTATAAAGACTACCGCTTTTAAAGATACTTTTGAATCAATCACAAACTCTTGGAGATCAGCTGATGACATTAATATGTGGTGGTGCTACTGGGAGTAAATATAACCAAATGCAACCATAAAGTAGGTGAGTGAAATCATTAATGCAGTTCAGATCAAATTTCAGATCATATTTTACCCTTTGATTTAACATTTTTGATAACATACTTTCTGATTCTTTTTATTATACATAGCATTGTTTATTTACTTTTAAATAGTTTCATGAGAAAGGTTAATGAAAAGGTTAATCTAATTGCTATTGTTGATCATTATGGATCTTATTTTTTCAGTGCTGTTAGTCCCAGTTCAAATAGGTTTTGTGTAAATAAGAAACATTGACTACAGTTTGCAACTGAGTAATTCCAATTGTCAATTAAAAAAGAATGGGAATATTGGATTGATTCGAAGACCTTGTATTGAATGTCACTATTGTAAAGCAGCATAATTGCATTGCTGAAAATTGGGTTTTGATGGTACAAAATAAGTAGAAATGCCTTGTTTTGAAAGAGGTTTCGGATCAGTGTTGTCATTTTGCTTTCTGCATTTGTAAGAAAGCAGGTTTTTGCAACATGTTTCATTAGTCATTTGCTTATGCAGAAAATTTAGCATGACTCGTCTGATTAATTAAACTATTGCTTTTTGAATGCAGGTCAGTGGCACATAAGGGTGGGATCGTTGTGTTCTCAAGTGAGGGCCAATTGTCTGCTCCTAGATCAAACGTCGCCTGCATATTTAATTTTATCTTCATTCCTCTCTTGTCATCAATATAGAAGTGTGAACCATGGACTATATTCATGTCTGTAGAGCTGTGGGAGGCTGAATATTCATGTGTTTGGAACGATACGTTCACAAATGGTCAGAAAACCATCTTTACACCTCATATTTAAATGTCTCTTTTGACAACTTGTGATGTCTGGTGGAGTTTCTGATTTTTTTAATAATTGAAACGTAATTTTTTTTTATAATTTTGCTGCTAGGTGAAAAAGAACTAGCCTACATTTTCTGTGCATTTTCTGTGCAAAATGTAATGTTTCAAGCTGAATGCTCAGTTTTTTTTAGTAGGGTGTGTATATTAACTAAAATGAGGATGTGCTACACATGATCTTATGTGTTTATATGCATATTGAAGATGTTCACGTGTATGTTGCTTTCATACAATTATATTTGCATTTAACTCTTGCCTTTGCACAGTGGATGATTGATAGGTAAACTCTTGAATCGGTTTGTGTTACAAGAACATGAGCATGTTAGGTGATGCGAAATGTTTAAATGGCGCTGCTGAGAACTTCTGCAGGCATATGCATTGTTAAAGCAACCATAGAAACTATGCACATGCCACAAACATGTGGGCGGAGCTTAAGCTTTAGGAGGAGTGGGAATAACGCTTATGGCCAGGATTCAATCCGATTGGGGCATGATGTAATGATGTGCAGCATCTCTCTGATACTGCAGTTTGCTTTGGTGCCATTGTCTGATAATGGAGGGAAGCCCCCCAGACTCATTTTAGATGTGAGGGCGGAGTTAAAGATGTGGGCGGAGAATGTGGGGATGGTGGGGGAGGGGGGTTTCCAATGAGGGTCTTTGTTGAAGACCGAAAGAGGGGGAAGTGCTTCGATTGCTCTCCAAAATCGGTCAATCCTGGAATCCAATGGGTTTAACTAAGAGATTCACATAGTTCTGGATATGTTGTAGTGATTATATTTTGTGGAGGACTTGTCTTTTTGTGATCCGCTTATTACTGAGCAGATCTGGCACAGAAAAAGCTTGAGGGTTTTTCATTCGGTCTGTCTTTACATATGCACAAAATACAAAATAACTAAATAAACCATTTTATGGGTAGATATCAGGAATTCAAGTCCCATTTTGCCCCAAAAATAAAATAAAAAGAAAATGAGCCCTACTTTAGCTTTCATGAAGATACAGTAATCAAGATCAAAAGGTAAAAGATTTTGTTCTAGATGAGTTAAAAAGCATTAACCACACATTAAAAATTAAAAATGTACAGGTGTTTTTCTCTTTTTACTGTAGTTAGGGGTAGGTATGGCTGGATTTTTATGGCATGTGTCAACAAGACCGACTTCAGGGATTCATATGATTTTAACTGAGCACTTATGAACTGGATATAAAACCACTTGCAAAACAAATCCTGGGAAAATGTTGAAGGATGGCTCTGAAAGTTTGTTCATTTTTAAAGGCTGATCTAAAGTGAAGTGATGGTTTTGATGTACCCTGTGGCTGTTTAGCAATGCTTTTCCCATCTTTAATCCCATCAACCATGACAATTTACAATAGAAACTACGAGGAAATGAAGTTTTTCTCACTGAAAAGAAAGATTTGTTCCCTTCACAAAACCATGCTCCAAGGAAGAAAGAAAACAATCATGGCAAGTCTGAATCCGGTCAATGATTCTCAACTTAAGGTCCCCCATTGTCAATATTTGAAGGCCCCCCTACACAGGCTTTGGTATTTCCTACTTCTGCTGACTGAAGTCACAAGTATTTGTTTTCAAGCTTATTTTTAATTTCGAGAAACTAGGGCTCTTAAGTTTTCCATGCATTGGTCTTTGGTTGCATATTTTATCTTTCCCTAACACCGTTTTCTTGGCTCTTATCTCTCTCCCTTTTTTTTTTTTTTTTTTTTTTTTTTTTACGCAATTGGACATTTACTGAAGACCCCTTCCAAATTAGGTCATCCCTACGCAATGCGATGACCTTTTGGTTACATCACTCTTTGGAAAATCTGCAGTGATGCATTCAGTAATTCAGACTGGCGAAGTGGAATAGACTTACATAACGAAAACACGGTGCATTGCCATGTGGTTCGAGATGAAGAAGCATAATGCTGGGTGAATGCATTCACTCTGTCCTTTATTTGGAGGCAGGATAATGGAGAACAAGCATGAAAACATGTTGCATCTTTTTGGAAATATGATTTTATAAAAAAACGAAAAATTTAGCTCATGCTTATTTCCCCAGATTTTTGTGGTTAAGTAAGTGAGAAATTATATCTGACAAGATCATAGTGCTTCAATACCATAATGTTGTGGTGGTTGGCCAAGTAGGTGTGTATGTGTGCAAGCAAGCCAGAGAGTGCATGATGCATTCTGACAGCTGTGCATGGTAAAGAGAGCGAGCAAGTCAATCCACCAATCTGATCGTGAGAGGTCAGGTTGTATTAAAGGGCGGAGCTCCAGAGAAAACTTCCTCTTTAAGCTGCTTCTTCATTCACGGAGCGCTCCTGCTGTTCGCAGTCTGGCTGGCAGTCAGTCCTCTGCATTTAAAGACCAATTTTGGCTGCTAGAAATGCCATATTCTCTTCATAGCTAACCTTTGAAGGTTCTGCTGGTTTTTCCATTCCAGCTGTTTTTGGACTTTGCCTTGGAGCAACTTTGACAGCGTGGTCTTTCCTTTTCCCGAACAAGCGTGCAAGTGCAGCAAGGTTGGTAGATGCATCCCAAACATGTGTCTACCATTGCCTTCTTACTGCTTACTAATTGTGGTTAGGGTAGTTTTAGTAATCCTGCTTTTACTTTTTTACAGCATCGTCAGAATCGTTGATGAGGTTGGATCATGTTTTATAGATTTTTTTTATTTTTATTTTAGTAATGGTGCCTTGCAGGCTTTGGATTATTTCACTCCTGTTTCTTATTTGGGGAAGAGTAGGTCCTGTTTTAAACGAGCACAGTATGTGTTTTCAGAGAACAGATTACTGTCACTCAGACGTGATTCCCTGAAACCAAAGTCAGATGGACTTACATTCATTTAGGATTGTGCCTACGGCTAGAAGTGTTCCCTTTCTCTTGGATCAGCCATATTTGGTTCATGGCAAAACAAACTCTTATTGGGTTTTCTTTTTAACTGTCCTTTTGAACCTTTTGAAGTTGTATCATTCATGTACCACACAATTTTAAGTCCGAACGACAGAATAAAGTCGTTCATTGGTGCTCTGATTATATTTGCAATAATTTGCATTCTGGGGAGCATTTTCCAAAACCATAGTTCCTAACTAAGTTAGCAACTTTGTTGGTTGCAATACAATTTCCCATTGCCAACCAACTAAGGTTAACAGGTTAGCAACTATGCTTTTGGGAAACGCACCCCTGGATGGTTATTTCATCGACTCTTCCTCTCTGATCTACAGGTTCACTCTTTGGTATTACACGACCCTTGGGAGGTTCGTTTCAGCCTCGTCGTGCACAAAGACAGCAGTGATGATCATCAGGCTCGGCAGACTGACTCCTGGATACTTCCGTCTCCTGCAGGTGTGTTTTTGTTCCAACTTGGTTTAGTCTGTGAATGTGTAAGTTTACAGATTGCTTATTTAAATGGCTCATATCATGAGGAACCAAATTTTCCTCAGCCTTTTGTGATTTAAAAGACTTTGTCAACATATTGTAGCTTTCCAAACTCAACTTCCGTCCAAGTGGAAAACTGCATTTGTTCAAAATAATCTGCGAAAATGGCTTGTTTGCATATCGGATTTGCTCACATTTACACGTCAAACACCTATTCTGATTAAAAATCGAATGATTCCTGATATGATCATGATATGATCTGATCCTTTAAAATGCATGCATATGTGACACTTACGCATAATGGCTTTTGCTAGGAGAAAGTAATGTTAGTTTGGGACATGTAAATCTGTCCATTTGGAAAGATCAGACTGGTGCCGGTCTGGCTTACACCCAAAGCCAGATCTCCGCTGCCCACTGCATTCCTCATGGCTAAAAGCGACGAACTCTAATTATATGAACAATGACCGTGAAGAGCTGAATGAAGTCTGTGTACACATGGGAAATACCAGTTTAGAGTCATCCCTCATGAGCTGGATGTTAATCTCACGACTTGGAATATAAAAATAGCATGAAAGCAGCAGGGGGCTTGGTTGTAAACAAGCAAGTGTCTTGATTAATTTGTTCTGACTGACTTTGTTTCAAAGTTTTAACGTTCGTCAGATTTAGCACTCGGACTAATATTGAGAGCTAGCAGCACTAGACCGTAAAGGTTGTAAATAAACTGATTAGGCCTATTTGAGTATGTTTAAGTTTTTAAAATTTCACATTTAATTCAATGTGTTACTTACCACTTCTTTTTAATTAATTGTGAAATTTACTAGCAACTTATGAGTGAAAATCATATCCCAACTTTTTTTTTTTTTTGGTGCATTATGCTCAATTTTTCCATCGCGTCATAAAAGCTCAAAATACTGCATATTTTATCAGACTGCTTTTTCCGAGTATCAAAATCACTGTTTGTTGTATAGTTTATGTATTCATTAAATAACACCCAAGAACATTGCAAATCTTTCTTGCAGTTTGGAAAATCATTGATGTTAATCAGTTGAATAACCTTCGCTTAGTTTCCAATTTTCCACAGAAATCTGAACCTTAAGTTTGCACTGTGTAGAAATATGTACATTTCTGTGAACCGGTCTCAAAAAAACCCATTGTGCATCCTTTATTTTTAAGCCCTGCCTAATGATCGTAAACTTTAATCTTAAGCAGCTTACTATTCTTAGACCTGTCTAAACCTACTTGATTTAATTGCTGAGTGACTTATTAAACCGTCTTAATGTCACCTTCCTGAGATTGGCTTAAACCTGTGTGTGGCGTCACTCGTTTAACTCTTTTATACACTTATCATAACAAATGCGGTCATAATCACAAACCGTCGCTCTCCTGCTGTCTGAATGCAAGTTCATTGGCAGTAAATATTTAATGATTTCATTCAACCCACACGACTGAGCAGAACATTTGTCCTCATGAGGAAGTCTGATGAAAGTAAAAAATTTCACGTGCAAGGGGGTTGGCCTTATCAATTTTTTTTCCATTTATTTTTGCAGAGGCAGGTAGCTGGTGAAGTTCAGGCCCCAACGCACGACCGCTCCGTCAACCAGATCGCCATGATGCTGGCCATCATGGGCCTCAGCCTGTCGTATTACAGTGCCAAACAAATGACCGAGAAGGTTCGCCACGAACCCGCCCCGTGAAGATTGACCTAACTGAAGCCAAACTGCAGATGTTCAGATGTCGAAGATTCAGACTCTACCTTTCTATAACCTCTAGGGATCACACAACATGGGTTCTCTCGCTTTAGTTTAGCTCTCAATGGATCTGGAAGGGGTTGTGGCCTGAGTTTTGATAGTTGACTTGATACATGCATCAGAGTCGGTCATTTCAAAACCTGAGCTCCACATGCATCTGGAGCTCCACTCTGAGCCATAATGAGTTTTAAAAGGAAGGACCTCTGTTTGAGATGTACCAAGCAACTATTGAAAGCAGGTCCAATGCACAAGAGTAAAATGCACAGATTTCCCCCCGAATGATGCTGTTGAAGAACAACGGCGCTGCTCTACAATACTACACTTGGTGTCAGACACTTTCTTTTCATTATACCTTAAGAAAATATCTTCTAATTGGTCTTCAAACACTTTAGATGTTAATGTTGACTTTGTGTGCAATCGCATTAGTTTGAAGCAGTTTTGTTTTTAGTGCAACGAATCTGTAATGTTATTTCTAATGCTTTTTTTTATGATAATGTGATTAAAATGAATGTACTGTATGTTTTGTTTTTAAGACGCCACGATCAAATAAAGCTGTGAATATTTTGAACACGATCAAGTCGTGACTCAAGAAGATTTAGAAGAACGTTATGAAATTTGGCCAACTCATTCCTGAGTCGAGTTTTACACGAAACCATATGAAAGATTTTCCTGTCGGCAGAAGCGTGCTGCTGAACAGGAAGTGGGCACAGCCTCAGGCAACAGCTTCCTCTATCTGCACGCAATATTTGTCTACCAGCGTGCTGCAGCTGGCTTTATGTCTGAACCACTTACCAAATTCAATAGACATTAATAGAACATTTGCACATCAAGTAACTGGAGGTGTGTCTTCTGTGTGGATCCCCTGATATGTGATGCAATTAAGAAACAAAATTTACTCCTACAAGAACACAGATGCTTCAAGCTATCAAGCTTATTTTTTTTTTATTTTTTTTTTTAGATGTCATTGTGCTCTAAATTGGGTTTGAGTGCAGCTTTGTTATTGCATTCTCAGCATTTCCCAAAGTGTGCTATGGGGGTGTTGACATTTTATTTTGGGGGAATTTTTTTTTGTTCTTGTTACAATAACCATCACACAAAAAAATTATCAATTTCTTGTTATGCTCAAACTTTGGATTCAATATTTTTTCTTTATTGATTTTGTTCCTTTTTCAATTAGCACTTTTTTTCCCGTAGAGCTCACGCACCTGAAAATTGACAACATTTTACACAAATGATTTCTTTTAACTCAAAATGAGGTGCATAAGCTCAGATAAATAAAGGCCTATGATCTCCTTTGACTGGGTTATCAGCACAGCACAGGGGTTGATGTGGTGCTTTAATGACGGTTGTATAAGAAAAAAAATCTTTCACCATATGAGTGTTGAGTTTCGTTACTACCACAACAATGCAAAAATGGGACGGTGTACTTCGAATGTGTTAGAATGTGTTGGTGTGCTTGCAAAAAGTATGTTGCGTGCCTATCATCCCACTAATATCTGCATGTTATCATTGTGAGCTATCACTTTCATTAGACAGACTTGTGTAGTCTGATAAATGAAGTGAGATTATGTACAACTTGATGTTCTGTGAATCAAAACCTTATCATAGTCTTCCTTAAACTCAGAATTGTTTCAGAAACCCAAATCTTGAGTCTGTTGAACGTGTGAAGGACATGAGGAAGTTGAAAATGTCATGCATTTTGTCTGCTTGCTTGCACGCTGGTTACTGCTGATTACTTCTGTTGGTTGCCTTTCTGAAAGTCAAAGGCTGAGTGTAAGGTCCTTAAAGATGAAGCATGCAATTGTTTTATGTTTTATTTCAGCTAAAAGGTTTATTTTTCTCAAAAATGTTGGTACTTTCAAAATATTGCTCTGTTTGAGCATGCATATGAGTCTGACACTACAACTGTGGCTCAGCCAACCTGTTTGAAAACCGTTACATTACCGTTTGGTGGAGTTTATACACTTCAACTTGCCTGCTGTATTTTGGTTAAAACCCATTGGTGAAATGCATTTTAGCTGCCACCAAACAAGTCTGTATTGTTTTTGATTCCTTGCAGTCTGTATGTGTTCATAAGCGTTCGCATGGATGCTCGGGGCAGATGTGATGTCCTGTGACAGGCCGAGGCCGCATTGCGTGACACGAGTTATTCCTCCAATCACCTTTAGCTCCTCCCTTTCCCGCTCTGCTGTCTGATCACTGGGCAAATTTGCCTGAAAAATACAGCTGGGACAGTTTTAACAGGCTAGTTTAGGACATGAACTGGAACACGCTCGTCCCATTGGCTGTACGGTGATGCATCATGTGTTACAGAAACAAAGCGAGGGGATCACGTTGGCGAAAGAGTATTGCAGATGGTTGTTTTATAAAAACAGAGAAGGGTTGAATTAAGAATATGTGGTCTTTTCTGTTCGGTTTGATGGAGGTTCATGGATGTAAAAGTGGAAGGAACACTTTCAAATAATGTGTGACTGATATTGTATACATGAATGTTTTGTATTAATGACTGAGACTTTAAAATGTGAAGGACTGAAATGCTTTTGTTGCTCATGTAATGTTTCATTAAACTAACTTCAATAATTATATCTCATTTTTCATTGTTGTATTCATTGCCTCACACATTTATCCTAAATAACTGGGTCAGTGAGTTGCAGACCGCAGAGAAAAATAATGGTGAATGTAAATAGCACAATGCAACTTATTTATTTGTGCACATCTAGATGCCAAAATGAATAGATGAGTGTACTTTCCATATACACTACTGCTTTTTGAAAATAAATTAATACTTTTATTCAGTAATGATGCATTAAATGGCTTGAAAATGACAGTCAAAACATGTTTCAAAAGCTTAAATAAATGTTTTTTTTACTCTATTCATCAAAGAATTCTGAGAAATAAAATATATCACAGTTTGCACTAAAACATTCAGCAACATAACGGTTTTCAACATTAATACAAATCAGAATTGTTTCTTGAGTATAGCAAATCAGCATATTAAAATGATTTCTGACCATGTGAAACTTAAGATATTCAGCTTTGATTATAGAAATAAATATTACATTTTGCAATATATAAAAAAATGAATAATGCACAGTTTACATGCATCTAATCAGTATTTTTACAGATCCATACATCACTGAATACAGGTTCAATAGCTGTGGAATAAATGCTGTTTGTGCTGATTTAATATCTTGGCCCTGAAGTAAAACCACGAGGACCAGTGATGCTTAAAACATGGACTTTATCAGTATATATCTGTTCTAGACAGACTTGAACGTTTACCTCTGAACTTATTTCACAAGCACACACACACATTCAGAAGGGTTTGATATGAAGCAGAGTCATCTCTTGGCTTGGTTCACGTGTCGGTCTGTCGTGTGCCAGTCGCTGAAGCCCGCAGCATCACCGTGTTGTGACTGCAGTCTGATGCTCTGTCTGGACCGTCACAAAGCTCACTGTGTGTTTGCAGCATCCCTGCGCTCTCAGGATCTGCTCTGTCAGCCGCTCGGTGCAAGTAGGCCATGTTCTTCTCTAATCTGCAATCCGTGTGTTTCTCCTTCTCTCTTATTCATCAGGGTTTGTAGACACTTTATCACTAAAGCAATGCTGTAGATTTTTGCCTGTAAAACTTCCTATCGGCCTTGATTTGACATATTTGTCAAAAACAAAAACAAAGCAGACGACTGAAGCTTCATTCACAGTGCACATTAATAGAAGCAGCAGACTATATACACAACATAAAAAAAATCATGCTATAGGGGAATCTGAATTATGAGATGAAATAGTCAAAATCATGACATACTAAGTTGTAACTTTATATCATATCTATGACTTAATATCTCATAATTTCAACTTCTTTTCTCATAATTATGACTTAGTATTTATTTATATTGACTTTTAATGTTATTGTTTTTTTTTTTTTTTGTCGGTTTCAACTTTTTATCTCATTATTATTAACTATTATTGATATTAACTTTTAAAATTATATTAACTTTTATTGTTTAATTATGACTTGGTATGTCATAATTTTTAGTTTTTTATCTTATGTCTTTTTTGTCAAAAGTCAAAATTATGATTTAAAAAAGTAAAAATTAAAAAAGTTCCAAATCATAATTATAAGAGGAAAATGTAAAAACTATGACATATTAAGTTGTAATTATGATATAAAAAGTCATAATTATCTTATAAATTTAGATTTGAATGCATAATTGAGTTTTAAGCTCATAATTTTAGCTTTTGTCATAATTGACTTTTTATGACATAAATTCGACTTATAGTTTTGATTTGTATGTTAAGGTTGACCCTTTTCTGATAATTATAATCTTTTATTCTCATAATATCATAGGTCAGCTTATTGACTTTTGATTTTTCAAAAACTTTTTTTCCTTGCTTGGTAAAAATAGACTTTCGGTGTTATATGAGGAAATTAATAATGAAATTGTAGTCTTGGTTCTCAGCTGTTTCTCCACAGATGTGATTAGATGTGATCAGATTCATCAATCTTGAATCAAACAAACACATTTCAATAAGAACAAACATTTCTCATTCATTTTCTAACCCTCTTCTCTAAGAAGTAAACAAGTTCATGTTTAATTAAAACCATGAATCACATGTGAACATGAATCAGTGTTGGTGTGCTCGGAGCAGTAAAACTGTCCTTCTCTGTGTGTTCGCAGTAGCTGCTATAATAAAACATCATGCATTTCAGTCAAATACTCTTGAAAGGCAAAGTATTTCCTATCGGATGTGCAGCCAGACTACAGCTTTCTGCAGGAAAAACATTCTTAGACGTGGCCATTATGGGGAATGCAGCTTTGTAAGGAATATATATAGCATTAGAGAAGTTGAAATGATGAGTCAGGAAAATGAGAATGAAGACGATAATAAAATCTTATCACTATGGATTCATTTTCTTCAGCTTAATTTAATCTGAAGATAATTGTAAGTTACACTCTACCATCTGTTAGAACATTATGTTGTACTCTGCAAACATGCTGATTGGATTATACCTAATGCATTGAGAAGGAAATTAATAAAATTCAAATAATGCATTATAACACATTAGGTACACACTTTAGTATACAGTATATAAAGTAAAGTATGTCTCTTTTAAAGTACATTTAAGTGCACTTTTTTCAAGAGCTTGCTAAATCTTTCAATGAGAGCATCTTTGGCCTGGAGCGACATGAGATCAGCATGTTTAACCACACAAAGCGTGTTTTAGCAAAAGACTGAAAGCTTCATTCACAGTGCAAATTCATAGACACCCAAGACCAGAAGGCCATTTACACAACATAGGAATAAAAAATATGCTTTAGGAAAATCTGATCTGAATTATGAGATAGAAAGTCAAAACCATGACATAACTATGAGATAAAATGTCAAAATTATGACTTGAGTCAGTTTTATCTCATAAATATGATTTAGTACATCATAATTTCTACTCATAAATATGGCTTAATATGTCACAATTTAGTCTTTATCTAATAGTTATAGTCAAAGTATGTCATAATTCAATTTTTTATGATATTTCTATGACTTTTATTATCTCATTATTGACTCGGCATGTCAATTTTTTAATTATCTCATAATTGTGAAATAGTATATCATTATTTTGACATTTTAACTCATATTTATGAATTGTCATAATTTTGACCAATCTTCTAATTATGACTTAGTATTTATTTTTACTTTTTATATAATAATTGTGTTAGTATTTAATTTTTACTTTTAATCTAATTTTAATGACTTTTCATGTTATAATTGTACATTTTTATATCATAAATGACAATGTCATAATTTCTATATTTTAATATTCTGTTTTTATATATTTTTTTCTTTTTGTATCTCATAATTAAGATTTACTAAAGCATGATGTGTTTCTTATTTGGTGGGAAAGGGCTTCCATGGGGTCCTGAGTGTTAGCTTATATGAGGAAATCAAGATATAAAGGTATCTGAGTGTGAACATATTTTTCATTACTATCACGATCTAGAAAAACATAAAATTTTATTGCATTCTTCTTTAGGATACTTGATTCTGAATGCTCAGTTGTGACATTACGTATCCAGATATTTGTATGATGCTAAACTGTAAAAATGTGTGATTTCTGTGGAAAGATTTCCTTTGTCTTTTATATCATACTTTCTTCTCACATCTTAAAATAATTCCAGCTCAGAGGAAACAAGTTGCTCTCAAGCGAAAGCTCAAGAGCATCCAGATCCCTGCACTGAACCTTGAATGCAGTTGTTTTATAGAGAGCGTTTTGCTCAAAGGCAATTGCTGTCAGCCTCATAATTGTTGCAACGATCAATCTATTGCGTTATTGAAAGACATGTGCAGACAACACCCAGATCAAACCATTAAAACACTGAGTGACGTGAGCGTTTCAGGGAACAGGTGCTGGGAGACATCTGAGTTGTTCAGGTGGAAACACACAGGCCTGACATGTGTTTGACACCGGAGGACGGCCAAATCTCACACAGATTTCCAAAACATTCCCTCTCTGCTGTCAGCTGCCATTTTGCGCTGTTGGTCAGCAGATGTCCGTCACAAATGCTGCTCTGAAAAGGATCAGAAGAGGATTTTGTGTGACAAACAGTTGAATGTGGCAAGGGCCGTGTGATTGGCTGAGTCACGTCACATGACTGAGTTACATAAAACATACATGAATCTGTCCTACATTCTGATGTAAACAAGCTTCTTCTCTCTCATATAGATTTATGCATTAAGCGTCCAAAACTACTTACGTAAAGGCATTTATATGGCTTACATTCATAATTTTTTTATAAAAATCAAACACCAAAAGCACCACCACTAAAAAAATTAAAATAATTATACTAAAATTAAAATGATTGTAAATATCAGTTTTTTAAAAATATCACAGATTTTAATATATTTTTAATGTGTTATATTATTTTTTATAAAATTAATATAAATATCAGTATTAATATCAATTCTGTAATACATTTTTAATGTCACAGCTTTTACTGAAAAGATTTGATGTCTAAAATCAAATTTAAATTCAAATTTAAATAATAATAATATTAATATCAATATCAGTATTAAAATGTCTAAATTAAACTTTTATTAATAACAATTTAGCATGCAGACTTTGAAAAGTTGTTAAACTCATCCCTGCCACCACAATAAATAAATAAACAAACAAATAAATATTAACATAAATATCAACACCGATATTAATGTTATTTTAAAATCAATGGTTAATTTGCTAAATGCATCCTATTGCTGTCAAAAAATACTACAATGAAAATGTATATTAATATCAGCATTAATATTATTATAAAATTAAAGTGATTATTATCTAAATAAGTAAATATATGAATAATTCAATTAATTAATTAATTAAAATGTACAGCAATAAAAGTATTCATATTCATATCAATATTATAATAAACACAACTATTATTAGATAAAAGAAAAAACTTTGAGAAGTCGCTACATTCATCCCTGCTAAAAAAAAAACCAACTAAAAACAATGCAATGTAATATTAATATTTAATTTGTATAGCATGACACTTAACACTTTTTTCATTAAAAAAGTTCCACTGTGTTGACTTGAGCATGTTGTCTCTTTTTGTTTGTTATATTGGCAGATACAAACCTCAGTAAATGCTTTCTTGTATATTTATGTTTTCCCAGCCATGGTTTCTGTGTAGGAAAGAGAACATTTTAGCATGTTGTCATATGTCTCAGGATCTGTTCTGTAATGTGTGTGTGGTGTCACATTCTTTCGACACATCTCAAGGAAACTCAAGGGGCCAGTTTAGTTGCAGGTTGGTGCCGCATGATATTTTGGTAACTTATTCCGTGCACATGGACACAGTTGTGCCAGATATGTAAGAATGAATATGTGTTTGTGTTCCTCAGGACACACAGAGCTGCCAGAGTAAGAAGTGAGCTCAAACATGCTGGAAAACCTGCGCTGGAGCCAGTCTGAACCAGTTACCATGATGGAAGTTCAGAAATGTTTCTCCGGGAGGGTTTGGCAGCAGTCCTGAGTGTCAAAATGAGTCCAGCTCATGTGCTTTAACTGGTGCTAACAACTGCAAGGTCACAGGTTTGATTTCCAGGGAATAAAATATACACATCAAACACATACAGCACCTTGAATGTACTATGGATAAACACATATGCCACCAGTGTAAATGTAAAATGCACTATTCTAATGAATACAAGTGCACTACTGTACTAAAAATAAGAAGAATGCATTAAATTGTTTAAAAATGCAGAGTAAATACATTTATAAGGTTACTAAAACATATATGCCAGTGCATTCAGGATATAATATGCATATTATTGTTTATTATAAGTTGCACACATTCACTAGCATTATTCTTCATTGTCATTGAGATTGTGTTAAAGTTCTGTAACATTCCTTGAGAAGGACGTGGGATCCCTGTGTTCCTCAGGACAAACACGGTTTAAAGTTCTTCTATAGGTTGAGGGGAAGGGGAGTTATTTAGGGCATGCTGACACATGCCTCAGTCAGGACGACCACTGAGCTTCAGATAACCATACGTTACATGCAGGTCAAAGGTCAAATGGCGCTCATGTAACAGAGGAGCTCTGACTCTGTCTAGTAAACAGCAGGTTTGGTTACGCGGATTCAGAAAGTCACGCGATCTATACGCTCTTTTTTCAGAGCCATGAGTGCTATATTTGTAAGTTAGAAATGTGTATTCTGTTCTGTCCAGATGTTTTTGAAAGCATGCACATAAACACCCTCTAAACCCCCTGATGTTCTGGCTCAGGTTTGTGCTGGTTAGCGTGGGTAGTTTGCTCCTGCTGGTCAGTGCAGTAATTACACCGTTCTGGGGACATAAAGCATGTTCCCTCACTGACAGCTTTTATAAAACTGGAAAATGGAAGCTTGTTTCCACCACAGGATAAAAAATAGTCATGGTAATTGTGACTTTTTATAAGTTTATAAGTTTTATATGTTCTACCAAATGTGATATGTTCTTATAAATGCAAGCTATAACCTCATAATTCTGAGCAAAACATCAGAATTGTGATACATAAACGCAGAGTTATGACTTAAAATTCAGAATTCTGAGATTACATCATATTATTATGACTTTTTAGCAGAACTACAAGAAAATGTTTTAAATGTGAGATAAGAAAGCACAATTATTCTATCTATCTATCTATCTATCTATCTATCTATCTATCTATCTATCTATCTATCTATCTATCTATCTATCTATCTATCTATCTATCTATCTGTCTATCTATCTATCTGTCTATCTATTTATCTATCTATCTATCTATCTATCTATCTATCTATCTATCTATCTATCTATCTATCTATCTATCTATCTATCTATCTGTCTATCTGTCTGTCTGTCTGTCCGTCTGTCCGTCCGTCCAATTGGCATTTTTAAATGCATAAACAGCAGCAGAAATATGATTCATCAGTCATTGCACACACAGCCTTTGACATGAACAACAAAAGAGTGTTTTCTCCTCCCTTTTTATAAATCGACGCACCTATTTATTCCTGTCCCAAAAATGATATGCTTTGTTGTATTTAATTGTTTGTATTAAGCATATATTTTTCATGTCAGAACACATTTTTACCAGTTGATCAATCTGTAAAAAGTAAGTATTTTTGACAGTATATACTGTAAAAATGCTATCATACGTCCGCTTACTCAATCCGGCTAATAAGTGTGATCCACCTAATGTGACATTTCATGTAAAGTACTGTCAAACAAAAACGTGACTTTCTCTTTATCACCTATGCTTTTATAGATATTGCCAGTATATTCTGAAGTAAGAAACACATTTTACTGAATTGGTGTGTTAGCATTATAGTTCATGTAATTTACAGATTTACTATAAATATAAGGTAATTCTGTGAAACTTTAAATGTTGCTACCATATTTATATGTTATACATTTTCAACTCAGTTATATGCAAAATGATGGGCTGGGAATAAAAACTAAATTGTAGTGCAACTCAAACAATACAAATTGCAGTTGTCACTCATAATTGTCAGTTGGGTTTGTAGAACATAACAATACCAAAGGGACTTTGAAGTTCTTCCTCAGGTTAAAGGTCATGCATGGAAAGAGATAACAACAAACAGTGAGTTTCTTTGCATTTGCATTCATACAACTTATTGCATTCAAAGTGTGTTTATATCGTACATTTGCTGGGATTGAACACGTGCTTGCTGGTGTTTTTTTTTTTTGACATGTTTTTGTTATTTGTTTGTTTATTTGGTTTGTTGCATTTAATTATTCACTGTGTTCTCTAGAGTATTAAAGTTTGAATTCAGCTATAGTTTGTCTATAACTGCTTTTGTGAAAAATATCAGAATTACTGAAGGTTTACAGATTACTTTTATCTTTGAAAGTTTTGAAAATGCTGAAATCAAGTAGTGATATTAAGGTCAATGGAAGTATTCTGCAATACCTTTTATCTTGAAAATCAGCCGTGTTTTTATTCACTCACCTGTGCTAGACATCCTTTATTTTGCTGTTATGGTCTTTAAAAAATTTTTTTTATATCTCTCATTATGTCATATTATCACCAAATATTGGATTCAATAGTTTCTTAACTTACTAATTCTCTTAGGGTCATATTGTTTTTGCAAAGTGCTAATTTGAGCGGGAACACGCTGTACCACTGACACACTTATGCATGCGTATATGTACATATATATATCAAGCTAATAAACGCTACACCAGCTCAGTGCTGGGTCCTCTGGCTTCTCACAGCGGGATGCATGCGGTGTCAGATAGACACTAGAGATGGATAGAGAGGATGGGTCTGTTAAATAGGTCAGTAGAGCCACGATATATGACATAACACTCAGCAAGTTCATACATATAGGCCATGAGAAATTATATTGAGACCTTACAAAAAGTCATAAACAACATCTGTTGCATCTTGACGCTGCACTTTCTGCTTGATGCATTCTTGGTGAGCATCTGTGTTGCAGATCAATATGCTTTAAAACACAGGTTGATGGGTATGTGTAACCTTGAGGAAGAGCTCTTGTTCTAGAGATCATTAAGTTGCAAATGGATAATTTTGAACTGCGTTGCAAGAGGAGACGTTTAAAATGTTTATATCAGTTGTCAGCATTTAGGAGTTCGAGTGTGTGGGCCATTCTACAAAACTGGTGCAAACTGCTGTCCCATAACCAAAAAGCACAATTAAACAGCATATAATTATTCAATCTTATATGTTTATTAAGAACTCTAATCCATGCATTTCAACTAAATGATATTGAAATAATTTTGTATTTCTTTTTTTCCATTCTCATTTTTAAAAGGATTGTTTTGGTTCTTTTAAAAAGTTAAGTGACAGATAGCGATGATAGTTTGTTTGTAATTTATAAAACTTTATGTAAAGATATGTGTCCCGCAGTTTTCATGTCACTACCCAAACAGTGTATGCTTTAGTTTATTGGCCGAGATTTGAACTAAACCCAAATATCCCATAGAATTGTCACTACTGAAACACGTTATCATTGTGTCAGTAGTGACAAAAGGGAATAGACACATTGGTTGGAAAACAAATATAAAACCCCTTTCTTGAAAATAAAAATGAAGGTAGGATATTTTCTTTGAAAATGTACATTTATGAATGCAAAATGCATGGAAAATAATAATATCTCTGGCTCTGTAGTGTTTACAGATTACACAAGACAGGAGTTCTTGTTGTATTCTGCATGAAGGGTGTGTAGCCCCTACATTCACACGAGTGCATTAGCCGTGCTTTAATAATTAATAACCCTTCATCAGTGATCTCTTGAATTAGGGTCACTGCTGGATATTAACGCCCAGCAGAATAAGAATTGCACTTTCTCAACAGAAATACTGAAACGCACATACATGCAGACAAAGACTCATTATGTTGCACGTGGGTCCTTCACACGAACACTGTGTTCTGTACATTTTGTTCAACATGTCACGTAGCGAGAAGCGCGGACCGCGGCGGACGTGCGCGTTCACGAAGCGCTCTGACGCCATCAGGCGGTGAAGACGCGTCATTGAACGTGACACCATACGAGCGTCCCAATTCAACATCTGCACGCTGCATTGCATTTTACCTGACTTGTACTTTTTGTATTTTACTTATACGTGATCGAACTAAAAAAAAAAATAATAATGAAAAAACCTCCTTTTATTATGTCTAAAAGACATAAAACATTTTAACATACATTTTTTAATGGACTACAAAACAAACATATTTTTTATGCAATGCTTATTTTAAATGTTCGAAATAAAGACAAAGATAATCTGAGCAGTATTTTGTTATATAATGCGAATGATTTTAAACAGTAACTTAAGTGTCCAAATAATTTCTGTTTAGAGAATACAGGAGCTAGTTGTCACACGTTTTATAATATACTATAGTTATTGCTACCGTTATACTACCTATTAAAAACAGATACAATTCAATAAATACACACTGACCTTCTGTGACAACTTGCCCCTAGAACATTGTATTCTTCAAATTGTCACAATATATGAATTTAGCAGGATTTTGTTAAAAGGTTGTCATATCAGATTGAGAGACACGCATTTTAAAACACATCTCTGATCTGAAATTTCAAGCTGATCTTTGAGTCTATTTTTAGTTGCCTTTCTTTATGTCTTTTCAGTAAAACATGCCAACAAATAAAATCAAACACCACATAAATAACACTAGTTAATCGATTGTATTAAGTTTGATTGTAAATGTGACAATTTGCCCCAACCCTTTATTAAATTAAATCTACGTATTAGGGTTTTCAGCAACATTCATTCAGTAATGTTACGAAAAACAAACATTTCGTTAATGGTACAAATGTAAAAGGATGCTGTCTCCCATCTCCTGCATCCCACTCTCAGCAATAAAGAGAATTATGTGAGCAGTGAACAGCTTCAAATACCTTGGTGTACACATCTCCGAGGACCTGACCTGGACTAACCACATTCAAGGTCAAGTTAAAAAAGCCAGACAATGATTGTACCATCTGAGACTCCTGAGAAAATTCAAGGTTTCCCCTAGAATCCTGAAAACGTTTTTTTTTTTTTATCAGGGCTATAGAAAGTATATTGAGTGCATCTCATGGAAACAGCTCAGCTGAGCGCATCTCCAGAACTGATCTTCACTCTCTGTAAGACATCCACACCAGGAGATGTAAATCTAGGGCTGTAAAGATCCTCAAAGACTCTACCCACCGTGAAAACCCACTTTTTAATCTGCTACAGTCAGGCAGATGCTTCCACAGTCTGATGGCAAAAACAGAGGAGTTTCTTCCCTCACGCTATCAGACTACTAAACATGGACATTATACACACTGCACTTTAGAGACTCTGGTAGTGTAGGGTTACCCAATAACTTTTTTAAGATTACCTAACTATGCAACTCATCCTCACTGCACATCATCTGTGTAACAGTTTAATATATTGAGTATATTTCATTATTTGTATTAAATTATCTTATTGTTTCTTATTTTTCTGTATATTTAATTATTTGTATTTAATTTTCTCTTATTTTTTTTTTTTTGCACAGTCTAAAAAGAGTATACCAGACCTACATTTCACTGCTTGTTGTACAGTATGTCATATAGCTTTTGTGTGACAAAAAAAAAGAAAATCTTGAATCTGTATATAACAACTTTGGAACACACCACAACATGCACTATTGTGACACATTTATAATATATGTGTGTATGTGTGTGTGTGTGTATATATTTTTTTCTAACTACTGTGGTAATTTATTTTTTCTCTCTTTCTGTTTTGAAAGAGAGTTAAATAGAAACCAGTTTTATTCGAGTTTCTTACATCGTGCCTAAATGACCAGATTTAATTTGTAACAGTGGGGTCTATATACATTATATATATATATATATATATATATATATATATATATATATATATATGTATATATGGGTCAAAGAAGAAAAATATAAAAAAAAGCATAAAAAAACAGTGTAATACTGCTTTAAACTTTTGTAGTCCCCTCCCAAAAGGTTTTTCGTTTTATTTAATTGCAATTTTGTTTTTGTTTTTCTGAGCAAAAAATAAATATTATACATTTTGCCCTGATTTACAGAAGACTCCCAGTAAAATGTCATTCAGTGTAACAAGCTTGTCATATTTACAACAAAAATCAATTTATGTCATATTAAAAGACTAATTACTTTCACCCCAAATACTAATGAGTTGTAATTTTACATTTTTAACATTTGCCACTATCCTAGTTTTTGCCCATTTGTCAGTAAGAATTTTGTATTAATTTAAAACACAATCAAATTTAGTACGCTCCATTATTCTTTTAGATATTTTAATATGTACACATCAGAATAAGCATGTTGTTAGAATTTTTGCATAAATATTGTGTTACACTGAATGAAAATGTAACATTATTTCAACAAAATTTTGAAATTTTATTCTCCAAAAACTTATTTGAAACCTTAAAAGTAGATATTTTACTTAAATTTTATGTGCTTTCTATGGACACAAAATAATTTTTGTACATTTACTTTGATGCGGACATCTTAACGTCTTTGACCCATATATATATATATATATATATATATATATATATATACAAAAAATACACCCCCCCCCCCCCGATTTTGGATATACTGCAGTAATAATCTGACTTTAATAGAGCCTCTGTAACAGGGCTGACGAGTCGTGAGACGTGCGGATCCATGTGCGAGCTTTTATTAGACAGAGATGTGGTCATAACAGGCCTGGGTCAAACACTGGCAAACAGGTATATAGAGGGCAAGACACAAGAATAATCCAAGGGAAAGCGTTGGTCTTTGATGAGTGAACAATATCCAGAGGACTAAACAAGAGGGGTAATCCAGTAACCAGAGCAAAAGGGTCAAAACACGAAAAAGGAGGGTAGGGCAAGAAAAAGACAATGAAAACTAAAAACTGAAACAAGACTATAAAAACTAAAAACTAAGACAAGACTAAGAGAACTAACATGGAAAGGCTTTTGTATGCAGCTATCTCTAGGAGAGGGATATTCGCAGAACAATACTTGGCCGTGTGTGAGTGGAAGACCAGGACAACTGTACTGCATTTAATATCTTCAATTGAAAATATGTCGACACAACATTTATTTACAACAAAAGATCTACATTTAAAGTATGGATTTTTTTTTCATCTTGAGAGAACACTTGCATGAATGTAGATCTTTAGCTTTGGGGTGATTACAGCAATAGTTTGTAGTATTATGATGCTTAATTGAAAGTTGAAATCTTTATAATGTCTAATGAACATTTGGGTTTTTTATTAATTTTAAATTACTTTTAAATTATTTTTATATAATTTTAAAGTTTTAGTAATTTAGTTTTTGTCATTTTTATTAGTATTTTTTATTATTTATTAATTTTAGTTTAAGTTTAGTTATTTTAGGACTTAAGCTTAAACTAAATAAAAATGAGAAATGGTTCTTTGGCACTAGTTGAAATAATAATAAAAATGTTGTTTTAAGTTTTTATATTGAATTTTATTTCATTTATAATACAGGCCCCACCTGATTCTGAATCAAAACAATTCCACTACCACATAAAATGTAAAACTATTTATTACTGTAATTTAATCTAAGTCTTTCTCAGAGACCCGTGCAAAACTACAACATCTGAATTATCAATAGATGAGACCAGGGCAACTGTACTGCATTTAATATCTTTAATTAAAATACGTTGTCACAACATTTAAATTGCAATAGGTTCTGACACTGTTGGCACATATACAAGTTTCTTATACCAAAAGATGAGAATTGGTTGTAGTCATCCAAAGTCTTCTCTCATTCTAACCAGATCACCAACTAAACCAGCTGCAAGGGTCTCAAGGAGCAGGACTGGATCAAGGAGAGCAGAAGCGTCCGTAAAACAGAATGCTCTTGGATGGATTATGACGGATGAAGAAGAGGAACGGATGATCTGCGTTAAAGACCTTTGGGATCCTCCCACTCTTTTTCATCTCGGTGAAGCCGGTGGCCGCAGCTGCTTCGGTTCCTTCCTCGTTCACTTCAACAAAGGCTTTATGAATCACCTTCGAAACCACCAGATCATTGTTGGGTGACATGCCTGAAAGATTCACCTTCTTCCCGTCAAACACATCCTCCATTCCCATGCTGATCAGAAGACTCTTCATGTCATAGGTTTCCTCCATCTTGAATCTGGGCAGAGATACTTTCACATCTGTTTCATACATGACTTCAGGTCTCGTCCACTCCATCAGCTTCTCGTAGCTCAGTGCCTTTTCAAGCTGGATGAGACAAAAAATGTTTGAATGATTTTTGAAACCATCATGAATACTAAGAACTCAACATGTATTTGCTGATGAAACAACAAACCACATTCACTCTGGTTATTTGCATTGATGTTTCAGTGAAATATCTTTAATAATCATAGAACCGTTTAATTTGATTAAAGGTTCTTTAGATGATTAAAATGTTTTTCACACCAAGAAAGAATGGTTCTTTTTAGAACTGTTCACTGAAAATGATTCTTCTATGACTTTGATGGAAAATATCCCTTTTGGGAGCAGAACCTGTGCTGTCTCACCTTCTGAAGGCCAGTGGTTTCATCTTGAATCTCGTTAGGAAGGATGATCAACAGACTGAGATTCTTCCCAACATACGGCAGCTCCAGAACCTGACTGTCCATCTCTGGGATGAAGGCCAGAGGAAACTCTGTCGTTTGATTCATCATCTCCACTGGTTTAGTTTGAGTCTGCAGAGCATCAATGCAAACACATCAAAACTCTTCCGCTTTCATTTTAAATATTTTAATTAAACAAACTCCTCTGATTTAATTTCATTACATTAAATCAACAAGAAGATGAAATCTCACCTTGTTCAGCTTGAACTGTCCATCTCTGGTGGCTCCTTTTGGGAATTTCTTCATCCAGTTCCCCTTTAAGTAGATGGCGTTCACCAAGACCAGTCTCGTCCTCGCATCGATGGATCCCTGTGGAAGCAAGTCCTTGATCTTCCCTGAAAATAAAATACTATAATAGTATCTCAAAGATTCTTTTGAAACCTAATGCTCTACAAATAAATGTATGAAAAATCTGTTTTTAACAGTGTAGAGTCACTTTAAATTCAGATTCAGATTTCATGCTGGTCTTCACCTTGAGTGTTTTTCTCCACCCATTTGTTGATGTCGACACGTGTAGCGTCTGATTTCTTCTTGAAGTCCACCTCCTCCAGTCCAGCTTCGTAGTATCTTTTTGCATCATTAAGGAATTTCTGTAACATAGCAAATCATTTAAATTAGCGATCATTTCCAGAACCTTATTCTTTAACACCATGAGCAAACCTTGAATTAATTGTTGTAATTGAGTCCTACCTCCACAAACTGGTATGATTGCTCTCCGTAGAGACGGTTAGCGAGACTCAACACATACAGGGATCCTGGTTTCTTCACTTCACTCATGAGCTTGTTGAAGCTGGAATGAATTTGGTCCTCAGTCTCTGTCGCTGCGTCAGGTTTGGGAGGATTGGTAAAACTCAGGACCTAGACAGTTTTATTATGGTAGAATTCAAATCTTAGTATCCTCGGTCAAAAATGGCTGGTCTTTTTAGAAATTGTTTGTTAATCGAATTTTTGTGAAAAATAAATCCTCTCTGGGACAAAATGACTGCGAGGCTTAATAAATATAATACATTCTGATAAAATCAAAAATATAATGTGAATCAATTTCTTAAATACCCTTTAGAAAGTTTAAAATGCACTACATATAATGACATTTCAAAGAATGGATGATGGTTTGTACTCTCAGGCCATTCATTACCTATAAATAAGTGGAAATATCTGGCATCTTTTTTTGTTCATGCAATGCCTGGCACTCAAACATTGATAAGCAGAATAAAGATGCTGTTTATGAAATCATTTTGACATATGTTCTGCTTATAAGTTAATGTTTAACAAATAGGGTCCACTGAACATTTTGCATATTTGGAATATAAAGCACAAGCTGCAACAGTGAAGTGAGGACGATTAAATAATAAGCAATGTTCATTTCTGGGTGAGCTGTTCCTTTAAAAATCTTTTGTGCAAAAAGCTTGCGTCACTTCCTGATCTTGTTTTCTCTCTGTCTCTATTCACTTTCACTTCACTCTCTCTCAGTTAAAGTAGGATCAGAAATTCAGATTGTGTGAGATCACCTTAAACATCTGCGCCGCTGTGTTTTCTTTTGCTCCGAGCGACACCATGGCCAGAGCCGAGGAGATGCTGATCGGAGAGTAGAACACATTTCCTGATGCGTCTCCTTCACTGATCTTCTTGAACAGGTTTAGACAGAACTGTGTGTTTGCTGCAGACAGAGACTCCATTTTCACAAGCTGAGCAAGAAAAAAGAGAGATGCATTATCAGCATAAAAATTGTGACAATTCTAAAAAGGTTTCATCATATCATCACATGTTTGTCCAAGAAACCTGGATGCTTTGTCTCATATGGCATCAGATTTCTAATTTTAGAACAGTTGTTCAGTAGTCTATAGTTGTACCATTTGCACATACAGATATCAAATTTACTTATTTGTTCTATTAGACTATAAACTATATAAAAGTACTTCAAACAAACAGAGAAGTGAATCAAATGCTTTATTTAAAGTATTCAGCAGAAGTGAAGAGGTTTCCCGTGTGTTGGAGATGAATGAATTCTCTTCCTTATAAATGTTGTCTCGTCCCAAAACCCAAGCTCTAAACAAGATGTAGCCTTCCAATCAAACTAAAGGTTTGTAAGAGCTGAATGTGGAGGGGATGTGGGCGGCTGGAGTCGAGGGGAGGGGTGGAAAAGTGTTGTTAGGGTGAATGTTTCAACATCTCACAGTAGATCAGTGATTTGCGTCAACAAAAACAAACACTGACTTCCCTTCTCAGCTAATAGAGAATGTTCTCAAAATGTTTCACCAAGGTTCTCTCAAAGTTATTGAACAAAGGTTTTCTGAGTAACCAGAATGTTCATGAAAAATAATCTGGCCCCGGTTCCCCAAAACGTTCTTATTGCTAAGTAGTTCTTAACCTATTCCTTAACCTCTCTCTTAACCTTATGGCACGCTTTCGTTAGGTTGGTCTGGACCATTCGTAATCTCTCTCTTAGGGTTGTTTGAGCTCAAGACGCTACTGTACAGCAGTCTTTAGAAATCAGCGCAGTGCAGTACATGTCAAACTATGGTATGACAAAAATGATTTTATGTTATGGACATTTCAAGACTAATAATAAAATATGTTTGCAATGGATACAGGCCTATTTATGAAGTTGACTTTATCAGAACTAATATGGTGGTAATTAGCCTAGGCTTTTTCGTAATGTAATTAAAGCGAATTGGCAATCACTTTTAATTATTAAAATCTGGCAAACAATTTGGCTCTAAATGGCTAAGATCTATAAATGGGTAAGCATGGTGTTGTCCATTAACCGACCAACTATGGCAGCGATCCAACGTGTCCTTAATTGAATCAAAGATGGAGCCAGGTGCCGTTTAGTCCATGTCAATTTTTTTTATTCGGCAAAACTTACGTGAAAACTTACCTGACGTGGCTATATAAAAAAATATTGCCTTCCATGACAACTCATTATGGAGCTGCTGGACCTTCTCAGACCTGCGCTTGCTAGGCTAATGCAGCGGAATTCTTTCAGCGCTATGCCTTTTTTTTTTTTTTTTTTGCTACAGAGAGATTCATCGAAGTCGCGGGAGAGGGCTACGGCTTAATCAAGACCTTGGTGTGGAGGTGCGTCCACACTGTCACCAACGCCCTTCTGCGCCATGCCGGGGATTACATCCTGGTGGATGGCACACTCATCCCAATCCCCAATCAATCAGTGATTGATCAGGCGTACATATCGCGAAAGGGAGACGCGGCCATAAACGTGCAGGTTATAGTGGACCATAGGGGTGTGATCTCTGACCTGGTGGCAAGGTCCACAAGCCCATGCAGGTGGGTAAAGCTCGGCTGTCCCGGAGGGAGAGGGAACGGAGGAGATCCCAAGGACAATGTTTATACTGTGGAGGCTCAGAACACAACATCTACTCATGCCTGGTAAAAGAGCCAGCCCAGTAGTAAACTTGAGGCTACTATTGGGTGGGATCTCCGCTGGGAAGTCCTCAACAACATCATTGACCCTCCTTCCGGTGAAACTGCGATGGAATAATCACTCTCACGAATATCACGCCCTTCTGGACTCATCGCGGAACCATATCCTTTTTTCTCATGGACTCCCCTGTTGCTCCCATTGTGTTAGGTCACCCCTGGTTAACTAAACATAATCCACGAGTGGAATGGGGTTCCAACACAGTCACATTGTGGAGTGAAAGTTGTCATGAGTCTTGTCTGGTTCATCACGATAAAGAACACCTATCCATTACCGCTCATGTCTTCAGCTTTCGAGAGGTTGCAGGGAGCATATGTATTCACAAAATTGGATTTACGTAATGCTTTTCATTTGGTCCGCATCAGGAAGGGGGATGAATGGAAAACCGCCTTTAATACCCCCAGAGGGCACTTTGAATACTTGGTGATGCCGTTCGGGCTCTCCAACTTGCCTGGGGTTTTCCAAGCACTCGTTAATGATGTGTTGAGAGATATGGTATATCAGTTTATATATGTTTACCTGGATGACATACTGATTTTTTTCTTCATCTCTCCAGGAACACGTTCAACATGTCAGACGAGTGCTCCAGAAGTTACTTGAGAATGGGCTTTTTGTCAAGGCGGAGAAATGCGTATTCCATGCACAGTCTGTTCCCTTCCTAGGATATAGCATCTCGTCCGAGGATGGACCCTGACAAGGTTAAGGCTGTGATAGATTGGCCATCTCCAGATTCCCGTAAGGCCCTACAGCCGTTTCTGGGGTTTGCCAATTTCTATCAGCGTTTCATTTGCAATTTCAGCCAATTAGCCTCACCTCTGACAGCCTTGACCTCTCCCAGTACTCCGTTCAGGTGGCCGGACGCAGCTGAGGCTGCGTTCACTAACCTCAAAAGCTGCTTCGTTTCGGCTCCCATCCTTGTGGCCCCTGATCCCACATGGCAGTTCGTGGTGGAGGTCGATGCGTCAGAGGTGGGTGTAGGAGCAGTGTTGTCCCAACGTGCTGCTTCGGACGATAAGGTACATCCTTGCGCCTTTTTCTCTCATCGATTATCTCCTGCTGAACGTAATTATGACATTGGCAATAGAGAGTTGTTGGCCGTCAAATTAGCGTTAGAGGAGTGGCGTCACTGGCTGGAAGATCCACGGGTACCTTTTATTGTTTGGACCTATCACAAGAACTTAGAGTACATTAGAACTGCCAAAAGACTCAATTCCAGGCAGGCTCGGTGGGAACTTTTTTCGGTCGCTTTGAGTTTACTTTATCGTACCGCCTGGGTTCCAAGAATGTCAAGCCCGATTCTTTATCACGTCTTTTTGATCCCTCCGCCCACCCGGTGACTCCCGAGTGTATTTTACCTGACAAGTTAGTGGTCTCAGCACTCGTATGGGAGGTCGAGTCGAAGGTCAAGACGGTCTTACATGGGGTAATGCCTCCGTCCGGTTGTTCACCAAACCGTTTATTTGTGCCGGAGGAGTTAAGGTCCAAGGTTGTCCAGTGGGGTCATTGTTCTAATGTAGCCTGTCACCCAGGGATAAGTAGAACTAATGGGTTGGTTAAACAACAATTCTGGTGGCCACGTATGGCTCGTGACGTCCACGATTTTGTCTTGGCTTGCTTAGTTGGTAAGCCATCTAACCGGCCTCCTGATGGGCTTCTTCAACCGCTGTCTGTCCCTTTGAGACCCTGGTCCCACATCGCACTAGATTTTGTTAACGCCCTCCCGCCCTCTAATGGCATGACGCTCGTTTTGACCATAGTGAACTGGTTCTCGAAGGCGGCACATTTCATTCCCTTGCCCAAATTACCTACAGCAAATGAGACAGTGGTCACTGTCCTAGATCACGTCTTTCGGCTTCATGGCCTCCCAGTAGACGTGGTTTCTGACAGGGGATCTCAATTCATATCCAAATTTTGGAAAGAGTTTTGTAAATTGCTAGGAGCATCAGTTAGCTTGTCTTCGGGTTATCATCCCCAAAGTAACGGACAATCTGAGTGAGCCAACCAAGATTTAGAGAGGACGTTGCGATGTTTGGTCTCCAAGAATCCTTCTTCCTGGAGTCAACAACTTTCTATGGTGGAGTATGCCCACAATTCGTTGCCAGTGTCAGCCACGGGCCTTTCTCCATTTCAGTGCAGTTTAGGTTACCAGCCACCAGTTTTTCCAAGTTTGGACTCTGAAGTCGCGGTCCCCTCCGCTCACGCGTTTGTCCAGAGGTTTACTATCACCAAGATCATTAGTCCGGTGACAGTCCGCCTCAAACTACCTCCAGCATATAGGAGGATACACCCCGCCTTTCACGTGTCCAAATTTAAACCCGTGTTTTATGCACGTATTAATCTGCCTACTCCCGTTCCCCCGTCGCCGCATCTCTTAGATGGGGAACCGACTAATTCGGTTAATCGTATTCTGGACTCGAGATGGAGGGGATGAGGATTCCAGTACCTGGTGGACTGGGAAGGTTACGGTCAAGAGGAGAGGAGTTGGGTACCTGCTAGGGACATATTGAATCACTCCCTTATTGATGAACACAATCAGCAGGTAGGCCTTTCTGGGAACTCCAAGAGGAGTTCTTAGAGGGGGGGGGGGGGGGGGGGTACTGTCACGGTTGGTAAACCGTGATCTCTGGGTGTTTGCACTTTGTGGTGAATCTGTGTGTTTTGCGTCTGCACTGATTAGTTTGTGGGCGTCTCTGTTAATTGTCATCAGCAGCAGGTGTCACTCATTACTCATTCCCTTTATATTGGCTTGTCTCAGGTCTTGTGTTTGTGAGATCGTTGTTTAAATGTCGCTTCCCCGTTTTGTTGGCTTCAGTGTTGTCTGCGTTTGGATGTTCGTGTTTTCCTGGAACCTCATCCACTCTCCGCACTTTCACTCAGCCACAAAGACTTACCTTCGGCTCTATTCCCCACAGTACCTGTGCCATCCTCTCCGGCTGCCTTCTCACCGTTATCATCCGGATTCCTCACCACCTCACCACCATCTTGGATTGTCGTCTTCCCAGCATCATTGTCTTATTCCTGTTTGTTTATTTACTTTCATTAAATTGTCTAACTCGCTATTGTTTCCAGTCCTTCATTCACCCCACCGTCACAGATTGTAACATTGTGTACTCGTTGTGTCTTTGGCTTTGTGCCAAGTACAGTAGATTGTTTTCATTGGAAGTTAAAGAATTCCAGTTTATTAGTCTGCAAACCACAAGATGTCATCTGTGGATATATATATATATATATATATATATATATATATATATATATATATACACACACATAGCATATTTTTATATAAATAATGTATGAAAAAGTTGAGAAAGCAGAAATAATCTGCATCTCTCATTCAAACTCGCGGCTCGCTCCTGCTCTTGCTTCCAGCTCGATGCTACTCCACATTAGATTGTGGGAAATATAATACATTGTGCTTAGAAAGTAGTGGACGAATGTAGGGAATGAAGTAGTTCACTCAGAATTCGGACAGCACTACAAAATGGCTGACATCCCATTTAGTGCACTATATAGTGAATAGGGAGTGGTTTGAATGAATGAATGAATGAATGAATGAATGAATGAAAACTTTATTTCGAACAATTAATACAATAAAAATAAAAATGACAGCAATGTGTAAGAAATATCCACATAAATAAACAACAACAACAACAACAACAAAAATAAATAAATAAATAATTTAATTATTTAATTCTAGCATAATAATTAACCTGCTCGAAAAGGGATAGGTAGAAGCCCTTATCACGTATCAGTTCATCAGAACAGTTGTTTGAGGGTCATTTACGCACACAGATACTTCTTAGTTCTATCAGACTATTAATTAAATAAAAATACTTCAAACTAATGAAAAAAAGAGAAGTGAAATAAAAGCCTTACCTAGAGTATTCAGTAGAAGTGTCCCGTGTGTCTATGTATTCTCTTCTGTGTCCTTTTAATAAATGTTGCCCAGCCTCTAAAACAAATCCTGACTTCCTGTCAAACTAAAGGCTTGTTAGAGCTGAATGTAGTCGAGGGGAGGGTGGATGATTCAGCATCTCTCAGTAGATAAGTGATCAGAAAACCTTAGCTTTCCTTCTCAGCTAACACTGAATGTTCTCAGAACGTTTTACCAAATTCTTCCAAATGAATAGAATGTTCTTTCAAAGCTTTTTGGTTTTGGTTTTTAATAGTGTTCTCAAAAACATTATTTTAACATGTTTAATAGTTGTTTCAGAATGTTTGGACTTGGTCTTGGTATCGGCTTGTTTTTAGTAACTTTCAAACTTCATCTGGATCCTGGCTTGTGCAGCTGCCTAGGGCCGCTTTCTTCTGTTCTTTATACTTTATTTAAAGCAATTTCTATAGCGTGACATATGACAAATATCAAGCATGCATAATGTTACATGATCCATGTAATGCACCAGGATGAATCTCTCCACTCGCAAGCGGAGTTCCTTCACTCTCACAATACTGGATGTGTGCTTTTTAATATACATTATTGTTCTTTTATGAATTGTCTCTGTTCTCATTCAGAGAACGTGGCCTTTTATCACTAAAGACTAGCTTATTTTCTTAATTCAAGTGAAGAGTAGGCTTATCTCACTAAATGGAAGCAAGCTGATTGTAGTTTATTATATTTATTTTATTTATAGCCTACTTATATTTATTAAGTGATTATATTGTAAATATGCATTTATTTAATTATTTCATGTAGTTATTTATTTTACTTTATTTTTTTGTATAGGCTATAGTTTTGCAATAAAAGCATAACAACCAGGTTCCTGACATAAAAACTGAAGGTGCTTCTGAAATTAGTGAGGGTGCTATAGTCTTAATGCACATTTTCACATATTTTGTCCTGTCTAATGTTAAGGTTATCACAATGTCAGTCACTGCTACTTCGAGAGTGAATCCTGCATAAATATGCAGATGTCATTCCCGAAACTTTACAAGTTGTGCTTGGTCAGAATAAATTAATAATAATACTAATAATAATGAATGCAATAAGAAAGCTTGCAAAGAGTGCTCATAAACTCCAGCAAGCTGTCACTCTTTGTTTAGTGAGTGTATACACAATTTATTATAACACACATCATGTCACCTTGTTCCTGCAAAACCCTCAGAATCTATTTGATTTTTCTTACACCATGCCTGTAATAGCTGTTTTTATTAAATTAATAAAAATTAAGACAAAACAGGTTTTAATTTTGTTATAGCTTTGACATACAGATAATCTGGAAAACACAAGTTCTTAATGTAAAAGGATGCATTTGATTACATATATGAAATGTAGAGACCCGTGCAAAACCACAACATCCTTATTATTATTAATAGGTTGAGACCAGGACAACTGTACTGCATTTAATATCTTCAATTACAAACACATCAAGAGCCATAACAGTCTTCTCTCCATCTGAGAAAGACATCCATATTTTGAATCTAAATCTATTGCTTAATTATTTTAATGGTAAATGCTTAGGTTTGGGTGATTATAGCAATAGCTGTTGTAGTGTGTTTAGTGAATTGAACTTGAATGCTCAATTGAAAGTTTTTGTAATTTAGTGTTTTTGTCATTTCATGTCTAATTTATTACATCACCTTAACTAACTAAACAAAAATGAGAAATGTTGCCTTGGCACTAGCTGAAAAAAATATGTTTTTATATTTAATTTTACCAGTTCTTGTTTATTTTATTTCCAATAAGGAAAATGGTTTTCTTTTAGTCTTAGTTACTGATAATATCCCTGCTCTAAAATGATCAGTACAAAGTATTTAATGCATTTCAAATAAGTATAATGCAGGTCCCACTTGAGACTGAAGCAAAACAGTTACCACACAAAACTGAAAACTGTTTATTACTATTCATTTAATGTAAGTTTGTCTCATGTAAACTGCAACAGGTTCTGATACTGTTGGCATTTATAAGTAAAGATGACAATTAGTAGCAGTTGTCCAGAGTCTCCTCTACTGATTCTAACCAGATCACCAACTAAACCAGCTGCAGGGGTCTCAAGGAGCAGGACTGAATCACGGAGAGCAGAAGCGTCCGTAAAACAGAATGCTCTTGGTTGGATTATGTCGGATGAAGAAGAGGAACGGATGATCTGCGTTAAAGACCTTTGGGATGATCAGACAATTTTTCGTCATGCCGACGCCGGTGGCTCCAGCTGCTTCCGTTCCTTCCTCGTTCACTTCAACAAAGGCTTTATGAATCACCTTCGAAACCACCAGATCATTGTTGGGTGACATGCCTGAAAGATTCACCTTCTTCCCGTCAAACACATCCTCCATTCCCATGCTGATCAGAAGACTCTTCATGTCATAGGTTTCCTCCATCTTGAATCTGGGCAGAGATACTTCAACTTCTGTTTCATACATGACTTCAGGTCTCGTCCACTCCATCAGCTTCTCGTAGCTCAGTGCCTTTTCAAGCTGCAGAAGAAACTCACGTTAAAGGTTTTTTTTGGTTTTGTTTTTTTAAACCATATGAAACCAAAATTTATACTAAGAACTTGGCAAATGTATTTGCCACTAAGAAATAATGAAACAACAATCCATATACAATAAAGTTCCTTTATTGGCATCTATGGTTCCATGAAGAACATTTAACATCCATTGAACCTTTCCATTCCACAAAAGATTATTTACAGTGTAGTGTTGGGCGATATGGTCATTTTTCAAGTTCTGATATTGTCAGGCTGTGAGATATATGATACACGATATTATCATGCATGTGTGGAGTAAGCATAACTTGTCACTTGTCTTGTCATAGCATAACTATTTGGTGTTTTAAACCACGCATGTACACCAGAGAGAGGCTATGGAATCACCAATAATCAAAAAAAATACTTTCAAACATACTGATAAACTAACTTTAAATATAAAAATACTATTTAAAACAGCTATTTCATATATAGTCGGACAAAACTCATATCATATTGTGCTTCCTGTGAGAAATTTGCGGCATCTGAGCACAGACGTTATCAGTCTAAATGTTCTGCAAATCAGTCAACGGTGAAAATCAATAGTGGATTTAATTTAAAGTCCCAACAGTTTAACACTAATATTGGAGACAAACGAACACATTAAATGTAAAGTATTCAAAACAGGTAAGTTCATATATTTGGAGTGAAGTTCAATTGAACTGACGGATCAGCCATAAAGCGCTCCGGACCGTGCGCCCCATAATAATAATAATTATTATAATTTAATTCATTAAAAGGAGAATGAGCCTAATATCATCTTGACTATCGACAGAGACATCTGCAATCGTCAATATCTCTGACTATCGTTGGAACACAACACTATCGTCTATCAACACAACCCTATTACAGCGGGAAATGGTTGTTTAGGTGTTCTTCACATTAAGAAAAATTGTTATTTTAAGAACTGCACACTGAAAGGTTCTTTGGGAAACCAAAAATAGATTTTTTATGACTTAACTGTGAAAACCCCCTTTTGGGACCTTTATTTTCAATAAAGTCAGTGTATGCTGAATGAAGTATAATCTCTGCTGTCTCACCTTCTGAAGGCCAGTGGTTTCACCTTGAATCTCGTTAGGAAGGATGATCAACATACTGAGATTCTTCCCAACATACGACAGCTCCAGAACCTGACTGTCCATCTCTGGGATGAAGGCCAGAGGAAACTCTGCCTTCTGTTGCATCATCTTCACTGGTTTAGTTTGAGTCTGCCGAGCATCAATGCAAACACATCAAAACTCTTCCGCTTTCATTTTAAATATTTTAATTAAACAAGAAGATGAAATCTCACCTTGTTCAGCTTGAACTGTCCGTCTCTCGTGGCTTTTTTTGGGAATTTCTCCATCCAGTTCCCCTTGAAGTAGATGGCGTTCACCAAGACCAGTCTCGTCATCGCATCGATGGATCCCTGTGGAAGCAAGTCCTTGATCTTCCCTGAAAATAAAATATTATAATAGTATATCAAAGATTCTTTTGAAACCTAATGCTCTACAAATAAATGTGTGAAATATCTTTGTCTTTAACAGTGTAGAGTCACTTTAAATTCAGATTAATTTCATGCTGGTCTTCACCTTGAGTGTTTTTCTCCACCCATTTGTTGATGTCGACACGTGTAGCGTCTGGTTTCTTCTTGAAGTCCACCTCCTCCAGTCCAGCTTCATAGTATCTTTTTGCATCATTAAGGAATTTCTGTAACATAGCAAATCATTTAAATTAGCAATCATTTCCAGAACCTTATTCTTTAACACCACGAGCAAACCTTAAATTAATTGTTGTAATTGAGCCTTACCTCCACAAACTGGTATGATTGCTCTCCGTAGAGACGGTTGGCGAGACTCAACACAGACGGGGCTCCTGGTCTCTTCAGTTCACTCATGAGCTTGTTGAAGCTGGAATGAATTTGATCCTCAGTCTTTTGTCCAGCATCTGGCTGAGGAGGACATTTCTGTTTGCATCAACAATATCTAATTTAATCAGACGGACCCAAAGACTATATGCATGACTACAGCAAATACAGTTGTTATTGCAAGTCATGAGGTTAGTGTTTCACATAAATACTCATAATAAATATAAGGTTCAGGAGGTACCTCAAACGTCTGGGTTTGTTGTGTAATGGATGGTCCATGTTGACCATGTTGAGCTTGTTGATGAGATGCTGGAGTCACTGCGTCAGGTTTGGGAGGATTGGTAAAACTCAGGACCTAGACCGTTTTAGTATGGTAGAATTAAATTCAGGTTTTGTATATTTCTTTTAACATGTTCACTCAAAAAATAAGGTGCATAATATTAATGAGCACTACGATCAATCATTTCCAAAAAGAAATACCAAACCTGTGCTAATTAAAAGAAATCAAGTCGATAAAAAGATTTAATCTGAAATTTCATTTTAATATAACATAACGAGAATTAGAAATTTAAAAATGCACTACAAATAATGACATTTCTGACAAAACTGACAAAAAACTGACTGTGCTCTCATTTTTACATACAGTATGTTCTGCTTACAAGTTGATGTTTAACAAATAATGTCCACTGAACATTAAACTATAACTGCAGATTGGAAATATAGTGTATATTTGGAATATAAAGCACAAGCTGCAACAGTGAGGACAAGTATATAATAATCATTTCTGGGTGAGCTGTTCCTTTAAAAATCTTTTGTGCAAAAAGCTTGCGTCACTTCCTGATCTTGTTTTCTCTCTGTCTCTATTCACTTTCACTTCACTCTCTCTCAGTTAAAGTAGGATCAGAAATTCAGATTGTGTGAGATCACCTTAAACATCTGCTCCGCTGTGTTTTCTTTTGCTCCGAGCGACACCATGGCCAGAGCCGAGGAGATGCTGATCGGAGAGTAGAACACATTTCCTGATGCGTCTCCTTCACTGATCTTCTTGAACAGGTTTAGACAGAACTGTGTGTTTGCTGCAGACAACTGCTCCATTTTCACAAGCTGAGCAAGAAAGAAGAGAGATGCATTATCAGCATAACAAATAAAGTGACAATTCTAAAAAAGTAGGTTTCATTTCCAATGTGAACAACATTACATGTTTGTCAAAGAAACATGGATGCTTTGTCTCATACGACATCAGATTTCTAATATCAGAACAATAGTTCTGTAGTTGGAGCATTTACACACAGATATAAAATTTACTGATTTGTTATTTCTGTTAGACTATAAACTATTTAAAAGTTACATTAAAGTACAACATTTCTGTAATATATATACCAGTCAACAGTTTTTGAACAATAAGAATTTTTACATTTTATGAAGAAGTCTCTTCTGCTCACCAAGCCTGCATTTATTTGATCCAAAGTACTACAAAAATATTAATAATGTGAAATATTTTTACTATTTAAAATAACTGCTTTCTATTTGAAAATTTATGTGAAATAAAAAAGCTTTTGTCACTTAATACTATACCATTCAAAAGCTTGGAGTCATTATATTTTTATTTTTTTGGAAAATAAATTTAACAAGGATGCTTTACATTTATCAAAAGTGATGATAAAGACATGTATAATGTTACAAAATATTTTTATTTCAGATAAAAGTTGTTCTTCTGAACTTTCTATTTATCAAAGATACCTGGAAAAAAAACCTCAGTTTTTCCAAATACTAAAAATATTTCAATATTTCATATTTGTTTTGCTGTACTTTGGATCAAAATAAATGCAGACTTAGAGAACAGAAGAGACTTAAAAAAAAATTAATTACTGATCAAACACTTTTGACTGGTAGAGGCAACATTATTTTTCTCTAATTTCTAGCTTTAAATGGCTTAGAAATTATATAACTGCTGGACAATAATCAATAATAATTTGTTAATGTTTATATCTACTACAAACACTTGTTTTATCACATAAGGCAGAATTGTTTCTATACTATAATAAATGATATTTCATTGAGCACTGCATTATTTATTACCTGGAGATGATATGAAAAACACAAATAAACCATATATTGTCGCAATCGTAGGTTTAATGTCTTCATGTTTCTTGGAAGCTTTCTGTCAATTTCCTGGTTCGAGTTTCTGCGCGAGAGTACGAATTAAAGAATCACAGACTGCAGGATTGTTTAGTGCTCCAGGATGTGCATCTCGCTTTATATTCTGGGTCCAAATAAATCAGGTCCTGCACAGCCTGTCTCTTTGAGTTTTAATCACACCGGCTCTTGATAACCTCGATGCAAACACACTTGATCGAAAAAGCGCGGGGGATGAATTGACGGGATATTAAAATCCTGATACATGTTACCTCGCCCCAAAACCCAGCCTCTAAACCAAATCTAGCCTTCCTGTCAAACTAAAGGAATGTGGAGGGGAAGGTGGGCGGCTGGAGTCGAGGGGAGGGGTGGAAAAGTGTTGTTCGGGTGAATGTTTCAACATCTTACAGTAGATCAGTGATGTGCATCAGCAAAAACCTACACTGACTTCCCTTCTCCGCTAATAAATGTTCTCAGAATGTTTCACCAAGGTTCTCTCGAAGTTATTGAACAAACGCTTTACGAGGAACCAGAATGTGCTTTCAAAATTATCTGGTCTTAATGTAAAAAAAAAAATGTTTCTGAAACATTTTAGTTTGAAATGTCACTAGTGGTTTCTGAACATTTGGAGAACATTCAAAAGTAACATTGCCATAATCTTTGCAATTCGAATGTTCAGAGAAAATTCTAAATCGGCTACTACTTTATGATTTTTCAGACTTCAAACCACAAACAAATGCTTGTTTCCCCCATATTTGCATTTATAGCCTATACACTATATTAAATACTATAGTATATACTAAAAGAAGAAGCAGATAAGATAACTAACTGAAAGAAATAACATTCCTTAAGGTATGTCATTGGTTTACAAAACCATGTTCAAAGCACAGCGGATAAAGAGAAATCTGACCTAAATCAAGCTGGAAAGGGACAACTCCAAAATACATGACAGCAGGTTTAAAGTTAAATGTTGTAATTCAATGAGGGTTAATCTGTGCCGATATAAGGTCATTTCCCATCATGTTCAGGGGAGATCAAGCAATTAAGACAGTATTTTTAACTGGAGTGCACAATTTGAATTGGAATATTACTGTTCCTGAAATTGTTATACAATAATTCATAAAAATAATAAAAAAAGAATAAACCATGACATCAAGGATCATTTCTGCGCCTTATCCACAACATCGGACAGTCAGGCTGATGTGATTCATGTGAATAGTAACTTACTTTCTTTAAAAAGAAGGTTATGAAGTCAGAACTGTGAGTTATTCTGGGTGTGACTGTGCGTGTGTGTGTGTGTTTTTTTTTATTGAAAGTTAACAAATTCCAGTTTATTAGTCTGCAAACCACGAGATGTTCTTGCAAAATATTTTAGGTTTCTTCCCACACATTTGACTAACACATTTCAAGTAAGTGGGCTGTCGTATGTGGATATATATAGTACTGCTTATAAGTTTGTGAACTGTTTAGAATAGTCTATATTTGTATATAAATATAACCCAAAAATCATCGGAGTTCTGAAAGTTGACAAAGATACAATATAACATATCTATGAGCAGCAAAAGTATGCGCATCTCTAGGATTAGCTGTTAATTTGAAGGTGAAATAATTGTCCATCTGTTCAGAGGTGTTTTTAATCAGTGAGATGAATATCAGGTGTCAGTATGTGCCCTGTTTTAATTTAAAGAACAGGGATCTATCAAAGTTTGGCCATGTTTGTGGAAGTGTATCATGGCACAAACAAATAAGTTCTCTGAGGACCTCAGAAAAAGAGTTGGTGATGCTCATCAGGCTAAAAAGGTTCAAAGCCATCTCTAAAGAGTTTGGACTCCACCAATCCACAGTGAGACAGATTGTGTATAAATGGAGAACAATTCAAGACCAAAATAATTCCCTAGGAGTGCTCCACCAACAAAGAACACTCAAAAAGCAAGACGTGGAAAAGTCTCCTAGGTTTCAAAGGACTGCAGGCTAACTTCTAAGCAAAGGACTTTCTCACATTGGCTAATGTTAATGTTTATGAGCCCACCATCATGAGAACACCGAACAAGCATGGTGTCCATGGCAGAGTCGCAAGGAGAAACCCACTGCTCCCCCAAAAGAACATTGCTGCCTGTCTGCAGTTTGCTAAAGACCATGTGGACAAGCCAGAGGAATACTGGAGAAATGTTTTGAGGACAGATGAGACCAAAATTGAATGTTTTGGTTTAAATGAGCATTGTTATGTTTGAAGAAAGAAACCCAGTATAAGAAGTGTATCCCATCGGTGAAACGTGATGGTATAGTTCCATGGTTTTGGCCTGTTTTGTTGCATCTGGTCCAGGACAGCTTGCTATCATTGATGGAACAATGAATTCTGAATTATACCAGCAAATTATAAAGGAAAATTTTGGACATATGTCCGAGAACTGAATCTCAAGAGAAAGTGGGTCATGCAGCAAGACAAAGACCCCAAGCACACAAGTCGTTCTACCAAAGAAAGATAATTTTTGATTAAGTCAAATTCCAGACCTTAATCCAATTTAAATTTAGTGGAAGGACCTAAAGCAAGCAGTTCATAGGAGGAACCCACCAACATCACAGAGCTGAAGTGGTTCTGTACCGAGGAATGGGCTAAAAGCCATTGTGCAGGACTGATCAGCAGTTACAAGAAACGTTACCTGCAGTTATTGTTTCACATTCTTCTGCCACTCACAAATATTTAACAAAAATAGTTTCTATTCTAGATTGTACCAACATGTAGCCAATTGAATACACTGCCTGGACAAAAAAAGGCTTAATGAATCACCTTGAATCACAGCACCAGGTCATTCCTGGGACGATATGCCTGAAATAATCGCCTTCTGAGGGTAAAAGGCAACTTTTACATGGAAACTGTGCCATGTCATAGTTTTCTGACATTTTAAATTTGGGCAGAACGCAGGCTGCTTATGCGCTCACACAATTCTAGCATTGATTACTTTAAGTCATGGCCAGTTCATTATTACAAGGACACAGAATTTAGTAGGGATGCTACGACATGTCCCTACAAATATTCAGCGACTGAACTCTTCCAAGCAATAATTTTGAATAACTGCTGTTATCAGCTGCATCTGAAATAGGTCATAGCATTGATACCATACCACTGAGTTCAAGAAATAAGCCAGAATACTTTGCGCTTTCAAGGACACACGTATGACACATGTGTGGAGTATGTTAGGAGTTCAGCTGAATGATAGAGTTTGATGAATATACAGAGTAGGATGAATATAGAGATGCAGTTTTACTGTTTTAAGAGTAACAGCACTTGGAATCTAGATCAACTTTGAAAGGAGAAAGGAGAGGTTCAGAGACAGATCTTTGTTTATGTATGTGAAATATAGGAAAGAAGTGAATTTAGTTATATTGTCCTATATTCTTTTTTGAGTAGTCAAACAATCCACTTTTGTAATCACTTACAAAATGAGATTAGATGAACATAAAAAAAATTACTTGTGCAAACCCACAGTTACTGAATAATCATCAATAGGTGAGACCAGAACAACGGTAATTCATTTAATATTTTCAGTTATAAATACACCAAGAGTCATAACATTTATGATGTGCACTGTGGAGTACTTTAAAATGTATGTAGTTAGAATGTAAACATTTTGTTTAACTATTAACTATAAAAAATGTAAATTAGTAGTAGTCATTCAGAGTCTCCTCTACTCATTCTGACCAGATCACCAACTAAACCAGCTGCAAGGGTCTCAAGCAGCAGGTTTCAAGAAGCGTCCGTAAAACAGAATGCTCTTGGTTGGATTGTGTCGGATGAAGAAGAGGAACGGATGATCTGGTGGCTCCAGCTGCTTCGATTCCTTCCTCGTTCACTTCAACAAAGGCTTTATGAATCACCTTCGAAACCACCAGATCATTGTTGGGTGACATGCCTGAAAGATTCACCTTCTTCCCGTCAAACACATCCTCCATTCCCATGCTGATCAGAAGACTCTTCATGTCATAGGTTTCCTCCATCTTGAATCTGGGCAGAGATACTTTCACTTCTGTTTTATACATGACTTCAGGTCTCGTCCACTCCATCAGCTTCTCGTAGCTCAGTGCCTTTTCAAGCTGGATAAGACATACAAATGTTATGACTCAAATCAACATGAATGCAAATAACTCTGTAATGTATAACAAATAATGAAACAACAAGACATATACACTCTGGATATTTTCATTGATGGTTCAGTGAAGAACCTTTAACATTAATGTAATCTTTTCATTCCAAGTTTCCTTAGATTATTAAATGTTCTTCACACTAAGAAAGAATGGTTCTTTTAAGAACTGATCATTGAAAGGTTCTTTAGGGAACCCAAGATTAATTTTTTTGACTTTGCTGCAAAATGGCCGCAGAATCTGTGCTGTCTCACCTTCTGAAGGCCAGTGGTTTCATCTTGAATCTCGTTAGGAAGGATGATCAACAGACTGAGATTTTTCCCAACATACGGCAGCTCCAGAACCTGACTGTCCATCTCTGGGATGAAGGCCAGAGGAAACTCTGCCTTCTGTTGCATCATCTTCACTGGTTTAGTTTGAGTCTGCCAAGTATCAATGGAAACATTTCAGAACTCCAATGTAAAATATTCTTTAAAGGAACAAGAGCATGAAATCTTACATTGTTCAACTTGAAATGTCCATCTCTGGGATGAAGGCCAGAGGAAACTACCAGTTTCCCTTGAAGTAGATGGCGTTCACCAAGACCTCATCATCGCATTGACGGATCTCTGTGGAATCATGTCCTTGATCTTCCCTAGATTATCAATTCACATTAAATTCAAAACATGGCACTGTACAAGACATCTAGAATTTTCATTATCCTCCAAAGAGAATAGAGCAACTCAAGAACTACATAAAAAAGTAAATCTTTATAAATAACCATCAATTTTTATTAATTAATTATTTAGTGTTTCATTTTATTACCATTAACTAAAATTAAAGACAAAACCATTAAAAAGGGTTTCATTACTTAAAATGAAATTAACTGAAACAACATTTTTATAACCCTTAATCATATTTTTATTTTTAGAAGGTTGCCAAAAACACAACAAAATTACTAAAACTTTAACCAAAATAAATAAATAAATAAATAAATAAATAAATAAATAAATAAATAAAACATTAATTCAAAACTTTAATAATAGAACTATAATAGGATCTTTGTACAAATATTTAATAATGTCATCCTAGTATTGCAGACTTGCTCTCTCTTGTTTAAACGCAAACTGTAAACTGTAATGGATTGTAAGATAAATAAAAAAACTAAATAAAAAGATTTTAAAACGGTGTAATCTTAAATTAATATCTTTTGTTGCCATAATTATTTGAATGGTGAAATTGACATGCACTAGCCTGACCTGCAACCGCGTACCCTTTGCCCACCAAAGCCGATGTTGTTCTGAGTGGCTTTGAGGGCAATGCCGGGGCCTTCAGAGACGATGCCGCGCTGGGGGAAAGATAGCTCACGAGCGTCTGTTCCACCCGGGGCATCGCTCTATAACCGTGCTCTCCCATCCCCATGACATTTCCATAATAATCAGATGAGGGGATGTAGAGGCGAGCCGAGAATGGGCGTTTCCACGAGCTGGCGATCTCTTCATGCAGGTCGGGAAAGAATGGAAGGCCCCGGCTGGGAGGTGGCTGACTTGCGCGCAGGAAGCGTTCATTAAGCTTGCTTCGCTGCGGTTCGTTTGTCTTTCGGCGGGCCAATCAATGCTTAACTTGGCCACCACTCGAGTAACCTCCTCCAAGAGCTCCTCATATTGCGGCGAGTAGAGTGGCAAATCCCTGTCGACCGACTCCACATTATTTTGTTTTGTTATTTGGGTGTTTATGTTATATGTGAGATAATGTACATTCAGCTGGTTGTTATTGCAAAATAAAGGCCTACAGTAACTTATAAGCCTGTCTGGCTTTATTCTGTGATAACCAGCTGGAATGCACATGATCCCTTTATACCCTGTGAGAGTAAACTTAGTACGTTTAGTCATTTTTGGAAAAAAAAAGAAAATCCTCTTCAGGTCAAAATGATTATGAGGGTTAATGAATATAATCTTACATTTCTCATGTGAATCCATTTCTTAAAGAACATTGGATCACCATTTTATGGACTTTAATTAATTGTGCATGTGTAGCTATTACTGTGTATTAACTGTAATAATTAGCAGCCGGAATGTAAGAGTCAGGTATAGTTCTATTATTTTGTACACATTTTTTGTGTTAATTACAGCACCTGGTGGTGGCAGAAGTAGTAAGAATTTATCATGTGTTCACCTCGGTGTTAGGGGAAGAAAGAGGGTGATGAAGGAAGTCTTATGTTTGCTGAACACCCCCCCACCCCCCCCATCCAGAACCGCCCATCATTTCTGCCAGACTGTGAAAAGGAGAAACACATTGGGGGAATGGAAGGCACCATGGCCGTAGCCAATGAAATAGCATAGACGTAACATACTTGTTATACAGATGTCAGCACTAATATGCAACAGTTTTGATTGCATTGATTTTGTTTCTGACAGATAATATTATGTTTTTTTTTTTTTTGTCTTTAGTTTGTCTTACCAAATGTGGTGCCCTGTCAGAAATAACATGTCTGTGGGCTCATTTGATTACTATCAGTTTAAGTTCTATAATAGTATAATATTGGCTAATCTTACCCCACTCTCCTCATAAGTATTAGACATTTAATTTAATATTTTACAGCATAAATCTATATTATATACTAATAAACAATTGATTTAGAACATTTATGCTATATTTCAACTATTTATAGGCCTACTATTAATATGGTTTTAATAAAGTATGATGTGTTATAGATTACTACTAGTATCAAGACAAGTGATAATAATGGGAAATATACTTAATTACAAGAATTAAAGTGTGACAAACTGCTGAATATTCTATATGATGTTTTTTTTTTCTGCTGGCTTGCTGGAGCTTTGTATTCATGTTTGCAATGTTGAACTGTCTTTAGCAGCCTCCCTTCACTCTTTCTATCTCTGTCTTCTTTTTTGGGAAGATTTTTTTCTCGTCTAAAATGTGTGTAGACAAATTTGGTGTAATATATATTATATATGATCAGGTACAATAATTTAATTAGACGTTCTAATTTTAATAATATTGATATTTTGTACAACTATATTAGAAGGCTGAGTCATTACCGACAAAAACAGACAAAAAAAAGCTGCTTTTTAGTAAAAAGGTGGACGGCGAGAGATATGGACTTAAAGTCTTAAATATAAGTGGAATATATCAACGTTATTTATATGTGCCAGTCTTCCTGCTCCCAGCTGGTGGCACTATGACTTAAACTGGATTTTGGTATAACTCTAATAATTTATTTTCTTAATTTTATTATTATTACTATGAAAATATGTAATTATTAATTTACTAAATAATAAACCAAAACTGCCAGTAGGTGTTGGTAATGTCTTAATGATTAAGTCATCAGGTCATTTATTCATTCGTTTGATTCTTTGAAATGGCTGATTTATTCAGGAGTGAAGTATATGGTTCTTAATGATCGGTTCATTGAATCATTCGACTTGAAGCGGGCCATCACCATCAGACCGATCGGTGTGTGAAATCAAAGTACCACAAGAGTTTAGAGAGCAGACGTCTCCTAGCGCTTTTGAATCGCTCTCGCGGTACTTTGATGCCATACACCGATCGGTCTGTGCAGCGCCACTTCAAAGCAAACCAATGGTTCAACGTGCCAAATGGTTCACTAAATTCGTTCAAAACGTGGATTTAGAAATGAAATGGCCCTGTGGGTTGCTCGGAGATTAACAGTTCTGCTTTGTCTTTATCTTCTGGTTGGCAAAATTGAGCAAAACATTAAAAAAAAATATGTGTATCACATATGAACTCGTGTGATATTGTACTTAGCCTACAGCTTGTGTTATATTTCTTAACTATGTGATGTAAATATGAGACACAAACGTTTTCCCCCATATGCTGAATTTTAGGGACATTTTCTAGGCTCCATCACGCAGTAAGTTGTTGCTTTGCCTCATTAATCATCAGTCCACTGTATAAAATAGTAGATGATCTACATAGGTCTGGGGCGGGGCAAAAGCGTAAAATGAGTTAATAATTGTAACGTGTTATTATTCTCCATAATTCTTCGAATTAATGCGTTAATATATATATATATATATATATAGAGAGAGAGAGAGAGAGAGAGAGAGAGAGAGAAAGAGAGAGAGAGAGAGAGAGAGAGAGGAAAGCGGTTTTTATAAAAACAATATATAAATTTTTATATACACTACTGTAATAATTTGACTTTAATAGATCCTCGTTTAATGCAGGAAACAACACAAGTGCTTGATGTTTATATAAATTGAAGCATTTGATTACATATAGGACATTCAGAGACCCGTGCAAAACCACAACATCTGAATTATCATCAATAGGTGAGACCAGGACAACTGTACTGCATTTAATGTCTTCAATTAAAAATACATCAAGAGTCACAACATTTATGATGTGCACTGTAAAGTATCTCTGAAGCTGAGAAAAATATCCATACTTTGAATAGATATTTTGTTTTATTACTATTAATTTAATCTAAGTCTTTCTCATGTAAATTGCAACAGGTTCTGATACTGTTGGCATTTATAAGTAAAGATGACAATTAGTAGCAGTTGTCCAGAGTCTCCTCTACTGATTCTAACCAGATCACCAACTAAATCAGCTGCAAGGGTCTCAAGGAGCAGGATTCGATCACGGAGAGCAGAAGCGTCCGTAAAAGAGAATGCTCTTGGATGGATTATGACGGATGAAGAAGAGGAACGGATGATCTGCGTTAAAGACCTGTGGGTTCCTCGCAGAAAGCAACATCATGACGACGCCGGTGGCTCCAGCTGCTTCGCTTCCTTCCTCGTTTACTTCAACAAAGGCTTTATGAATCACCTTCGAAACCACCAGATCATTGTTGGGTGACATGCCTGAAAGATTCACCTTCTTCCTGTCAAACACATCCTCCATTCCCATGCTGATCAGAAGACTCTTCATGTCATAGGTTTCCTCCATTTTGAATCTGGGTAGAGATACTTCAAGTTTTTGTTGATGCATGACTTCAGGTCTTGTCCACTCCATCAGCTTCTCGTAGCTCAGTGCCTTTTCAAGCTGGATGAGACAAAAAAGGTTTGAATGATTTTTGAAACCATCATGAATACTAAGAACTCTGCACATGTATTTGCTGATGAAACAACAAACCACATTCACTCTGGTTATTTGCATTGATATAAAACCTTTTACCACAAAGAACCTTTTAATTAAAAAAAAATTCTTAAGATGATTAAAATGTTTTTCACACCAAGAAAGAATGGTTCTTTTTAGAACTGTTCACTGAAAGAAGATTCTTCTATGGCTTTGATGGAAAATACCCCTTTTTGGAGCTGAACCTGTGCTGTCTCACCTTCTGAAGGCCAGTGGTTTCATCTTGAATCTCGTTAGGAAGGATGATCAACATACTGAGATTATTCCCAACATACGGCAGCTCCAGAACCTGACTGTCCATCTCTGGGATGAAGGCCAGAGGAAACTTTTTGTTTTGATTCATCATCTTCACTGGTTTAGTTTGAGTCTGCCGAGCATCAATGCAAACACATCAAAACTCCTCCGATTTAATTTCATTACATTAAATCAACAAGAAGATGAAATCTCACCTTGTTCAACTTGAACTGTCCATCTCTGGTGGCTTCCATTGGGAATTTCTCCATCCAGTTCCCCTTGAAGTAGATGGCGTTCACCAAGACCAGTCTCGTCATCGCATCGATGGATCCCTGTGGAAGCAAGTCCTTGATCTTCCCTAAAAATAAAATATTATAATAGTATATCAAAGATTCTTTTGAAACCTAATGCTCTACAAATAAATTTATGAAAAATCTGTCTTTAACAGTGTAGAGTCACTTTAAATTCAGATTAATTTCATGCTAGTCTTCACCTTGAGTGTTTTTCTCCACCCATTTGTTGATGTCGACACGTGTAGCGTCTGGTTTCTTCTTGAAGTCCACCTCCTCCAGTCCAGCTTCATAGTATCTTTTTGCATCATTAAGGAATTTCTGTTAAGATAGCAAATCATTTAAATTAGCAATCATTTCCAGAACCTTAGTCTTTAATACCAGAGTCAACCTTGGAGTAATAGTTTAAATTGAGTCCTACCTCCACAAACTGGTATGATTGCTCTCCGTAGAGACGGTTGGCGAGAGTCAACACATACGGGGATCCTGGTTTCTTCAGTTCACTCATGAGCTTGTTGAAGCTGGAATGAATTTGATCCTCAGTCTTTTGTCCTGGGGCCGCTTGAGCAGGACATTTCTGTTTGCATCAACAATATCTAAATTATTCAGATGAACCCAAAGACTACATGCATAACTACAGCAAATACAGTTGTTATTGCAAGTCACAAGGTTAGTGTTTCACACACATACTCATAATAAATACTCATAATAATCAGGAGGTACCTCAAACTTCTGGGTTTGTTGTGTCATTGAAGGTCCATGTTGATCCTTGACACCGCAGGCAATCTGGGGCTTCTGAGCTTGTTGATGAGATGCTGGAGTCACTGCGTCAGGTTTGGGAGGATTGGTAAAACTCAGGACCTAGACCGTTTTAGTATGGTAGAATTAAATTCTTAGTATCCTCAGTCAAAAAGGGCTGGTCTTTTAAAAATTGTTGGCAAATCTCACACTATGCTATATTATCACCAAACAGTAGAGGTTTAGTATTTATTTTAACATGTCCACTCAAAAACTAAGGTACAACATATTAATGAGCACTACGATCAATCATTTCCAAAAAGAAATGCAAAACCTGTGCTAATTAAAAGAAAACAAGTCGATAAAAAGATGAAATCTACATTTTCATCATAATATAACATAACAAGAAATATATAAGAAATTTTAATACAATGTGAGAGCAAAGCCAGTATGTTTTGGTCAGATGTGATGACATTAGAATTTTTGTGAAAAAGAAATCCTCTCTGGTACAGAATGACTGTGAGGGTTAATTAATATATTCTCATTATTCTGATAAATTCAAAAATCTGATGTGAATCCATTTCTTAAATACCCTTTAGAAAGTTTAAAATGCACTACAAGTAATGACATTTCAAGGAATGGATGATGTCAAAAAACCATGGTTCCTCGAGGGAACGAGATGCTGCGTCAAAATGCTGGAAGCCGTGACCTAGTGGTTAAAGAGTTTCACTCCTAACCCTAGGGTTGTGGGTTTGAGTCTCAGGCCGGCAATACCACGACTTAGGTGCTCTTGAGCAAGGCACTGAACCCCCACTGCTCCCCAGGCACCACAGCATAAATGGCTGCCCACTTCTCAGAGGATGTGTTCATGGTTTTTGTGTGTTCACTGCTGTGTGTGTGCACTTTACATGGGTTAAATGCCGAGAACGAATTCTGAGTATGGGTCACCATACTTGGCTGTATGTCACTTCACTATGGGGAACATGAAGTGAAGGACTCTGTATATCGTGTGTAATCTATCCAATGGAAGAGTGTTACATCACGGGCGGGGTGATGTAAGTGACCAGGAAGCTATAAAAGCATGTGCAGCGCAGCTGGCATCAGCAAGTACTGGGAGTTTGGGATCGAGACGCAGCATCTTGTTCCCTCAAGGGACCATGGTTACAAATACGGAACCTTGAGACGTTCCTCTTTAGGAACTCGAGCTGCGTCGAAACACTATGGGGAACGAGGTACCCAAGCCGCCAGTCTTCCAAATCCCTGCCTATTGTGTATCAGAAGAGCACAGCTAAGATGAGAGAACAGAAGAGCCCAGCATGGCTTGCATATCTAGACAATAGAATCTGATGAAATTGGAGGGTGTGGATCACCCCACAGTGTTGCAGATATCCAGCATGGACACATCTGCTAAGAAGGCCTTGGAGGCAACCATACCCCGTGTGGAGTGAGCCTTAACTCCCATGTGCGAGGGGAGACCAGAGGACTCATAGGTGTCGTTAATAGCCTCAACTGTCCAATGGCTAAGAGTCTGCTTAGATGTAGGAGAGCCCATCTTGGAGGGACCATAGCACACAAGCAATTGGTCTGATTTTCTCCACAGGGCAGCTCTGTGGACGTACGTGTCCAGTGCTCAAACTGGACACATACAATTAAGCTTCTCTTGGTCAGGCTCCCTAAAGGGAGGAGGGCAAAAGGCCTGCAGCACTATAGGTTGTGGTGTGACAAAGGGGGAACTTTTGGAACATAACCCACTTGAGGGTATAAGAAGGTTTTGGCACCGCAGAGGAAACATGTAACTAGGGGGTGTCTTCCACCTTCCACCTCAGGGCATACAGTTTCTTCGTTGAGGAAGCTTTGGATTGGAGAATGGTCTCAACAACCTTGGTTGAGAGACCGGATGCTATGAGCTGTGCCCCCTCAGGGGCCATATCCACAGTTTCCACACCTCTGGTTGAGGGTGAATTATCATGCCCTGCACCTGTGAGAGTAGATCTCTCCTGATCGGAATCTTACACGGAGAGTTGTAGAGGAGCAAAACCAGATCTGACCATATTCGGCCCTGCCAGAACAGGGCTAATAATAACAGCCGAACCCTGTCCTGGCGTACTCTCCAGAACCAGAGGGGACATTGCAATGTCTCTTGAGTCGCAAAGAGGTCCACCTGAGCTTTGCCAAATACTCTCTATATCTGCTTCATCATTGAGATAATTAGAAATATATACTGCTCTGAATGAGAGGAGTTTGTCCTGGGACCATACAAGGATCTGGTGTGCCAGCTTGTACAAGGACCTCCCTGGTGGTTGATGTAAGAGACCACCGATATGTTGTCTGTGCGAACCAACACATGGTGACCTCTCAGGTCTCGGAGGAAATATTTTAGTGCTCGATTACCAGCTAGCATTTATAGACAATTGATATGCCATGTCAGATGGTGACCTCTCCACAGACCGCTGGCAGGGTTGCCACTCATTACCGCAGGGATGCATCCATCGCTAGCATTACATGGTGACAAGGAACTCCCAGCACCGAGCCCTGATTCAAGAACCAAGGTTTCTTTCACATGTCTAAGACACGGAGGCATCGCCGCTTGACCTTGATAGTTTGAAGTGGATTCCCCTTGGTGAAAATCCCTTAGTCTTGAGCCACCACTGTAGGGGTCTCATGTACAGCATGCCAAAAGGTATCAGGTTGGATGCAGCTGCCATCAGACCTAACAATCTCTGAAACTGATTGACAGTGAGTGCCTGGCCTTCTTTGACTCTTTTAACTGATGTGTGAATTGACTTGATACCAGCAGGGTACAGATGTTCCTGCATCGCGGTCGAATCCCACACTATGTCCCCATGTAAGCGATAACAACATCTCGATGTCAAACCGCCATCTGCTCTGATTGAGCTAAAATCAACCAATCTTCGATATAATTCAGAATGCAGATGCCCTGCAAATGCAAAGGAACCAGAGCCACATCTACACATTTCATAACGTGCGGGATGAGAGTCCAAGGCTGAAGGGAAGTACTCGAAATTCGTAAGCTTCGTTTGATCTGACTGTTTATGCGACTGCGAGCCTCTCAGTTCAGCTACACTTGCGATCGGAAAAGACTGAGAGCAGCGCTCACTGGAATCCGCTGCATCCTGGAGCTCTTGTAGGGTTAGCAGACCGACTTCCCGAGGGCACTGAGGTGAAACAGGCACCATTTGATGAGGTGTAACCCAATCTACCTCAGCAGAGGCTGCCCTCTGAAGCCCTGAACCCCTCATTTCAGGACTTCTTGGCCAAGGACTTCTCTGCTTCAATGACTGCCCTTAGATCTGTTTTGGGCTTAGAAGAGACTCTCTGTCCCGACACGGAGGAGCACGAGAGGCAACACTCATTCATTACCTTTAAATAAGTGGAAATACCTGGCAGTTTTTTTTTGTTTCTGCAATGCCTAGAAGTCCAACATTGATAAGCAGAATGAAGATCCTGTTTATTAAATATTTTTTACATATGTTCTGCTTACAAGTTAATGTTTAACAAATAATGTCCACTGAACAGTAAACCATAACTGCAGATTGGAAATATAGTGCATATTTGGAATATAAAGCACAAGCTGCAATAGTGTGGTGAGGATGAGTATATAATAACCAATGTTAATTTCTGGGTGAGCTGTCCCTTTAAAAATATTTTGTGCAAAAGGCTTGTGTCACTTCCTTGTCTTGCTCTCTCTCTGTTTCTATTCACTTTCTCTAAACTCTCTCTCAATTAAAGTAAATGCAGAGATTCAGATTGTGTGAGATCACCTTAAACATCTGCGCCACTGTGTTTCCTTTTGCTCCGAGCGACACCATGGCCAGAGCCGAGGAGATGCTGATTGGAGAGTAGAATACATTTCCTGATGCGTCACCTTCACTGATCTTCTTGAACAGGTTTAGAGAGAATTGTGTGTTTGCTGCAGACAAAGAATCCATTTTCACGAGCTGACCAAAAAAGAGAAGAGATGCATTATCAGCATAACAAATAAAGTTATATTAGACTATAAACTATATAAAAGTACTTCAAACAAACAGATAAGTGAGTTAAAAACTTTACCTAGAGTATTCTGCAGATGTGAAGAGGTTTCCTGTGTGTTGGAGATAAATAAATTATCTTATGGGTGTCATCCTTATAAATGTTGCCTCGCCCCAAAACCCAGCCTCTAAACCCAATCCAGCCTTCCTGTCAAACTGAAGGTTTGTTAGAGATGAATGTGGATGACTGGAGTCAAGGGGAGGGGTGTAAAAGTATTAGGGGGAATGTTTCAAAATCTCACTGTAGATCAGCAATTTGCGTCAACAAAAAAAAACACTGACTTTCCTTCTCAGCTAATAGTTGTTGAGCAAATGCTTTTTGAGTAACCAGAATGTGCATTCAAAATTATCTGATCTTATTGACATTATGGAATGTTTTTTATGAAACATTTTAGTTCTGTGTTCCTGTAACATTTCTGAAATGTCACTAGTTGTCTCTTAACATTTGGAGAATTTAAGGCATGTCATAGGTAAAAGAAAAACACATTGAAAGCACAGCTGATGAAGAGAAATCTGACCAAAATCAAGCTGAAAAGGGAAAACTACAAAATACATGACACAGTTTAAAGTTAAAAGGTGTAATTCAATGAGGGTTAAACTGTGCCTTCATAAGGTCATTTGAATGGCTGTAAAGTAACATACTTACTTCAAAATGAAGGTTATTAAGTCAGAACTGTGAGTTATTCTAGGTCTGACTGTAAGAAGACACCAGTGTGAAAAAACATCATAATGTAGGGCTTGCGTAATCTGTGTGTCTTTGGTTTTGTGCCAAGTAGATTGTTTTTATTGAAATTGAATTACTTAAACTCCAGCATTTCCTGAAGACGTTCAATCGGGTTAAGCTCAAGACTCTATGGTGACCAATTAATACATTAAAATTATTCCTCATGTTCCTTGAATCACTATTTCACAATTTGATTCTTGACACTATTTTTAGAAATGAAAAGCTACACACACTACATAACTGGGGGTTAAAAGAATTGTTGCCAAATATACAACAGGCTTTATGAAAAGGCTTTATTAATCACCTTCGAAAGCTCCAGGTAATTCTTGGGCGATATGCCTGAAATATTCACCTTCTGAGGGTAAAAGGCAACTTCTATTCCCATGATGATCAGAAATTGTGCCATGTCATTGTTTTTTGAATTGCTGTATTTTAGTCTTACCTCCACAAACTGGTATGACTACTCTCCGTAGAGACGGTTGGCGAGACTCAACACATACGGGACTACTGGTTTCTTCAGTTCACTCATGAGCTTGTTGAAACTGTAATGAATTTGGTCCTCAGTCTTTTGTCCAGGTGTCGGCTGAGCAGGACATTTCTGTTTGCATTAACAATATCTAATTTAATCAGATAAATACAAAGACTACATGCATGACTACAGCAAATACAGCTGTAATTGCAAGCCATGACTTTGTTTCACCTAAATACTCATACTTAAGTTTACCTCAAACTTCTGAGTTTGTTGTGTCATTGATGGTCCATGTTGACCCCTTGACCCTTGACCCAGGCAATTTGGGGCTTCTGAGCTTGTTGATGAGATGCTGGAGTCACTGTGTCAGGTTTGGGTAGACTGGTAAAACTCAGGACCTTGACAGTTCACCAAAAAGCACAGGTTCTGTATTTCTTTTAACATGTTCACTCAAAAACGCTTTCGTTTCATTCGCTGAAGCATTCTCTTTCTAAAATTCACTCTCGTTATGTATGGGAACGAATCCAATCACACCACACTACAAGCAACAATTACATGCTGCTCTGCAAGCCCAGTGTTAGAGCCCTAATTAGGATCCTAAGCTTAGCTGAGGGCATGAGAAACCACTAGCCACATGGGATGTTTAAACAGATGTTGGGCGGGCATGTCTAAGTTATAGAATCTGGCAAAAGTGGACAGGGACAACCAGCCGTTGGCCACACAGATCTCACTGACAGATATTCCCCTGGACCACACCCATGAGGAGGCCATTCCCCTTGTGGAGTGGGCTCTCACACCAATAGGGCATTCCAGTCCTTCTAATGCGTAAGCCAGAGCTATTGCATCAACAATCCAGTGAGTCTTTGCTTGGTATTTGGCAGACCCTTCTGGCAACCTCCAAAACAAAGAGTTGTTCAGACTGCCTAAACAGTTTAGAATGCTCTAAAGGGAGTAGAGACAGCGCTTGTAAGTCACCCACATGCTTAACCGACGCCAATGCAATGAGAAGGGCTGTTTTAAGCAATAAGGGCCGCAAGTCAGCCGACCTAAGCGGCTCAAATGGGGGCATTGTTAGGGCCACAGCACAGTCCAAGGGTGAGGAGGATTCAGTCTCCTCGCACCCTTCAGAAATTGAATAACCAAGTAGTTTCTGTCTATTGAATGGCCAGCCTTGAGAGAATGATTCGCCGCGATGGCCACCTCATATACTTTGAATGTGGATGGGTGCGCCCCTTATCCAGCAGCTCTTGCAGAAAAGTCAGCACGCAAGACAAGTCACATGAAAATGGGTCTACTTCCCAAGCTGAGCACCAATTGATGAATACTGACCAATTCCAATTATCAGACAAAACTGAAAAACTAAAATGTATGTAATGTGTGTGTTTATATATATTTTATAATATATATATATATATATATATATATATATATATATATATATATATATATATATATATATATATATATATATATTTTTTTTTTTTTTTTTTTTTCATGTAAATGGAGCACAGCTGGAGGAAAACAAAACTAAAGGTATTTCATATTGCTTGGTGGGAAAGTAACTTATCCAACAGACAATCATTAAAAAACTGCTAAATCTGATTACTTTTCGTCTGTTTTAGAAGATAACAAACATAAAATCAGGTATATATATATATGATAAATTAAGCATAAACAAGTGTTGACATTGCCCAACATCACATCAGTAATGACTTTATGAACTACTTTACTTCTAAAATCGATAATCGAGCAGTGCAGTGATTTGAAGTCCATGATATGACAACAATACGCCTAATTGCTCAGCGGAGTAGGCAAATTGAACACAAAACAAACCAGCTTGCATATAGACAGCACAGTGACACCAGTTGCACAGCCCCTAAGGCGCATTCTGTTCCACCTCAGACAGGCTGTTGAGAAAAAATAATTAACACCTTAACATGGACATTATTGAGAAATTTTAATGCACAACTCCTTGGGTAAACCCAGTTGTTATTGTGCCCAAAGCAAATCCAGAAATAAGGATGTGCTTAGACATGAGGCAGGTCAAAAGCTGCAATCATTCGTGGGAGGTTTCCAATTCCCACAGTTGATGAACTGTTTCAGGGAATGAATGGATCAGCCATATTTAGCAAACTAGACCTGAAGTGGGGGTACCATAAGTTAGAGTTGACCCGAGTCTTGATACACCACAATCTTTGCCGTTCACAATGGCATATATAGATACAAAAGACTGATATTTGGAGTTTCCTCTGCAAGTGAGCAGTAGCAACACGACATAGCAACGGTTCTAGCTGGCACTGAAGGAGTAGAGAACATATCCGATGAGATAATAATCCTTGCACCTGAAAAAGAGTTGTTTGACTCTGAATGCAGAGAAGTGCCAGCTTAATATGGACAAGTTAGTGTCTATGGGCATGCTGTTGTCAGAGAAAGGGATTTGCCCTACAGCAGAAAGAGTGAGAGCAGTCGTGGAAGCAAGGGAAGCTGAAAATGCTTCAAAAGTAAAATGTTTTCTTGGTTTAGCTGGCTATAGCAGCTGTTTAATACCTTAGTTTGCAAGTATCTCAGAACCTCTGTGCACACTGACAAGGAAGGATGCCAAATTACATTTTGGGTCTGAGCAAAAGAAATCGTTCAAATTCTTAAAGATAAGTTGGCTGAAGCCAGAATGCTGGCTTATTTCAACAAGGACACTCCAACGAAAGTCATTGCTGGTGCTGGAGCAGTACTAGTGCAGGACAAAGTAGAAGGAATGGTTCCTGTCTGCTATGTGAGTAGGAGCTTGACAGAATGTGAACAGAGATATTCACAAACAGAGCACGGGGCACTTGCACTGGTGTGGGCTTGTGAACAACTACACTGATACGTGTATGGTCAGAAGTTTGATCTGGTCACAGACCACAAGTTATTGGAGGCAATTTACAGCCATCGTTCAAAACCATGTGCAAGAATGGAAAGCTGGGTCTTGAGGTTACAGCTCTATGATTTTCGGGTGATTCACATACCTGAAACGCACAACATTGCCAAAGGTGCGATCCATGCACATAAAGCAGTGGAATATATGCGATTCATAGCTGTTTTTGCGACACCAAGTGCCCTGACCACCAAATGATGTGAAATTACAGAGACTGAAAACTGCCATTCAAAAAAGATTAATTCGAAGACTGACATGCATACAGACATATTGCAGGTGAGCTATGTGTTGTTGTCAAAATAATAATTAAAAAAATAATTTGTTATATATTTATTTTTAATGTAGCCAATGTGTAACTGTTGAAAGTTCCATCTGAGAAAGACATCCATATTTTGAATCTAAATCTATTGTTTAATTATTTCTATGTTAAATGTTTGGCGTGATTATAGCAATAGCTGTTGTAGTGTGTTTAGTGATATAGTTAACTTGTAATGCTCAATTAAAAGTTAAATCTTTACAATGACTAATGCTCATCATAAGCAACTAATTGAAGGCTCTAAAAGAATGCTATTTTTGTATAATGTTATATATATTTTTTTAAATTATTCATTTTTAAATGTTAGTTTTATGTAACCTTAAAGTTTTTGTAATTTTGTGTTTTTCTCATTTCATGTCTAATTTATTGCTTCAGCTTAAACTAAACAAAAATGAGAAATGTTGCCTTGGCACTACCTGAAAAAAAGTTTTTATATTTAATTTTATTTCAGTTCTTGTTTATTTTATTTCCAATAAGGAAAATTATTTCCTTTTATTTTTAGTGACTGATTATAACCCTGCTCTACAATGATCATTACAAAGTATTTAATGCATTTCAAATAAGTTTAATGCAGGTCCCACTTGAGCGAAACAATTACCAGACAAAACTAAAAACTAAAATGTATGTAATGTGTGTGTTTATATATATTTTATAATATATATATATATAATTTATATATATATTTTCATGAAAATGGAGCACAGCTGGAGGAAAACAAAACTAGAGGTATTTCATATTGCTTGGCAGGAAAGTAACCTATCCTACAGAAAATCATTAAAAACTGCTAGATCTGATTACTTTTCCTCTCTTTTAGAAGAAAACAAACATAACCCCAGGTATTTATATAATAAATAAAGCATCAACAAGTGTTGACATTGCCCAACATCACAGCAGTAATGACTTTATGAACTACTTTACTTCTAAAATCGATACTATTAGAGATAAAATTGTAACCATTCAGCCATCAGCTACAGTATCACATTAGACAGTGCACTATACGTCCCCTGAGGAACAGTTTGAATCATTCTCTACCATAGGAAATAAAGAATTGTATAAACTTGTTAAACCAACAACATGTATATTAGACCCTTCTCCATCTAAGCTCCTAAAGGAGGTGCTTCCAGAAGTCATAGATCCTCTTCTGACTATTATTAATTCCTCTTTGTCATTAGGATTTGTCTCCAAAACCCCCAAAATCTAGCAGAGGGAGCTTATGAAATTTGGCACGTAGTGATCTATTAGAGTTCAGAATGTTCCATAACATTAAATTATTTGCTTTGAGTCTTACCTCAACAAAATGGTAAGACTGCTCTCCATAAGTGCAGATATTCATCAATAACACAAGCTGTTAGTTCTGTTAGTGCTGTTTTAATCAATAATGCATATTACTGTACCATATACATTCCATTTAGAGAACAGTGCCTTCAACAGAGTTCAATAAAAGCATTACCTGGAATAATCAGCAGAAATTATGTTTCCCAATGTGTCTGTGTTGAATGAATTGACCGTAAAGTGTCAGTCTAATAAATGATGCCTCACCCTAAAACAGCTAAAGCTTTTAAACCAAGTCCAGCTTTCCTTTAAATATAAAAATTATTGTTTGTAACATTTATTGATATACTTAAATTGAGTGATTCATCCTTAATTTTACTTTTTGTTTACAGTAAATTAAGAGTGCGTTGGTGAGGAAATAATAGCCAAATACAAGAAAGATGAATCCTAAATGTATTAATTATAATTAGTCATGTTTAATCATAATGTCTGTACAAAACAATAATGGATCAGCTGTTGAGGGTAAAAGTAGGCATCTCTGTGATTCTTTTTATTTTGTAAAAAGCTAAATAAAATAATAAGCTTCATAACCACAAACACCAAGAACAACTGCTTTTCTAAATGACATTTAATAAGTTACAGTTATGTAGTGATGTTGATCTGTGTAGTTTTCACTAATTTTTGGTTGCATAAAAAAGGTTGTGTGTTGTATATACAGCTTTTTAACCTTTAATTGAGTATCATATTTGACACTTTATGGCTCATATAGTAGGAAGGGAAAACAGCTGATTATTTATTTATTTGCACCAAATTAGTAAAAATATGCAATATGTGCTGTGTTTGCTGATGTTTATAATGGCCAAAAAATAAGATAAAATTATTTGCGATAGCTTGTAATGTAATATATGTCTTAAGATGATATTTAATGCTTACCCTTGCATATGAAGATTATATTTTTAACAAAATGATAGTAAACAGTTGCTTCAATCTTGATCTACACAAATTAATATCAACATTATTCTTATACTTAAAAAATAAGACACATGCCATGTGCAAAATGTGGGCATTTTCTGTAAAATTATACTAAAAGGCCATTTAATAATTTTTTTTTTATTAGATTTTCAAAAAAACACACACACTCACACACACAAAATAATTGACAAATGAATGACGAATTCTGTCAGCACTACCTAAAAATAAGATGAATACTTTACATGACATAGTAATACCCTAGATATGAGTACTTCATGATTTGAAGGAAAAACATCTTACTACCTAATGAACAGGTCAGAAACAGATTCTACAACTCTTTGCCAGGCCTGTACCATTCTTGGTTTACCTTTATTAAGAGCATTCCATATTAACTATATGTTGCATATTCAGTAACCACCATTCAGTGTCCCTCCAAAGTGCGATTATTGTTTTCTTTGCAGCAGTGAAACCCCAAAAAAGAGTCATTTTGTCCATTGTGCCAAGGTTTAAAGAAGAGTCATTATTCAGCAAGCACAGGCAAGGATCCGTAGTGACCTTACAGTTAATCAGTTCTTCTAAGTCCCGACAAACTTGCGTCCAAAAATGACTGATTACAGAACATTCCCGAAACATTGTATCAGCAACAGACTTTTATAATAACATAAGCTCTATGGATAGTTTTAAAATGAATAAGTTGGTGACTCCAATTCCGAGATGTTTCACTCATATTGGACCATACCATAAGCCAATCAGGATGAAGTCCAGCCTGTTCTAAATCCTTTTCTCACACTACCTCAACTGATATGGGTTTACACAGTGTTTTTAAAAGAGAGTTATACATTTGTGAGACACTTTTGCCACTTTAGGCATTGGTCATTGGTTCATTGGTTCTAACAGAAATGTAAACTCAATTGTCAAAAATGTTGCTTAATGTAATCCTACTAACAAATTCACTAAAAGTATTTAAAAACTTTAAACTCTAAAGCTCTAACAGTGAACGTTCTAGGCATGTTCTGGCAAGGTTCTCTCAATGCTATGAACAAATATTAATAGAACATTTGTTGAAAGTTATATGGTGTTTAGTAATGTTTTCAAAACTTTACCATAAAATGCTATTTTTCGTGCATAATTGGACATTTGTCCAATATTTTTAAAATGTTACTAAGTGTTTCAAAATGTTCTGAGATGTTTGCAAAATGATAAAATGGAATGTTCCCTAAACTTGTTTTTTAAAGTGTTTAGATGTTAGCAAAATGTTCTTAGAACTTCTATTGGTTAGCTCAACTCAAGAGCCCTGTCAAGCGGGAGACCATCTCAACTGCATATAAATTACCTCTAACAAACAGAGTTCAGCAAAAGCATTACCTGGATTAATCAGTAGAAATGGTTTACTAGTGTGACTGAGGCCAATGAATCAGTAATTATGGGTGTCTTTCTAAAAAAAATTAAGCCTCGCCCTAATCTAATCATCAAAGTCCAGCCTAAAATATAAATTCATGTTTCTATTAGATATTGTTATAATTATCCACTTAACACCACCAAGCATACACCGAATGATTCATTCTTCATTTCACTACTGTCATAGAAGTCAAATGAAAGAATGATAAATCTAAACTGTATCATTCGCAATTTATCATCCTGGTGTCTGTGCATCCCAATAACGGATTAGCTCAGCAGTTGGGAACCAGTGGTTTGCAAGCCACACCTGCCTCTTTGACACTGTAGTTCACTTTTTTTAGTTCACTCATGAGCTGGTTAAAGCTGGAATTAATTTGGTCCATTGAAACATTAGGTACTGGAGTCCCGAAGTGTGTGGGAGGATTGGTAAAGCTAAGGATCGGAGATGTTACAATGTTACAGGGGACTAATTTTATTTATTTGTTCCAACTTGCAATGGCCTATAGCCTAAGTTAGCAAAAGAGCTGAGTGCGTGCGCACATTTGAGTAATGTCGGTCTGTAGATGGGTTCAGGCTTTTTAAAAAGCTGTCAATCAGAACTTGTCGGGCCAAACTTTTAAGGCCCGATTATAGCTTTAGTTTAGTTACAGTTACACTTATTAACACTTCATGTAGTAATTGTGATCTGTGTAGTTTTTACTGTGTAGGCTTGTCAGATGTTTGATTGCGTAAAACAGGTCATGTGTTCATAAATGTGATATAATTATATTATGTAATATAAATACAGCCTAATAATTATGCACTTTATATAATTATGCTAGTGAACTGAGATCAAATCTTATGCAGTGGCCATTAGAGTAATTATTTCCTGGACACTTCTAGTTATTTATTTTTCTTTCAAAGCTTCCGCAATAGACATGAAAACTAAGTTTTTGCATATAATTATGGATCTGTTCACCAGAAGGGGGCTCTGTTACCATTAATGACAATAACTTCAATATACACTGAACAAAATTCGAAACACAATACTTTTGTTTTTTCCTCCTTTTTTCATTAGATGAACTCAAAGATCTACACAAAAGGCCTAAGGCACACCTGTGCAATTTATCTCCTTTAGCTCCAATCTATCTCCTATTTGTTTTAAATTCTGTTGCCTGTTTGGTTGTCGTAAAAGTTAGTGCTGTGAAAGTTAATGCATACAGACATTACTAATTCATTATTTTCAATTATTTAATAGACTTTATTTATCAGAGGAACACATACAATAGGAATTGTCACTCCATTATTGCCATCTTCAAGGAGAACAGAAGCGTCCGTAAAACAGAATGCTGTTGGAGGGATTATGACGGATGAAGAAAAGGAATGGATGGTCTGCAATAAACACTGATGCAAATGAACGATTGGCGACGACAACACCGGTGGCTGCAGCTGCTTCGGTTCCTTCCTCGTTTACTTCAACAAAGGCTTTATGAATCACCTTCGAAACCACCAGATCATTGTTGGGTGACATGCCTGAAAGATTCACTTTCTTCCCGTCAAAAACATCCTCCATTCCCATGCTGATCAGAAGACTCTTCATGTCATAGGTTTCCTCCATCTTGAATCTGGGCAGAGATACTTCAACTTCTTGTTGACACATCTTGCTGGGTTTGGTCCACTCCATCAGCTTCTCGTAGCTCAGTGCCTTTTCAAGCTGGATAAGACATACAAATGGTATGAATATTTTTTTTAAACCACATGAGTACTAAGAACTCTGCACATGTATTTGCTGTTAACATACTGTATACTGGAACAACAAACCACTTTCAATCTGGTTATTTGCATTGATGGTTTGTGAACATGCATAGAACCATTTCATTCCACAAAAGATTCTTTAGATTATTAAAACGTTGTTCACACTGAGAAAGAAAGGAAATGTTCTTTGGGGAACCCAAGCTGGTTCTTCTATGGCTTCGCAGCGAAAACCCCCTTTTGGAACCTTCATTTTTTGGAGCAGAACCTGTGCTGTCTCACCTTCTGAAGGCCAGTGGTTTCATCTTGAATCTCGTTAGGAAGGATGATCAACATACTGAGATTCTTCCCAACATACGGCAGCTCCAGAACCTGACTGTCCATCTCTGGGATGAAGGCCAGAGGAAACATTTTGTTCTGATTCATCATCTTCACTGGTTTAGTTCGATTCTGCAAAGCATTCATGGAGACACATCACAACTCCTCTGATTTCATGACTTACTGCATGAGCAACTTAAACTACTGTATTTCAAAAAGAAAATAAGAACACGAAATCTCACCTTGTTCATCTTGAACTTTCCATCTCTGGTGGCTTGTTTTGGGAATTTCTTCTCCCAGTTCCCCTTGAAGTAGATGGCGGTCACCAAGACCAGTCTCGTCATCGCATCGATGGATCCCTGTGGAAGCAAGTCCTTGATCTTCCCTAAAATACAATTGTGTATTTTCAACTTTGAGCATTGGTTTGAACTGGACTGGTTGGTTCGTTCTTTCAATCTTTTTTTAAATAACTATATAGCTCAATTCAAGAGCCCATGTCGCCAAACACTGCCATTTCTGCTGTATCTATAGTGCTGCCAAATACATGAAATAGCTAAGACTAAAATAATAATTGCTGGTCTTCACCTTGAGTGTTTTTCTCCACCCATTTGTTGATGTGGACACGTGTAGCGTCTGGTTTCTTCTTGAAGTCCACCTCCTCCAGTCCAGCTTCATAGTATCTTTTTGCATCATTAAGGAATTTCTGTTAACATAGGAAATCGTTTGGCGTGCAAATGAAATTAGTGTTGGAAGCATTTCCAGATCATTGTATTACTTGCTTTGAGTCCTACCTCCACAAACTGGTATGATTGCTCTCCGTAGAGACGGTTGGCGAGACTCAACACATACGGGGATCCTGGTTTCTTCACTTCACTCATGAGCTTGTTGAAGCTGGAATGAATTTGGTCCTCAGTCTTTTGTCCAGGAGCCGGATCAGGCGGAGATTTCTGTTTGCATCAGTAATATCAAGTTTAACTAGATGAGCCTAAAATCGACATGCACCAATTTGGCAAATCCGGCTGTCATTAAATCATAAAGTCATGAGGTTAGTGATTCATGAAAATACTCATACTAAACCTTGAGTTCAGGAGTTAGCTCAGACTTCTGGGTTTGTTGTGTCATTGAAGGCTTCTGGGCTTGATGAGATGCTGGAGTCACAACATCAGGCTTGGCAGGGTTGGTAAAACCCAAAACCTACACAGCATTTTTTAGTAGAATTAAAATAGGCAACCTCGCTATACTGATAAATTTAACATCTATTGTGAATGCATTGCATAAAATAGTGATTCAAACACCGTACTGATTTACTCCACACACGTTAGTACTATACTGTTATTTATTTAACTGAAAAGACACTGAATGACTGAGCATTTAGTCATATCTGAAACCCAGGAGTGACCATGTTTTTCCGTGTCCTGACCTTTCAATGAAACTGCAACATGAGACCACAACAGTTTTGTTTGTACAAACACAAAGCTCATTATCACAGGAAAAATCCCACATTATTATCCTCAGAGTAAAGAATGTGGCAGCATTCCATGAAATTAAGAATAGCTTTTCATTCAAATTCATGAATTCCATTTGAATGAATGCAGAATTAGAACGAAAAAAAAATCACTTCTGCCATGTAGATTAAAGGAAAAACAACTGGCCATAAAAAATGCATAAATGTGAGATCACCTTAAACATCTGCGCCGCTGTGTTTTCTTTTGCTCCGAGCGACACCATGGCCAGAGCCGAGGAGATGCTGATCGGAGAGTAGAACACATTTCCTGATGCGTCTCCTTCACTGATCTTCTTGAACAGGTTGAGAGAAAACTGTGTGTTTGCTGCAGACAACTGCTCCATTTCCACAAGCTCAGTGAGAAACAGCAATAGTTTAAATAACAGTAAAATCTTCTTCATCGCTGCACACAAAAATCTCAAATCTGGTTGTTCTATTAAATGACAGGCATAAAAGTACCTATAACGAACAGCGTTCAACAAAAGCTGTAACTAGAATAATTAGCAGTTTTCCCTTCTGTCTGAGGTGAATGAATTGTCTGTTTTTGGGCGTCTTTCAAATAAACGATGCATCACCAAACCTGCCCAGGCTTTAATCTACTGTAAATCCAGCCCTCATAGAAGACTGAAACTACAAACCCTGTAATTAAATTCTTGTTCCTGTTATTCATAAATGTATACACATCTGACACTGACAAAACCATTTGTGTGATGTTTTATGCTTTACCCTACAGAACTGTGTTTCAGATATTGCCTATAGCTCAACCTCACTGTTACAGCCAGTGTTGTGTTCATTTTATCTGACTGGCTCTTTTTTCAGCATAGATTAGACACTTTTGGTAAAATGATTAGAAGTGATGCACAATTAAATATTCTGTACACAAGTCATATTTTGATCACATGTGAAGCTTTTCACCTATAATTGAAGTATACAAACACAACATTATTGGGGCAAAATATAGGTGTAAATGATTGCGAGACAAATTAGAGTGATAATTTGTGTAAAAACTGACAAATCGTTTTCAAAAATGTGTTTGCCTTTATAGATGCAATAAATTTTGGTCTAGCAAAGACGTTCAGGATGAGAATAAAACCAGAAAATCGATAGATAAAGGGCAATTTTAATAATAAAAAAATTAAAAATAACTTATATGAAAGGCAGGGTAAAAGACAGTGATGTGAGCTACATATAAAAAAAAAAAAATGTAAATTGTCTTGAATAAAAATCAACCCTGGTAAATAAAAGTGCATGGCTGAAAAAACAATCTTAAATGCAAGGGAGAAAATTATGTAATAATCATTGTGTACAATAACGATCTGATGAGGACTGGACTAGAGAAACTTTTAAAATCCCCGTAATAAAAAATAAATAATCACCACACACAGCAAGTAGTCTGTTTAAAAAAATATATTTTTGTAAACAATATTTAAAATGGTTTATCTGTGCGATATGATTCCAAATATGTTTCATAATTGTAGGAAATATACAGTAAAAGAAATCATAAAGAAAATATATATTTTAGGACCATTAGGATTTTTTGCATTAAAGTAAATTTACCTCAAATTATATTTACTGTAAAGTGAAAAAAATATATAATAACATATATATTTATATATAACAGATAATAGGGCATAACAGATTGGAAAGTTTTAGAAGACGATATAAAAGGGCTTAATATGATGTCAGGGCTGTCAGATGTAATTCTTTTGATATATGTGGAGCTTTAAACATGTTGTTTCTGCTTATAAGTCATGCTCAATCCTGTCAGTAAGATGTTTTTGTAAACTCATGCCATGTTTCTAAGACCCCGTCTGTAAACTGTACGGCAATGACATTAACTTCCAAACACCCCAGTTGGGAAATTAAAAAAATTACTTCATTGTATGTTAGAGGATTTTTCACAACTGTACAATACTGCAAACAACCCACGCTCATTTTCAATGGAGGAAGCGTTATTATGGATTAGGAAGTCATATTTTAGCCAGAATCACCCGTTTCAAGTTAAATACCTTGTAATTATGCATTTGTTTGTACAAACATGCAGAGTTTAGTTTCACAAGATGTTAAATGACGGGCTAGAGTCATGGGGATTTTTTGGTCTCGCATTCTGATGGCACCCATTCACTGCAGAGGGTTTATTGGTGAGGAAACAAACTGATCTAGATCTTGGATGGCCTGAGGGTGAGTTACTTTTCACCAAATGTTCATTTTTGGGTGAACTATTGATTTAAAGTAGTCAAACTGGTTTGTACCAACAAGCAAATGTAAGCTGGCATGCCGATCATTTGATTCTCATATGTTCACCAGCCTGTAGTCATTTCTGGGCTGTTGTTCTGATTGGTTGATCTGGTGGAGGATTTGGTTCCCAGGCATGAATAGCTGAACCAGAGCCCTCTGAATAATGGAAACCAGTGAAACTCAATGCAGCACATCAAGACCGCTAAGAGATCTTCCATGTGCGCCTTTCTAAAATTCACTGTTTCTAACTCATGCTGCCTAAAAGTTACAACCTACTGGTTTCAAACCTTAAAGATTCTGGCTTGCATTTAAAGACTGCAATGATGAAAGTCACATTAATGCATTGGTAATGGTCTGAGACTTGAGATCCAGGTTCAAATACAGCCCTATCTTCACGTTAATAAATATAAAGGCTATCTATTAATAGTAAACTGAAAAGCTCTTAATCATCCTCCTGTATATAGATATCAGCGACCACCACAGATGTACCAAAGGTATACGTGACACCTCATACATCTTTAATAACGTCTGTCTCCATATATTGCACTGGCAACTTCAGATCAGGTTAACGAGAAGAAACAAGCTGCAGGAAACTAATGTGTCAGGTGAAATTACACAAGAAACATTATCATTCGATGAGCTGGAGTCTATGACTGACATGCACAGGCCTTTATTATGAAGCACAGGTCAGAGAAAACACACAGAGGTGGAGAGTCAACTTTAAACACTGCTGCTGTTACTGTAATCATTTTAGACTTTCTCAAATGTTTGTGTACTGATCTGTGGCCAGTTATGTTTTTTTTAATATAATGACAGACAGACAGACAGACAGACAGACAGACAGACAGACAGACAGACAGACAGACAGACAGACAGATAGATAGATAGATAGCATAAAGGATTTTAGGACCATCAGGATTTTTTAAAATGACTGTAAATTAAAATAAAAACAATGATATTCATGGTATTTTATTTAAATTGTTTAATATTTTAATATCATTTGTTATTCTTCCTTTATTTTATGATGACTAAAATAAAGAAAATATATTACAGTAACAAAGATTTTTAAAGGGATTCCTATTGACAATCAGTTTAAGTATTGCTTACATTCGATTTATCAATATTTTATATTTTTTATATTTTCTGTTTTAATTTTCTGTTATGTGCATGCTTTTGTAATTTTAATCAGCTACAAATATTTTACTAATTCTATTTAGCTTTATTTCATTTTTATTTTTGCAATTCAGTGCTTTTAAATACATTTAAGAATTTCAGCTTAAAATATTTGGAACATTTAGTTGACAGTTTTTCCAGTTTTTTATCAAATGTTTATATTTCATTCTATTTCATCTCTGATACTAAATATGCAAGAAACATAATTTTCCGTAAAAGTTGGTTTGTTAGATTTGTATCGTAAAAAGCACTATACATAAAGATAAACTTGAATTGAATTTAATTTCAATTAATGAAATAAATGTATCATTTAAATAAAAACACAGGCATGTTCAAAACCACACATCTGTTTTGGTGTTCTTAGAAAACATTTATTGAATACTTTAAATAATAATATCATAAATAGCACATTGTCACTATGCAGATCTGACATTATTGATGACTGAAACATAGCATCATCTGTAGATGTTGATTCTGTGGGGTTAATGTTACACGGCCTGCTCTTCTTAAAGCAGCCAACAATGAAGCTCAACTAATAGCAGAGCTGCTTGAAATATTCAGGAGGAAACCAACACCTGTTTCCAGGTAACCGATGCTGGGCTTTTTAGCTGTATCACAGTGTGTGTGTGTGTGTGTGTGTATGTGTGTGTGTGTCACTGCTGAAACAGCCTCTTTCATCTACTTCACACTCAATTCAAGGACTCCACCAGCAGCCCAAGTTTTTTATTTCATATAAAGTGTCGCATAAAGACAATGAGGAAAAGCTGCTTTTCATTTTGCACTGAAAACTGACTGTCTCTAACTGATGGAACAAGAGTATAGTTAAAGATTGAGATCTAAACTAAGGCTGGGAGTCTGTTGATGGTGGCATAGAGGTACCTTGGACTGTTTTATGAATTTTTGCACACATCTGAGGATCTTTTGAAGTCGTGCGTCATGAATCCCCTGTGGAAAGTCTATAAGAGTAAGGTGATGAAGACCCTCAACCCGGAGATGGAGGAAGACGCGGTGGAAGAGGTAAATCCACTGAACCTGAGGATAACATTAAACAGGCTACATGGGCAGAAATGAGTGAACATGCATTTGAGGCCTTCATTTAAAATTTCATTTAATATTGATCTGATTCGTTTGCATGCAACATTTCCATGCATTTGAATTACAGAGTTTTAACATAAACTAATTGTGATGCATATTTGACAGAAAGATATCTCAGCGTAAACTATATGCATCCGCTTGGTTTTAATTAAATACTTGTATAAAAAAAAATAAAAAAATCTGCATAAATCTGCTGAGTAGAAAGAAAAAAAAACTAATTCAATGAAAATTGCATTTAAAAAAAGTGAAAAAAGTTTGAAAGTATGAATATTGTTAAAATAGTTGTGGAACACACAATATATAGTCAGTTAAAGTGAGTTAATTAACGTATGAGATTGCAACTAACTGGATTTATTGCTGATAAATATAGAAGCCTGTTTATTGTGTATTTAAACACATGCAGTTTATTAATAGATGGAAATTTTCACATGCATAAATATTATATTTAGGCCTATATTTGTGTGTTTTTCTTTTTTTGCCAACTCCAATCATTCAAATGAGGAAGAACAACATTTCAACTATTGTACAATGGCAAACCCTTACACACGCCAATATGAGATTTCATTGACAAATGATGAATCAATATCTAGAAAGTGTTGAATAAAATGGAGCTATTATGTAATACTGTTTTAATTAATATTCATAATATAATTTCTTCTGCCTGACCAGTATATCAGTCTAGGATCTGGACTCTCATCACATGAATATGCATGCATGCTATCAGTAATTAAGAGCTTTTTCCTAACTTTACACTCTTAAAAAAAATTGTTATTGACATCAATGGTTTATTTAAAGAACCTTGAACATCCATGGAATCATTCGAATGCAGAAAAGGTTCTTTATATTCGAAGAATTGTTATTTTGGGAACAAAAAAAAGGTTTTTCGATGGCAAAAACGCAGATATAATATCACAAAATGTTTGATTTAAAGACTTTAAGTGCACTGAGTGCCATATCAGTGGGAAAAACTTCTCATCTGAACCTTTAAAGTTCAAACTTTTTGACTGAGGGACGCTTTTTCTTATGTTCCTGTTAATGTATGTTAATTGGCTAGAGCATCTGTTTTGGAAAACCTAATGAATGCAGTTGTGAGTGTCAGGGTGCATTCAAATATTTTAAGTATTCTTTCATGTATATGATCAAGGGAAACCTTGACCTACTTTTCAAAGCCCTGTAACTGGATCTACTGGGGTGATAGGAATAGGATGGCATTCCAGCGATTGATTTGAGACGGATAGCATACACTAGGGTGTGTTGGGCTTGTCGGCAGATTCTGTGTGACCTTTCACTTACCAGTGAACTTCTACAACTGCTACAACACAGCAATGCCAACAGCTTCGTCAAGATAAACTCTGCATGCGTGCTTTCCCCCGTTTCTTTCAGTAATTTATGCATAGCAAATACATGATTACATGTTTTCCGTTTTCAGTTGAAAACAGTTTTTTCAATGGCACTTCAAAATTGTTTTGTACAGTTCTTGTTTAGTTACAGTTTTATCTAGAAAGACTTTTCATCAACTGAATAGTCAGTACTCAGTAGGCCTACAATTCACTGAATGCATCTATATGCTCCAGCCCATCACAGCCACATTGTCATTCCTATCAGAAATGAAATAGCCCTATGGTGCTGCTCTGATAATAGTATTATTTGAAAATATTTGAAACTATTCACTCTCGCCTAAAAATTGCCTTGATGTAGTTTCGCTACGAACCACATGAGGGAGACAAAATATTAATTTTCATCACATTAATTTACGCACGTAAGCTAGTTTTATCTACAAAAAGAGCTCAAACTTGCATCTAATGCCTATAAGAACTAATTTGTTTACCGGATTTATCATAAAACTTTTTTTTTCCTGTTTTTGTTTGTTTACAAATCAATGAGTGTTAGACTTTTTTTTTATTTTGTATATTTCAGTGTACATCTATTGTAATCTAATTTCTCCTTCTGTAACTAACTTTATCTAATATTTATTTTTTGCACTCATCATTATAACTTTCTGTTTGTCTGTGAAGGTCACTGATGCTGCTGAAGATATTATGCCTATCCAGTCTGAAGAAGGACCCAATGCAATGACACAGCTGGCCAAGAGAGTAAACCTGGAAAATAAATAATATTCATAATTATTTCATTAAATGAACTGTAGTTTCTGTTAGCTTTGTAAAAAAAGGCCACTTCTGAAACTGCTTGAATTTTCAAGTCAGTTTAACATTTAGGCCACCTGATGTTTGTTGGTTTGAGTCATTGTGTTCATTGCTCAGATGCAGGGAGCTGGAGCTAAAGGTTGGAAAAGTGTTTCGTCTCTATTCACCAAGGAGGATGAACACCAGCTTCTGGAGGCAGACAACCAGCCGGCAGCTGATCAGTGAGTGTTGGGATGCATTTAGCTCATTTTTCTATTGGAAAAGCATGTTGACCAAATGTTTTAGTCACCGATTGTTCTATACTACAACTCCTTACAGAAGAAGAAAATATATGCACCATGTCACACTTTTAAGAGCGGAAAATGGTCCATCATTACCATAATATATGTACATTTTTAAGATTTAAATTATTGTTGTAATGTTCGGGGTTTGTAAGATACTTTAATGTTTTTGATAGAAGTCTGTCCTGCATATACTCGATAAAAAATGCAGCAAATATTGGGAAATATCATTACAATTTGAAATATATGTTTTCTCTTTGAATACATTATAAAGTTTACAGCATCACTCTTCCAGTCTTCAGTGTCACATGATCTTCAGAAATCATTCTAATATGCTGATTTGCTGCTAAAAAAAACACTTCTGATTATTATCAATGTTGAAAACAGTTGTGTTGCTGAAAGCTTTTGTGGAATCCGTTGTATATTTGATTTGATCAGGATTCTTTGACGAATAAAAAGTTAAAAAGAATAGTCTTTATTTGAAATAGAAGCCTTTTGTAGCATTGTAAATGTATTTACTGTGTGTATATATTCCAACCACAATTTTTTTTAACAGTACTGAACATATTTCTTGCAAAAATATTTCGTAGATCAAAATATATTGAATCCCAAGTTGCCTTTATCGTCTTTCCAGTCCACTGGCAGTGAAGCCAGAAGAGCCTGCTCGACCCAACAAGCGCAGCACTGGATTCTGGGATAACTTTGCCACTAAGTGGCATCAAGCTGCTGCGATGAGGCAAGCGGAGGCAGGAGGTGACGGCGGTGAGGAGGTGGGCAACGAGAGCGGGGCGAGAGCAGAAGACGGAGAAAACCAGGTCGAGCAGGAGGCCGAGGCGGGCGACAGCGGCACGGGAAACAGCTTCTCCAAATACACCACGCTCGGAGAAGAGAGTGAAGACACACCGGCCTTCAAGTGGAACTTTGTCACCAGCAAACTGGCTGAGCTGAAGACCAGAAGCATGGCCAAGAGTAACTAGCCAACAGAGAGAGCAGGTGATCTCAGTTCAGACCACATGGGCCACAGTTCTTCATATGAGCCGTATCACACAGCTGTGCGGTGATTTCACCAAACCAGTCTAAAAGCATCGACTGTGACCGACACTGTGGCCTCTCTGGGCTTGAACTGGCTGCCATTCATGTGGAAACCGCTGGTTATGGAAAACGTCTGTTCGGTAAAGGTGATGTGTGTATTTTTAGTGATAAAACACTGAAATTTGCATTATTGCAATTCCATTTGGTGCAGAAGAAATTGCACTTCTCTTAAAAAAAATAACACTATTAAAAAAATCAGGGAAGCATGAGAATAAAGTGTTTATATATAGATATAAAGTTTATATAGCTTGATGGAAAAAGTTCTGACCTGAGCATATTTGTCATAAATAATCACTAAAATAAAATAATCAAGTGTTGTTAAGTGAAAATAGTTTCTTAGAAAGAAGGTTAGTTTTAGTAATAATGCCTAGAAATACCCTTGCAACCATCCAGGGGTGCGTTTCCCAAAAGCATAGTTGCTAACCTGTGAGCAACTTAGTTGGTTGGCAATGGGAAATTGTATTGCAATATATATATATATATATATATATATATATATATATATATATATATATATATATATATATATATATATATATAATAGGTTAGCAACTATGCTATATATATATACAATATATATATATATATATATTAGGGGTGTAACGGTTCACAAAATTCACGGTTCGGTTCGATACGATACACTGATGTCACGGTTCGGTTCGGTTCGATACGTTTTAGATACAGCAAAATGTAAAAACATCTCAACTTTTCAGAATGCCGCAAGCGCACCGCGGGTCATGTGACAAGAACCAACCAATCAGCTTCATCCTTTCCCGTAACAACGTTGAGAGCTCAGCCAAGATGAAGGATCAGCTGATCATAGTTGTATATGGATTGCAATTTTGAAATAAATTCAGTAGCAGAGCTACTGCAAGCGATTTTTAGAGCTGCAAATCCATTTATCCTTCGCTGAAATTTCCGCGTCTCATGGAGAGAGCACGTCATTGTTGCTTAGCAAAGACAGACGCCTCATGAGCGCTTCTGCCCGAGCGCTTTGGAAAGGAGGAGAAAGACGTGCTTAGCGTTTTCCACGCGTTTTTAGGCACGATATGTGAACGGCCCCTAAGGCGCTCGCTCACTCAGCACGCGCTGAAGGCTCGTTGCAAAATGTCTAATGCATTTAACAGACCAGAAATATAAGATCCTAAAATAACCAACAGGTCTGGTGTTTGGGTTGGATTCCCTGTAAGCTATAGTGTCTAAATGCTGCAGGGATAGTTTGCTGCGTGCATGTTTCTCCTTTTTTTCGTCTTTTCCCAGATAGTACTGACGCATATATCCCAGATATTCCCGCTGTTTTTTTTTTTTTGTTTGTTTTTGTAATCCCGCTGGTGTACCCTGTCATGTTGCAGATGCGACATACCGTTGTTTATTTATCCACCACTCTCTTGCCATCACCATTATAGCTTAAAGGGAATCCAAAGTGCACCCAAACACCAGACCTGTTGGTTATTGGAGGATCTTCTCATTTCTAGTCTGTTAAACGCATTGGCTATTTTGCAACGAGCCTTCAGCGCGTACTGAGTGAGCGAGCGCCTGCTGAGTAGCCTAACATAAACATATAAGATGGTGTTTTTTTCTTCTTCGGGAGTGTCAGGGGCGTTGCCTGTTACGTTGTTTGGGTTATTGGGCTACCTTGTTGAACGCATATCATTATATTTCTTTCTCTCTCTTTTTTTTTTTTTTTCAAATATAATTAATTACTCCAACGAACCGTTCGGTATACATAATGCGTACCGCGTACCGAACCGAAAGCGTCGTACCGAACGGTTCAATACGAATACGCGTATCGTTACACCCCTAATATATAGCGACCATCCACTGCAACCAGCCAAGAATACTCTTGAAGCGAATGATGTCATAATGATATAAATACATTTATTATTTTCATTGATTTATGTCATCAGGTATAAGTAATTAAAGATTAAGTGCAATAATAATTAGCCCAGTAAACATTAAGATTAAACGCGTTCTGAAAACCCCAGAGGAACAATCTCACCCAGAAAAAAGCAGAATGAATCAGATCAATGATTTTGCTATTTTATATTATGTATATCATGTACAATACTTTTTATTTAGAAATGCAATTGATAAAGTTGGGAAATGTTTAATTTACTATTTTAATTTAAAGGGTGGAAGTTTACAGAATATGTGTCTGGTGTCGTTCATGCAGTGTCTGTTTCATAAAGTTCTTCCACATTGTTTTGTGTCTGAAGTCCTGAAGTCTGATGTAGGCTAAGTGTTGTGTCTGCTGTCGTTGTCTCTGTCTTTTTGTTTGCTCTGTCGTCAGATGTCACATTGAATGATGATTTTTCCTGCTTTGATGTTTTATTTTATGATATAATAAAGGTATGTTGCAAAAAAAAAAAAAAACATTGTTTTGAGATTTTATTAGGATATGTTTAAATAATATTACAGGAGTTTGAAGGGGCATAGTGAGTTTTCCTGCGAATGCCAATAGTGAACAGCTGGTGTCAGTGCAGGCTATAACAAACAACACCAACATAAGTGGAAAAATCCCATTCCAGCATGACTTGTTATCAGCAAACTATATGTGAAGGGAGGTGACAGTCATTAACGTCCAAAAGTTTGATTGTGACTCTATTTCAGACGATTCATTAAAGATTATCGGTTCAAAAGTACAATTCGTTCACCAACTGAGCATCATAAAGTTGCTAAAATGGTCCATAATTAATACAAAAAATTAAAATATATAGCTTGTTTTGACCTTGGCTCGTCGTTGTTGATTTTACTACTAAATTATCATAAATATATTTGATGAAAAATGCGTTTATGATATTAACTTATTGGTTTATTTATTGTCGGAGGGATTTTCTGCCAGTTTTTAACCTAGTTACTTATTAATCAATGCTGACTCGAGTCGCGAACCGATTCAATTTGGTGAATTGATTCATCCAGTGTTCACTTTAATGAAGCGAACTCGACGATTCAATTGAACCGGTTCAAAAGAACGAATCGTTTACGAACCGAACATCATAAAGTTACAAGCTGAAAACAAAACGTGTTTTGTTTATATTCTCACTCTGCTCAAGCTCGCAAATGTATAGCATTTTACCACTTCTACTGACCTGGCCCAACCACCTTTCTACTTAAATCCAGATTTCCTTCAAACAGTAAGGTAAACAGAATAGTTTAATCAATTAGTTTTATGTATGACTGCTTTGGCTAATTTCAAGTTTGTTATCGCAGTTTTATTGATCAAATAATAAACAGCTGTTATTTTTGGTGGAAACTCAGGATGTCACTTTCATGACTCCATTAGAGTTCAACTATTGTCTTTGCTGGACTGCTCAGATCCATGAGACATGCAGACTACTGCTGTTTTTATTGTCTCCGAGTAAAATAACCCTCTCTGAGCCTGTCATAACATATGGCTCCTTGCAGGACTTACATAGTTTATGGCCTGCAGGTATGTTTTTCTCATCCAGGTGTTGTGAGAAGAGCTTACAGCCCTGCAACAATAACTCATTACAGCAGACACATAATGTTTACGGGAACAAAAGTGACAGTCTTACTGCAATTGTCTATGCTTATGGCAATGCTTAAAATTGACCATTATGTGTCTTTACAAATGTTACATGTTTTTTTTTACATTTTATGAATTTAGTTAATCTAATGCATAAAATAGAACTAGGAAATGAGCATAAATCAATGTAACTTTTTTATTCTATATGCAATGCACTGCATTTTTTTTACTGTAATCGAGTGAGTCACACGTTTATGGATAGATCTAATGAAAATATTTTTGTACATATTTTAGGAGCGTTTTTTTGCATTTTGACATTTTAAAATGACGATTGCACTTGTAATGAAAATAAATCCTATAATAACGTAATCAAAGTTTTATTTTTTCAATACAAATATTTCTTTTAATTATTATAGTATTTTTTTCTGTAGTGCCTTTATTTGGATAGACCTTGTGAAAATAAAAAAATAATTTAAATAACAATATGCACACCTGTAATGCAAAAACATTTTATTTGTTGTACTTGTTTATATAGAAGAATAAAAATCATTTTGTTTGTATCACCGTATTTTTTCAGTGATAATTTATCACACTAATGGGAATGTAATGCGAATAATAATCATAAGAATAATGCAAATTACTAAAAAGAGAATGAGAATTTGGAGATTAAATGTGCTTAAATATTATGCAAATAACCTCACAATGTAAAAATACATACATGCAGTACATACATTAAAAAAAATACAGTTTTTCTCTATTGTACCACAATTGTAAAGTGTTCCATAAGTGAGTTTTGGGGAGGCACAAATTAAACATCATCATTATTATTGTTATTATTGTTGTTAAAAACAGGCACATTTATTCTTATAAAAAAAAGTATGCAAAATATAATTTCTTATTTTTCTCATTTGATTTTAAATGACTTTTTTTGCCTGTTTGTTTAAGAGATATGAGATTTTTCTGCATTTCTTTTTCTTCCATCCTAGAGTTTGTTGGTGTCTTAGATTCTTGTGAGGTATGACATCACCTCAAGTGAAATTATAAGACAAGCATAATAAAACAGCGCAGACTTTAGTCATGTTCATGTAAGGCGGTCCTGCGCTGCAGACAGACATGCCTCCAGCACCTGAGGGTGACATGGGCTCGTCTGTGAGGGTCTGTGACTCATGTGTGGAGGCAACAGGTCCATCTGGAAGATCTGTGTCTGAACAGAGCCACACAAACACATGCATGTGCCACTTCACCTTACAAACACAGAGCCGCCTGAGGCCAGGTGTAGTTTCCCATGATACAGACACAGTTTCTCCAGAGGACTACAGTGAACAAATGTTAGGGAAGTGTTGACCTCCTCACCTGCGTTTCTTCTCTGATGTGGCACAATTGCCCATTTGTTACCGTTTGATGTCTCAGTAAAAGCTTTGCAGTCTGGACTAAACATGCAGGTTACACCTTAGTGGCTGTCCTTTCACATGAGGTGTAGAGAAAGACCTGTGATTTAGGAGAATAGTTGAACGTGGGAAGAAAATGTGCTGATTATTTATGCAGCCTAGCCTGCAGGCCACAGGAGCTGCTTCCTGAGAAACTGGCAGTAACCTTTTTGCTTGTTCATAGATTTTTTAGAGATTACCGGCTCTTTCATCCCCCCGCTTAACATACAAGCGTAATGCTTAAAGACATTTTAAAACTGAACCAAATTGTAGGGAAAGTGAAAAGGCCTGGAAGGGCTTATGAATAGCACTTTCCCATGAATCAAAAATAAACTGAGATCAAAAAAGACGTAAAAGATGTAAAAAAATAAAATAAAATAATTTTTTATTTTTTTTCTTCTAAGTTTATGTAGATATTTTTAGATTTTGTTTTTTTATAATTTTTTAAACATATTTTACGATGATTATTATTATTGTTGCATGTTGATGTTATTTTAATAACAATTTGTCATGCAAAAACAAAATATATAATATTCATATTTTATTATTTGTACTATATTTTCGTATATATATATATATATATATATATATATATATATATATATATTTATATATATTTGTATCATGTATCATTATCATTCTTTTTAACATTTTCACACATTAATAACAATTAGGCAAATTTGTAATGCAAAACAATCTATTGTATTATTATTTGTTGTGCTGAGTTTATGCAAATATATAATTATTTTATTTGTATTACAGTATCTTTTTACTATATGTGTGTGTGTGTGTGTGTGTGTGTGTGTGTGTGTGTGTGTGTGTGTGTGTGTTTGAAATGCATAATGGTAATAATAAATGTGCTTAATTGTAATTAAATGTGCTTAATTTTAATACTATTAGGACATAAAATAAATAAAGGGAGGAACGTTCATGCACATATCGGCATTACTGTGAAAACCAGCTTTTGAAACCTAATTTTATATGAGACTGAAGAACAAGTTTCGAATGTGAGAATTGGCACAAACTTTTCCTAAAAAAACCTCTTCTAAAGCGATACAATCAGCATGTTTCTTTGTAAGTTATTTATGTGACCTATTTACGTGCAAGAGAGCTGAGAATGTTTCAGATTGATTTGTCTGTATGTTATTCGTCAATTTTACTGTAGACGTCTGACTCTGGGTGACGCTTGATGGGAAGCAAATGGGAATCATGGGAGGTGAGCTTTTTTTTCCCATGACACTCATTCAAAAATCAATATTGATTTAGTTATTTATGTATTGCCCATGAACATGAATATTGATGTATGCACTCTTACATACTGCATGTACAGGCCTGAAATGGGAACAGGTCAGTGTTAGTGTTAAACCTAAATTATTAAATATTTTTTCAACTGAAATTAATTAAATAATACATAAAATATTAATAATTAAATTAAATAAAATTATTAAACAGGAATTAATATGAAACAATTATATTAGATTAAAAATCTACAAAAGAAAAAATTAATTTAAGGTAAAATAAAATTAAAACTGAAATAAAAATAAAGCTTAAAATACATTATTAAAAAAAACCTGATTAAAGTTATAGTTAAAAAAAAAACGAATAAAAAGCACATTAAAAATTAAAATAAAAGTTAACTCAAAATATTAATAAATACTATAATAGTATATAAATAAATAAGACTAAAATAAAATAGCATATATTGGAGCATATGCAACGAGCTATAACATTTATGCATCATCAATATTTTGTTCTGAATTGTGTTGCATTCTCAGTATTGTCTGAAGGGGCGCTATAATGAGCTTGATCTGTCTTCTATGACAGTTTTTTATTTTATTTTATTTTACATATGCAAGTCAACTCCTGATATGTCAACTTGCCTGAACATAACAATTGTTTTGTTGTAGGGAGCAGGTATTGGAACTGTTAGTTTTAATTCGTTTTCTGACATATTGGCTATGATGAAGCCTGTTGTGTGTTTGTTTATTGTATTTCAGGATGTGAATGTGTCTTTAACCCTCTCCCCACCGCTCCAAATCCACCTGGTGTCCATTTACTGTTTCTACAGCTGTTTGGGATGTTGTCTTTACTTTGCACCCGTGCTGCCAATATAACTTAAAATCCCCTTCCCCCGGATCCCGGAGTCCAAATGAGACCTAGTAGCACAATAGTGACAGGACATTTAACATAATCCCTAACCACTGACAGAAACAAACTTTTCCATTATGGGACAATTTAATGCAATTATAATAAAAATACACTATGGGGCTAACACCAGTCAAATGACTGGAGTGTTTAATGCTGCTAAAACAACATTTAGAACAGGTTGTAATTTAGATATATTTTTGAGATGGAAAAAATGCAATTTTACAAATGCTAGAAACGTGACTTTCTAAGGAAATATTGCTATCAAATACCACACCTAGGTTCTTAACTAATGTCGAAGAATTAACATTAATTCTTAAGACAGTGTTCTAGTTTATTAAACGCACAGTTTTTAGGTCCTATAATTATCACCTCTGTTTTTTCACAATTTAGCAGTAAGAAATTACTCCACATCCAGTTTTTTTATATCAACTATGCATTCTGCTAGTTGTTCAACTGGTATGTTTCGCCAGACCATATAGAAATATAGAGCTGAGTATCATCAGCATAACAGTGAAAGCTAACACCGTGTTTCCTGATGATATCTCCCAAGGGTAACATGTAAAGCGTGAAGAATAATGTCCCTAGTACTGAGCCTTGAGGTACTCCACACTGCACTGCATCAATAAACGGACATGGTATTTCAAAACCGTACAGCTAGCCGATCTAGACAGGATTAAAAGAAGATTTTTTCATGTTTATATACACTTTACTTGGCAGTGCCTGGTACTAGACGCCATTAAACAGAGGGAAGATCTCAACTATCTGCCTCTATTTTCACCTATAGCGTGATCTGCTCAGGGTCAAACATTCCCTCCTGTCCGGACTGTCAGCAACAAGTCATTACAAATAGAGTTCATCATGAAATTCCTCTGGACTTCAGCTCCCATGTCTCTATTTCTGGTGTGAGGTACCAGCCTGAGTGTATTTGAATACTTGTGATGCATTGATATGAAAATCACCCCGGGATGTTTATTCAGAAAGTACGAAGACAGTTCACAGGTCACTCTTTTGGCTGATATGCTCATTAGAAATCAGCATAATTGGCTATTTATGTCCAGGTGTTCACACACCCTGTGTGTTTATAGGGTCTCTGAAAGGCTTCAGGTGACAGCAGTCTGTTGTTTGGGTTGTAGACAGATTAGATTGAGATAACAGGTCTTTTTTCAATGTGGCTGATATGATTGCCATTGAGCTCTTAAGTGCGTGTGGTGTTTTTCTCCTCAGGGTAACTGACCCTGAAGTAATACACACACAGCTCAGGTTTAATTCTTCAAATGTGGTTCATTTTATGTTATTAACCCTAATGCATTGATAAACTTTTTCTCTTTTTTTTTTTCTTACAACATAAATGCAAAGTCTTACTATACATCAAGTGTAATTTCAGAAGCTAGGGAATTATGGATGTACTGTAAAAAGGCTTGTTTTAGGAAGGAAAGGAAATTGGTTGCAAGTAATTAAATCTTACTCGCACTGCTAAAGAATTTGTTGCCTACAGCTTACAAAAAGGCTGCACTCAAATAATCTATGTTTATATTTAAAATTTAATTAAAAAAATGGGAAAATGAAGCCATTAAAAAGCCATTAAAATAAAATTGTTATCATAAAATCTCTTTTTTTAATCAATCATTTAATTTGCTTATTTTTATTCCACTTTGAAGCTTAAAAAAATTGACAAATTGTCTTTCAAAACTGTGAACCCATAGTGTAATAACAACACTAGTTTATGGTCAGTAGATTTTTTGTTATTGTTTTTTTTTTTAAGAGGAATAGAAATTAGTACATTTTATTCCTCAAGGATGTAAGAAGTTGATCAAAAGTGACAGTATAAGCTTGTTACAAAATATCTATATTTCAAATAAATTGTTTTTTATTCATAAAATAATCCTTAAAAATTAATCTGCAATTCATAAGTGTAAATATGCATTGTACTGGGTGTGACTTTATGCTGCCTACCTTTTTGTAGGTACTAACATTTGTGATTACTAAAAATACTCCCTACCTAGGCAGCTCCCTAACCTCAGTTATACAGCTGATGTGTGTCTCATTATACAGAGCAAATGGTCCTTTTGAAGAGCATCTGCAGGAGTCAGTCACCTATAGCTGCCACAGATGGAAGGGAGAATCTCATTCATCATGGATCAAATGGCACCGCCGCTCCATAATATAAACGTGTTGTGATCGTGATAAAGCAAGTTTGTTTAAAGCTCTGCGCTGTGGCCGAGGGATGCACGACTGTGTCACGCTGGCCAGGGTTAAATACAGAACAGCTCGCCCCAAAAACTGTGGGCGAGGTCACACCCCAGCGAGTCTTTGATGCGTCTTCTCTCACTGGAGCGCTACACACGCCGTGAGTGCAAGCAGGGATACACATGTGCACACAAACAAACACAGATGCTCTTCCCATGGAAAACATATGGACGTTTTCCAGCTCTTGGAGCTAAGCAGGCTAATTTCCCCAATCTCCCGTTAACCTTCCCAGAAGTACCTGATCCCGGGAGAAATACCCTTAAAGCCCAGCGTAGAGTGTGGGAACAGCACTGTTGACTCTTCCCCCATGAAAACGGCTCACAATTACAGAGAGAAGGACAAGCAGACGTAAATTAGATGGAGATCCAGCTGCCCATCACTGCACTTTATAATCAGGCTCATCAGACTCTGGGTGCGTGGGTGATGAAAAAGCACTTGTTTGCTTTTTGATCCAATACCAAGTATAATGAAGACCAACACGGCTGTGGATAGATAGATAGATAAATAGATAGATAGATAGATAGATAGATAGATAGATAGATAGATAGATAGATAGATAGATAGATAGATAGATAGATGTTTCTGCATGAAAAATACCAAATACAGTATCCAAAAAATGTGGTCAATTATGCTTTTATTTAAAGAAATTAAAATGTTTATTCATTGAAGTTTGCATTAAATATATTAAAAGTAGCAGTAAAGACGTTTATAATATTGCAAAAGATTTCTGTTTCAAATAGATGCTGTTCTTTTGAACTTTCTATTCATCAAAGAATCCTGAAAAGTAAAATTGTTTTCGATCATTGATAATAATCAGAAATGTTTCTTGAGCAGCAAATCAGCATTCTGAAGATCATGTGGCACTGAAGAGTAATGATGCTAAAAATTCAGCTTTGATCATTGAAATAAATTACATTTTAACATATATACTCATAGAAACCAGTTATTTTAAATTGTAATAATATTTCACAATATTACATTTTTAACTGTATTTTTGATGCAGCCTTGGTGAGCAGAAGATGCTTTTTTTTCAAAGGCATTGCAAATATATTTCTGACCCCTAACAGTTGGATGGATGTATAGCAATAGTTCAAATCACCATCATTACAGATGAAACATTTGCACAAATGCTTTAAGGGGGGAAAGATGAAGGCATGACTTTTGAAATAATGTGTTCATGGTTCAGTCAAGGTATAGTGAATTGAACATGGACTAAACATGGCACAGCTGTTGGCCTGATGTTCCTCCTGGTTTTCTACAGTGTAATTCAACCACTTCACTGGAGTCTCTAAATCTCCACAGATGGCAAACGCTCCATGGCAGACCTGGCAAACCACTTCTATTTTTTTTATTACAATCAAGGATATTGATTTACACAAAACATGGAACACAGTAATGTGATTTATTTGTAATGGAATCAACTTGTTGATTTGCATGCAGGACTTATACACAAACTTTAACTAGATTGCTCAGGGTTGCTTGTACAGAGACGTTAAGCATCGTGTTACTCCTGAGGCTTTTTACCCCCCATAACATCAAAGTCTGGCTTTCCTCGCGTCCAGATTTACACAGCTCGAAACTCTTTAAACATAAGCTGATACCATTCCTGCTTTTGTTTGTGCCTCTGCAGCGTGTTGTAAATGTGTCTTTCTGATACGTTTACTGTAGAAGTGTCCAGTGTTGTGCAGTAACGCATTACTTAGTAACACATTACTGTAATTTGATTACTTTTATATAACTGAGTAATTTAACATGTTATCATTTTCAAAATAGTAATTAGAGTATAGTTACAAGACAAGGGGCCCTATCTTGCACCCAGCGCAATTGACTTTGTACACCGACGCATGTGTCATTCCTATTTTGCACCCGCGCAAAGCGCGCTTTTCCCTCCACAGAAGCACGTCGCTAAACTAGTGAATGAACTTGCGCTCCCTGGGCGGATCAGCGCAAAAAAGGAACAACAGTCTCCTCGGCTGTGAACCGCTCCTGGCGTGCGCCTGGTAAATACGCCATAATAATAGCAATCCATAATGGAACTTGCGCACCTGCTTTTAAAGGGAATGTTGGATGACGCTCTGATTGGTTTATTTCACGTTACGCCCAAACCACACCTATGAATAATGAAGCTACTTCAGACCAACCCATTTTAGATTTGCGCCGGGCGCAAGAGCCATTTATCCCGCCGGGAAAATAGCAACAGCGCCGAGACCCGCCCACAAACTTACTTGCGCTTCGCGCTTTGACACTTGCGTTTCAGATCGTTAAAATAGGGCCCAAGGTCTCTATACGTTATAATACAGTAATATACTAATAAATAATAATATGTGCAAAAAATATTTTTTTTAATTAACATTTTTTAAGAAGCCATTGGATATATATATTTAAATAAACGTATTGTTTAAAAAAAAAAAAAAAACTTTTTTTTTTTTGTTTTGCTACATTAAATCAGAGGGCTAAATATGATATGCGGAATAAATTAAATAAACTTTTTATTCACATATTTTATTCACTATATTGTCCAGGAATTGAGAGTTGCAAAACTTAGAAAGAAAAAATTAAAACATAATAATTAACTATAAATAAATAAATAATCATTTTATTTTTTTTATTTTTTTACATATTGTCTAAAAATAAGATATAGTGATCCATAAAACCTCAAATAAACAAACTTTTTGTCAGGTTTTCCTGTGATTTTCCACCAGCCACTCTCTGCCCTTCATTCTCAGGTCTGTCCTGATGTCAGGAGGTCATTACAAAGAGCCGTAATTCACTTGCCATGTTCCCACAGAGCCCCTCTCTCTCTCTCTCTCTCTGACCCCACAGAAGTGAGGTTACGCCTCACAGACTGAAGTGAAAAGGCCTGTCCTCTGATTTATGACCTTCTGCTGCCATCGGATCTTCTCCTGCGCTCGGACGCTTTTTGTGAAGCTCCGAAACAGACCCTCCCAGAAACCCCCAAGAGTTTTAGGTTTCCAAAGCCCATCCAAGTTAAGTCTTGAAGCTTTCGCACACGTGCAAAGATTGCTATGATATTAGGAACTTATTTTTTATACTAATATTTTATACTGGCATTTTTACTGTCGAGATTTTAGATTGGAAATCTAAAAGTAAATGTTGTTTAATTTAAAATAAACACTGTTCTTTTGAACTTTCTAATCGAATTGTATCACGCTTTACACAGAAGTATAAAGTAGCATCTGTTTTCATTATCAAAAATAATGTCACTTATAATAATACACTTATTTTGAATATTACAATTTTTACTCTATTTTTAATCAAATAAATGCAGCCTCATTACTCATAAAAACATTTTTTAAATCTTATGAACCCCATACTTTTAAATAGCTTCATCATTTATTAAGGTCTTAAATCTATGGATAGTCAATATTAAATTGTGATGTATTGTGTAAGTAATAAATGTCACATAAATGTTTTAGGCTCAGACTGTTTCTTTTGTAGGTGCATGTTTATATTTCTTCCTGTTGCAGTTGTGTTCAGGGCAGGTTTGTTCTCCCCCAGTCTTCCTGCAACACTGTTATCATGCATTATTTTCATCTGAATTATTTTAGGCCTCTTCCAGGACAGGTTCTCCTCCATCCCGCCTGTTTATGCCGATGGAGGGACAGATCATTCTGACTCATGCACGGCTCTGGCATATCAGAGCTGCTGGGCCAGAAGAATTAGGCCAGATTTGGCACACTTCACAACCCCGATGCACATTCCCTCACGGTGCACGAGGGCGATTGTGAACAGAGTCTCATTATACCGCCGTGGCACAATGAGAGTGGAAATCTTGGCACGCTTTGTCTTACGAACCCAGAAGGTTTTTCAGACAGAGTTCAGATGTGTGTCGTTCTCTTTGTCTGTTAAATGCGCCTGAGACTGTATAATTGTGCTTTTACGGTGCTTACAAGACCACCCACGACACCCGCATCAGACGCAAACATACCCTAAACGTCAGCTCCGCTCAGGAAGTGCTAATCTATATATCCCTCTACTTTAGTTATTTTCATCTGCCTTTGCTTTCTTCTGCTTTTAAACAACATTATACTTCATCAGGAAGTTGCCTTATTTGAGCTCTTTGAGCAAAACATGTATGTTATCTATGTTAATAAATAATTATTTCACATTCTTGATTAATATTAAAATAAAAAACATGTTTTGCAACTGCATATGAGTCAAAAGTCAAAAGTAGTGCTGCAATGTGTTTATATTTTAATATTTTGCAGTGAACATCAAATATATTGTACGCGATGATATTCAGTAGCTTTTATACTATACTAAAATGCTTTTATTCCATTATTTGCAATGCTTTATTGAATATGTAGTTCATTTACTCATAAAAATATAGGGTTATTATAGTCAACTAGCACCTTTGTTACTTGAAATAAACTTAACCTATTTTATTTTTAGTCAGTCAGCAAGGAAAGATTTCTCATTTTTGATTTAGTTTAACTTTATGTACAAAATATTTAAACTGAAATAAAAATTACTAAAAACCATACAGACCAAAAGTTTTGAAACATTACATTTTTTTTTTATGTTTTTGATGAAGTTTTCAAGCAAGCATTTATTTGGTCAAAATTACAGAAAAAACAGTAATATTGTGAAATATTATTACAACTTAAAATAATAGTTTTCTATTTGAATATACTTATTCAAATAATTTATTCCTGTGATGAAAGCTGAATTTTCAGCATCATTCCTCCAGCCTTCAGTGTCACATGTAACATCAGTCGATCACATGATCATTTAGAAATCATTCTAATATTCTGATTTATTATGAGTGTTGGAAACAGTTCTGCTGTCTAATATATTTGATGAAGATAAGGTTCAAAAGAACTGCATTTATTCAAAATAAAAATAAAAAAATCTAATATATTTTCTTTACTTATAAATTTAACACATCCTTGCTGAATAAAACTATTGATTTTATAAAAAAAAAAAAACATTATTTATTTTAAAAACATAGCTTCTTTGTTTTTGTTTTTTTGTTGTTGTTGTTGTTTTTGTTTTTGTTTTTTACTTTTTATTCATCAAAGTATCCTAAAAAAGTATCACATGTTCTGAAAAAATATTAAGCAGCAGAACTGTTTCCATCTTTGATAATGAATCATCATATTAGAATGATTTCTAAAGGATCATGTGATAATGATCCTAAAAATTCAGCTTTGAATCACAGAAATAAATGACCATTTAAAGTATAATACATTTAAAAACTATTATTTTAAATTGTAATAATATATCACAATATTACTGTTTTTTTCTGTATTTTTGATCAAATAACTGCAGGCTTGATGAGCAGAAGAAACTTCTTTCAAAAACATTAACAACAGTAATGTTTCCAAACTTTTGGTCTGTACTGTAGATATATTGACATTCATCCCAGATGAAAAATGGATGATTACTGTTGCAAAGAGGTTGTTATTTATTATTATTATCGACTTTTTTATATGCACATTCCAGTATCTAGAAAGCAGGGTTGAGTCAGTCTGCCGTGGCTAAATTTGTGAATCCTGACTTCGCTGACATCACACTTGGAGATAAAGTTGCATGGGTCAGACCGAGACGAGGTTTGCAAACATGATCTGTGGACCCGTCCACCCCAGAGCAGCTGTGGGAGGAGAGGAGCTGTTTGATAAGCAAACGTGTGAAAAAACTACGGACGGGACCAAAAACAGGATGTCACAGCAGGCCACAGCGTTTGAACGTCAGGAAGAGAACTGCTGTTTCATTCACATGTGTGTCTGAAGAGAGGAAAGAGAGGAAGAGGGTAACCCGACCACACCGACAAAATAGGATCACCAAGTCAAATATTATAATTTAAAATAACTCTTTTCTATGTCAATATATAGTAAAATTAATAGAAAGTTAAAGAAGAGCATTTATTTAAAATAGAACTATTTTGTAAAATTATGTCTTTACTGTCACTTTAATGTGTCCTTGATGAATAAAAATATAAATTACTTCTTCTAAAAAAAAGAAGAAAAATCATACTGACATATAATATACATTTCTGCATACATTTTTCATTATTTCATGATTAAAAAGAACATGCATGCATTTAAAATACCAATGTCTTTTGACGCACAAAATAACACTTTTAATCAATGCCTCCATGCAAAATGAAGGTATTTGTTTTCATTTTCTGGATTTAATGTTCACATGGATTTACAAATAATAATAAAATAAGTAAGTTGGTCATAATAAAACTTTTTCTTCAGAATAATTATCTGCCTTTAACAGCTGAAGCATTTCAGAATGACTGAATAATATAATGTCTGTTTTTGACCAATCAAATCCAGTTTGATAACATCAAGTCCCACTCTCTGAATACACTGTTTAACACAGGAATATGTTTTTCATATCCAGTACTGCTTTGCATGTTGTGTGCATTCTTTCAGAATAACAGACACTTGAGCTTCAGTGAGAAATGAGCTGAGACGTAGGACGAAGAGCTGTTCAGAAGTATGTCGTTTCCTATCATGCACAAGATGTATTTAACAACTGAGTTGTGTGTGTTTCCTGTGTGTGTGTTCGAAATCGGAGACTGACTAGTGTGTAATCATCAGCTCTGTGCTGGCATGCAGCGCTCACTTCAGAGTATTTAGATTTATAGCTTTACACAGTTGGACCATGCAATCACTTTTATTTCCAATGACATCATCTACAGTTTCCACACCTTCAACACTTGCCTGGTTTGGGAAATATGACACACCTGAGCAGCTGGCAATGATAACTGCTAAGAATTTATTTATAGAGAAACATGAATTTCCAGTGATTGTTTCATGCATATGCTCACCAAGACTGCATTAATTTGAATACAAATACAGTAAAAACAGTAATATTGTATTATAGTAATATTGCAATTTCAAATTACTGTTTTCTATGTGAATACCTGATAAAATGTAATTTATTTCTGTTATCAAAACTGAATTTTTAGCATCAGTCTTCAGCGTCACGTGATCTTCAGATATCATTCTTATAAGCTGATATGCCGTTCAAGAAACTTTTTTGATTATTATTCGTTTCATATTTTTGTGAAAACTGATACATGTAATTTTTCGTGATCCTTTAATAAATAGAAATTTCAAAAGAACAATAATTATTTGAATTAGAAATATTTTGTAACTATCTTTACTGTCATGTTTTATTACTTTTGAATGTATCATGTTTATTGAATTTAATTTATTATATAAAATATTAAGCAGCAAACACATTTTCTTTGCATTCAATTAGATTATACCGACACAAAACACAAATGCATACAGTTGTTCAGAAATAGGATTTTATTAGGACTTTCTCTGTAATATCTCTTTGGGTTGAAATCTAAATTCTTCTTTATAGAAACATATACAGATAGAATTTAAAGATGCAAGAGAGAGATTTGGGGTGCTCTGGAAGACTGAATGCATCTTGGACGTTGGGGATGAAAAAGTTTGAAAGGAAAGATCACAGTTCTTTCTCTGCAGACCGCAGTCTGACCTGTGCTTCATTTATCAGTGGTATCATAGAGATTGATTAATGCCTCCGACCGACAAAGAGAATCAGTGTCTGATTGATTCATTCAGACAGGAGGAGCTTTCAAAGGTCTTCTTCAATATAAAAACACATCAGCGTCTCCCACACTGTCTCTCGCTGTTATGTCTTCCTCTACTTTATAAAAAACACAGAAACATTATGATCAAGTGCGTACTGAAGCATGCTTTGCCACAGGAACTGTCATTTGCATTTAAGACAAATTATCCAAAAACCATAATTTAGCATTACCGTATTTACCCATAGATGCAGTTTCACAAATGTGGTAATGAAATTGAGTCATTTGCATGTTGTAGGTATGGTAAAAGACAGCTACGGTTGTTCCAAAACCTACTGAGCGGCTACCAAGAGTACTGGTTTATCCATGACTGATCCTTAAAATGTTACCTTTGGTCCCCTTCAGAAATGAATATTCGCTGTTTAGAGCAAAATTACAGAGCCTTGTGCAATTCGAGTTTCGGCCAAAACCAAATTTGCACATCATGCATCCTTTTATGAAAAATGGTAATTCTTAAATGCACAGAAAAAAAAAAAAAATCAAAGATGGAAGATGTGTTGTTTATAAGTGTATTTAGTATTGGGTAGTTAGTTACATTTAATTACAAAATAAATGTTACTGTAATCTGTTATTCAATTACAGTTACAAAGCGAGTTAACATATGACTATTTTCACACACATACAGATTTGATTGATTTCTTTCCCAAAATGCATTAACTGCTCTAAAATATGAGACACCAATGCTTCAGGGGTTTACGACACAGAATAGGACACATGCTTAATTGATAACTATTTTATTTCCTATTTGGGTTTATGTATATGCTTTATTATTATAATTATTTTTTAGATTAAATGGTTGTCCAAGGCATTGTTGGATTCTAGTTTCCTGCCATAGCTATGCAAAGATTTGATTTAAAAAACAGTTTCAGCTATTAAACGATTTCTTATGATTTTAAATCTGTATTTAAACTCAGAGCGAACTCAAGTCGGATTTTAAAATGTAATTATTATCATCTTAATTCTAGTGAAGAAGGATTTTGACAGTCTGATAGTAATCAGTGTTAAATACTACTGTGTTTCAAAACGATTCACAGTTTGAAACATTGTTAGAACTTTAGAAAAGTAATCAGTTACATTACTTTACTAAAGTAATTGTAAAACATTTTACATAGGGTGACTTGTAATCTGTAACCTATAACATTTCCAAAGTAACCTTCCCAACACTGAATATATTCTGTTCTGTACTGTAAAAATATTACTAAAAACACAGTTTAACCCAGTATTTCCCAAGTTATTAGCTTAGCAACATGCTAAAATCAAACTCTGTGAACGTCATTCTCTCAAGGCGGCTCAATAGGGTTTGGAACATATTGTACATCAGTACGCAGCACATTTCTTTGGCATAAGTTAATAAAACTCAAAATCTTGTTTCTTTTTAAGGCCTTGCATTTTTCTTTGCATACACTCGGCGTTCAAAATATGTTTCATAGCAGGATATATAGCTCCCAGATCTCTTTCTCCAATTCAGTGCATTAATATCCCCACAGGGGTCCTCTGTGTGTTTGTTCCAACGCCTGCGTTTAAGGAAAAAAGGCAACACACAAACTAAACTGGGACAGTTTGGAAATGAGGTACACATGGTTCATTTAACACTCATGCATCGGTTTCCCAACCCCAGAGAAAAAGCTTAGTGGTTTGCAATGTTAAATTATTAATCAGATGACACGTTCTTTAAGTTACGCTCAATGAATAACACTCGTTTCTAAACAGAAGTAACAGGTCAGACTCATGACACTTTCTATTTATAGAGAACAGGAGATGAAATTGCTAAATATATATCATTATTGCCCCCTACACGCTATAGTGCACTAGTCTGAAACCGTAGTGGACATGTACTCATTCAATCCCATAATGCACCGTAATAATGAGTGTACAGGCCGTGTACAATGTGAGAAATACAGCAAATTAATTTACGAGTTTCATCAGAAGAGTCCACAGCCACATTCAGTCTTCAAATTTGCTCATTTGTTTTCACCCACTCCTTCGAGTGGACTATATTAGTAAACTAATAGTGAATGAGGTTATAGGGGGCGATTTCAACAAAGCCACAGTGTAGGTCATAAAAGGAAGTGTCGGTTTGCAGCTTCATATGCGACTTGCACAAAATAACATCAATGTTCTCGTACTGGCTGTGAAAAGCCAAACAGATCTCTTAAATACAATGTCTCATGTGAAATAAATACAGCGTAGTTTTCCACACAGCTCCAGAAAGTCCCAGGATTGGTCACTGTGATGATCAAACGGTAGACTCTTTAGGACCCTCCTGGGCTGCGTTCTTACAGCCGTAGAGCCACTTTATGACCCGTGCATTTCTCTCAATAATGGACACACCTGTAGGAATCTGCTCGGCAAGCTCCTCCTGGAAAAGTCCTTCACCGGAGTGTCGGGAAAACTCGCTGGGCTCCGAGCCGCCGCCGCCGCCTCCGACGCTCCTCAGTAGCAGCGAGAGCGTGTCGACTGAACTTGCCCCATTTAAAAAGTTCTCCGGTCCGAGCCTTTCCACCATATCCAGGTCCAATCCACAGTAGTCGAAGAAGCGTTCCTGCTCGGACATGGCTAGCGAACAGCGTAGTCTCAATTCCGACTTGGAGCGTTTCAAATCGGATCGCATCTGAGGAACGACTGGCTTCCATGGGTCCATGTCGTTATTGTTGGCATTCCCCGTGCTGTTTCGTAAACTGATGATCATGCAGTTTTTCGACTGCTTCTCCTGAAAACCAATGTTGTTGTTTTGTGTCTCGGGCATTGAGTGCTCTCGCTCGGATTTGCTTGATCGTCTGGTCTCATTCCCGCCATCGACAGTGTCTTTATCAATGGACCAAGACATTCGCGAATCCCCGTCTCGAGAGGAAGACCCCTTCTCCTCATTTATCACCATTTTTTGAGCCTCATTCCCACCGCTCTTTTCACGCATAGATCCCTGGAAGAGCCGTCTTACAAAGCTGTATCCCTTGACCTCTAAGTTGCCGTTGGGATTTTCTCCACCTCCACTGGGACTCTTGCACTCTTTCTTCTGTCTGTAAATGACCAGGGAGTCTGGACGCAGCATGCGTTTGCCATTGCTCCTGCGCATTATTGGCGCACTATGTGGAGCAACTAATGGAGCAATGGTCGGAGTTCTTAGAGAAGGTACGGGAGGCTTGTTTGCATTGTTGCGATTCTTGGTTTCCTCATCGGTCTCATTCCGACAGTTCTCTTTCTTGGAGTCGTCCTCATTTTCATCCCGTGGGAACAGTTGTGCAGAGAAAGGCTTCGTTTGATTTCGAGCTGGGAGGACGGGCGTTGAAGGTGTGGACACTGTGAAGCTGCGACGGGGCACCGGTGGAGGGGTCGCACAGGGAACTAACACAGGCTCCTGCTTCGTGTTGATGACCTGTTGACTCTTGACGTACTTTGCCTTGTCAGCTTCCAGTCGCTCTACGGCACTGACAGAACGTCCCCTGCTTCCGGCATCCATCTGCCTGCGTAGATAATCAGGCCCCTTGTTTAGGAGCCGAAGTGGAGAAGGTGAACCAATGGGAGTTAATGGCTTCATTTTGGAGTTCTGCAAAAATGCATCCAACTAAAAAGGACAAAGCAGCTGCCTTGCCCCAAAAAAGACAAGGAAACTCTCTAGAGATTAAACAACTGGTTTGATGCTTCTTTTAAGATCTGACGTGTCTCTGAATTTTAGGGATCCAATTATAGGATCCCTATGAATATAGATTTCTAGGCATCTGAGAATCTGGAAAGGTTTATGCAACAGACTAGCTGTTGGGATTTGCTATAATTAGTCTCGTTACTGGTCGCTTTTGGAAAAGGGTTGATTCGATATCTCCATGCAATATTTATTCAGGCATTGGGATAAATGGGCAGGGCATGGGGAAATCCTTTTTCTGCAATCCCTAAATCCCAAATGAGATGTTCTCTTCACCACAGAGCATCAGAAATAGCTGCCAGTGCCTCTTTTCCCTCCTCGTTTAGTTCCTTTCTTCTCTTAATCTTTTCAGAGAAGGTCGTCTTGAAGGAAGAGCGCTAATGATCTTGATTATTTGCTTTTTGATAGCCGTCTCTGGGTTGGGCTTCTATTGTCCTGTGTCGTTATGGTTGGGTTGACATATACAGCTGGCACCGGGGCACTTCAGAGTTTGATAGACAGAGGTCCTGTCTTTCTTCTTCTATACCTAGAGCCCTGTGAAAACAAAAACGAGTTATTTTTTTTGCATTTCTCAAGGGAGAGCCAATCTCCCAAGGCGTAGGCCATATGGCAGCATGAACAGAAGTCTCTGTAGGCCTTTGTGAGCCGATGAAGTTGGCAGAAATGTATGTCTGGGGCCACAGGCAGTTGCATTAGCTTATTCATGGACTGATTTGACTTCACAGCGCTCACCTATTGAGCTAGCCCTAAATAACAGTTCACTCGTACAAATTTAGTGCATTTTAGCTTTGAATGAATATGCATAATATACATGACATAGTCTGGATTCACACTGAATGTTACACAAGGAATTTTTCCCATTTACCCTCAGATGCATTTAGAAAGTCTATTAAGGGAAACTGTGACCATGTGCATTCAGACTGCAGAGGTAATGGCCTTCACCATCAGCATTAGCTTAACCCACATGCCACATTTGCATTCCTTGAGGGCTTTGCTAAATAATGCATGACTTCGTCCATATTTTAGAGACCCCAAAATCAGCCTATTAAAAACATTTCCTTTAAGATGCAAGACCATTTTCTGCATTTAATTTTGAACACACTGGAGTAGTTTTTATGACGTCGTGGTTTTAGTCCATTAAGAATAGCACTTACAACTCAAAGAATCTGATCGCAAAGCTAGCTTAAAAACATTTTGACTGCATGGATGATTCTGAAAAGGAAGACATTCGAAACATGACACATCAAAGTGCTATTTTTATATTCCCTCGCAGGACAAAAAAAGACAATACACAGTATTTTCAAGTGAATATGTCCTTGTGACCTAGTAAATGGGGAACAACTTTGCTTTGTTTGCCAGTTTCACTATGAATAGCAGTCGTTTACTACAACTAAAAACAGGTGTGCTGCTAAATTCCAAGCTCTATTTTTTTCAGTAGTCAGACTTAAAGTAGGGAGGAAAATAACTGCAAAGACAAATTCTGAAGGAGAAAAAAATCCCTAAGATAAAACTACAAATACAGCACCTCTCATGTACCTCGACCCCCTCTGAAGCCCTTCACTATAAATCCAGTCAAAAGGGGAACTGCAACATTTTCCAGATGTCGGAGAGTGCGGGAAAAGCAGCCATTGTTTGGGAAAGTTCCGGGAAAGAATTCTGAACAGGTGTTGAGCATGAGATGGATCTGGATTTAGGGACTTTCAGAAAAGAAGTGAGCAACAGGAGGTACGAACTCAGAAAACACACTTATTGGGCTTTTATTTTTCAGTCTTTTGATTTAATGATATCACAAATATATTAACTGTTTTTATTAGACGAACCACCAGCCAAATAGACTCGGAATTTGGTAAAAAAAATAAAAATAAAAATAAGAACAGTCTTCTATTATTCTCATTTATGTGCAATGCATAATAATAAACAAATATCTACCATCCTATATTTTTACAAAAACATTAAAATACATTAATAAAGCCATGTAGGATCAGCCCTAAACATGTTTGAGTGACAATGCAAATCACAGTTTTGAACTATTTAAGTTTAAATAAGATAAACTATTAAAACACTACTGAAACCCACTCATATACGTTAGAAGAGAATTAGAGATACATTGTGAATATTAGTTATATTTCCAGCCCCATAAGCCAGCATCTACCGAAATATGAGTTAAGCACAATACTAATCATCAGGATAATCTGGTTAATGCAATCAAAATATGGTGCACAAATTAAGCCACAGTAGTGTGTTTCATAATTAGCACGTTGTTATTAGCCTTGTCTACATCAGTTAAGTGCACTTAAGGCTATTATTGGCTTGTAAATGCATTTCCTCACTAATATAGATCTTTCCAAACCAGTGGGAAAGCCATTTGAATGCTGGATCACCGTGTTTAGGACATGAGCTAATAATAGCCTAGTTTATAGAGTAAAACACTATTAAATGAACTTCTTCACATTCACAAAGTTTCCCCAAAACTAACATTCTAAACAATAAACTGAAATTAAATAAATACATACAAGCTATTTTATAGCTATTTTACAAAATTATTTTGCATTGATCTGAGATGATTTGATTCAATCTGATTTGGTTCAATTGATTCATTCAAGAGAACCACTTCAATCAACGTATTTAATGTAAACTTGATTTGATTTGCAAGCTCATAACTCATCTAAAATATAGCGTCTAACACAAAATAAAGTTTTTAAAAGCAAAATGTCTCTGTTTAGCACTGATCTGAGATCTGTCCCACATCCCCTTATGAAACAAAAATATATTGCAGTATGTTGGAAAATATCATGTAATATATTAGGCATGTATTCTTATATATATTTATGTTTCCCAATATATTGCAATATATTGAAAGCGGCAATCATTTGTATATTTTGCAATATATTATATAATATATGTATCATCAATATATTATTAAATGTATTCAAATATATAAAATACTAGAAAATAAAAAGGGAAAATAATATATTACAATATATCACAATATATTTTAAGAAATATATTGGTATATTTCGTAAGGGTCACTACAGTCGTTTCACGTGTTCACAGCATCAGCGAGGGCATTTGCACTTTTATCGTGCACTGTATTACTCTCTTTGGCTTTAAAGAGATAAAATTAGTGACATGAATCGCCTGTGCTCCTCTCTCTTTTGAGGGCTGAACTGCCCAGTAATAGCAGTGGCTCTCGAGGGCTTGTAATTAACCCCTGCTAATCCAGCCTCCTCTCATCTCACTGGCTTTCATGCTGGTATGTCTTTGCGTCTCGGTGAAGTTGGTGGGCAGACCGTCTGCCTGCAGAGGAGGCCAAAACAGTCGTCCAACAAGGTCAGAGAGAAAACAGATGTTTTCTGTCAAGCTGCATTTAAAGCCACGATCTACTGTAGAGTAGCAACACGACCAAAAAAAGACAGTCTTAACCCATTTGACTAAATATATTGAGCTTATTTATGGTTTAATATCCTGATATATGTTAGATTATGGATGGAAAATGATTCAAACTGCCTATAAAGTTTAAAAGTCACATAAACAGCATATGTTATTTATTTGTGTGTGTGTGTGTAACATTTACTGGGACACTAAACCTTAAATGATGTACATCATAGGGCTGCTCGAATAAAAATAAAAATAATTCATATTCATGGTTATTTTATTGAGATCACAATTATTTGATTACACAGCAATTTTGAAACATCATGCATTTATTGAACTTTAAATAAATCTTTTTAAAAGTGGATTTCCTTAATCTTTTAGTCAACTGAAAAACAAACAAACAATTAAAAAAACAATAATAATTATTAAATTAGTTAAATAATAAATTAAATTCATTTAATTGTATATAGATTAAATATTTAATTAATATGAACTATTTTAATAATAATAATAATAATAATAATAATGAAAAAAATTATTTTATATATAATTATTATATATTATTATTTTATTTACTTGAATATAAATGCTTCACTGATTGTTTTAGAAAATAATAATAATAATAATAATATGCAAAACTATACTTCATAATCTTAATAAAACTTTTTTTTTTGTCAAAATAAATTTTAATTCATGAATTTAAAAATGGTTAAATATTCCAAATATCCCATTCCATTAGAATGTTGTGGAATAATGTAACACTTCCAATCCAGGCATTAAAGCATCCAGTTGATAAAACTTCAACGCTCCTAATTAAAAGCACACGCAAACAGTGCAGAATGTGTCTGTCCCACCCAGTCTGAGCAGCCTAATTACATTTAAAGGTCCCGTGTTGGACTCCGATATAAAACCACAAAAGGCTCAGGACGTCCGTCACAGACCAGCTCCTGCATTATTTATCGGCACAGACAATAGAGGCCTCTGGCTGTGGAGATAAGAGGCTGGACTGAATGCTGCGGCTCATTAGAAAGAAAAACAGAGAGAAAGAAAACACGTGACAATAAAACTCAACAGACACAAACACTCTCCGCACAAAGGCAGAGGTAGCATACATCTCCTGAGTGCTATTATGCAGTTGATGTATGATGGTGGAGGCTGGACGGGCGTACGGGCCACAAAAACATGACAGACCCCCCTAAACCCTCTCCAAATTATGAGGTGGACACTTAACTGACCCGGTGGGCATCTATTGTCATTCAAACGTCACAAATGTGAGCCGGAGACTTGATGGGCGATCACTGCAGACAAATGGGCACCATTTACATCAGCTATTAACAACATCACTGATCAGGGATGAATGCAGGTGTAAATGTGGATTTGATTATTTAAACCAAATTTGCAGGTTGTCAGAAAATGCACGTGATCAGATGAGTCTCAGAAAGCCTTCAGGAACATATTTCATCTCGAAAGTCAAAAAAAATGAAACAAGAAAACGAGAACAAAATGTTGTGTATTATAATTATATTGTGCAAATATTGACCAGAAAGCTATTTTGATACCTGCAGTAGGTTGAGCTTTTTATACTTTTCATTAAAAATATTAACAAGTACCCTTAAGTTTTCATTATTGGAATAAAAAGGAAAAAAAAAAGGAAAAGCAAAAAAAGAAAATGAAAAATAAAAAAGTTATCCCATTATTGTTAATTTATTAGTTGTAGTTCAATTGTAAGAAAATGTATTTGTTGCATTAAATTTAATATTAATTTTAAGAAAACAAATATGTCCATATATATAATTTTTATATAATTATTTATAATTTATATAAAATAAAATTAATGACTTAAATTAAAATATTTATTTTATTTTATTTTTGAAGATTATTTTTTTCTATGCGTTATTCACAGGATCACATTTCTAATAAACTTTCTAATAAATCTAGTATTGTATTCTATGAATATTGTTGAGTCTGTGACAAGCCCTTTGGATAAAAACATCTGCTAAACCAATAAATGTTAATGTGTAGTTAAAATGCAAATGTGTCCTAAACAACAACAACAACAACAACAACAAAAGATGGCATAATGACCTATCAATTAACCATTAAGGAAAAAGTTTAGCTTTAAACAATATTCTTCCTGTATCATAACAGCTTGATAAATCAAATATAAAAAAAACTTTAAAAATTTATTTATATTTTCACGAAAGTTTCCAAAAAGTGCTCTGAATCAAAAATGTTCTCCCTGTTGTTTCATTTATTTCAGGCTTTACAGGGTTAAGATGTTGTGTTAAGGCGTTCACACATCACATCAGTGGACTTTACCCTACTTTTCCATTAGTTACGTCATAAACTGCTTTGGTTCTTTCTTTTTTTCACACCGCAGAGGCCTGATAAAGAGCTATAAATTTCACCAGAGTAAAACAGAATATCCTCCTGTGAATGTGGACCTGGCTTCTCCATCTAATCCATTCATGAGAGCCGGAAAGTTCAGACAGGAAGTGAAGGAGTTGCCTTGAGAAGTGCTAAAGGTTGTGCACGTCTATTATAGTAAAGGAAAAACACAAAGGGGCATGGAAACCACTTACTTTTCCTGAGAGAAAATGTTCAAGATTTGTGCATGCAATGACAGGAAAGGCGAGGTGCCCAAGCTTTACAAAATGTGTTCCCGAGGACTAATGTGTGTGTGCATGTGAATGTGTATTTAATATACATATATCTAGCCTATGCATGCTCATCTGTGTCTAACTGGGAATAATCTGATCTACATGCAACATTTCAAGCATTCACAAAACTGAGTAAAGAGCAAGCACAAACGCTGATCAGATTACATTACGGATCATTGGGAAGGTTAAGTCTTAATCTGCTCTCAGGGAACACAAGTGATAAAGTAGTTGAGTTTATTCCAGTCAACACATTAACCAGTCTCTAGTTCCCTCAGATAAAGCTGCTGTGGTCCGGCTGTTAGTGTGATGTGCCAGGCTCATGTTGAGGTCACCACAGACTCAAGTGTTAAAACAAGTGTGACTTGTGGAAGGGGTCGGGGGTCGGGGGTGATGGGGTGATGGGGAGGGACGCATGACCCCTCCAGTCGTCCTGTCTAACATCAAACCATCAAATGTCATGCACCACAACAATCCTGCACCATGTTTTCACTCTATGACAGCAAATGACACAAAACACTACCAGAGATACTGCATTGATTATCCATTGTGACCTCAATCCAGCAACTGCCACACAAAAACACTTAACAAATCAATATATATATAAAAACCTTAATTTAACCAGGTTGTAAATTTATCAAATATTATTATTTTTTATTAATAATTTTTAATAAATTATTATTACTATTGGTAGTAGTAGTAATATATAAATTATAATAATTTATGAATATTATTTTTTATTTTATGTATATTATACGTACCTTAGATTTACTTCCTAGTTAAATAATGGTTACGGTTAAAATATTTAAATAAGTTAAATACATTTTATAAATAATTTCTTGCTATATGTCAATATGAAAATGTAAGAAAAAATTGTATTATAACTTATATATTTATATATATACACACACAAACTGTAAATAACTGTGAATATAACTATATATAATTTATTTATTCATTTTTTATAGCATATTTTTGTTCTATTTATAATAAAATTAAGTTAATAAATAATTTAAACAAATGACTTCAATATAAATATTTATGAAAAAAAAATGTACAAATATATACTACCAATTTAACTAAAACAAATGTAAATTTTTCATTTTAATTAAATTGCTTGTATTTATATGTGTGGTTTTATTTGTATAAAAGTGCCTGCTAAACGAATAAATGCAAATATGCAAAAATAACCAATAGTGATCCATTCTCTCATTCTCTTTTCTCAACTTAAAGGAAGCATTTATTGCTCACATATTGCTCTTTCATATCTCAGATCTTGAAAGAATTGTTCCTTTACTGCTGAACTTAAAAATAAAGGGCAAGCCAGACTCACGATCACTCACTTTCTACCTAAAAAAGGCCACGTGATTCCCTGCTGTTTCCTCTTGCTTCACAGCCTCCGCTGAACCTGTCAGCTGTCCTCTTTCATTAACCGCTAGTCTGGCTCGTTGGTCACAAACAGGCCCAAAGTGCCACAGAAATAGCCCGTAATCTCCCCTCACTCCAGCGAAGGGAAAGATCAGTGCACACCGGCGCTGTCAGAACGATGTCTACAGGCCCCTCATGTGCCACGAGAGATCCAGGAGGCATGAGCCGGGGACAATTAACGGGATGTGTGACTATCAGCGACCCGCTCCCACAGCTGTCAGGCGTCCCGTGAGCATCATAGCATCAGGATTTGTCCATTTAATATTAATAGTGCAGTGAGTAAATAAATCATGAAGGGACAAATCATAGGGACTAGTTTGAGGAACCTTCAGCCTCTAATTAGTAACCCGAGCTTCATGCTGTTAACACGCAGCCACACATTAACACTATAGATGTGATTATTTCTTAGGGGGAAATGATTGTATACGTGATTGCACTTGAGGAGAAAATGCAAGGCTGAAAGAAGAGCAACATTTGGGCTTTTGATAAAACAAACAGCTGTATGCATGAAACACTTGAGACTGATGTGGTCACACTGAGACGATAGTGAGAAGTGTGTTCCCTACATAGGGTTCACTTGCGTGGGCTTCCTTTCAGCCGATCGCATGGAAACTGACAAAGGTCACTGCATGAAGCCTGTGGGCTTCTCTCGTGTGTTATGAGCATCCGTCTGCCCCAGTGCTTTCACATTTATTCATCTCAAAGCAGCTCAGGTCTGCTGCAGAGCTGATAATATAGATCTAGATCTGTTATATAAATAATATACGAACATAAAGAGAGAGAGAAAAATATGCATAAATAATATGAAATATATAATTGAATTTTTTTTTATAAAAATAGAAAATAGAGATAGTTATTTATACACACACACACATAATAAAATCGTATTAAATGTATTCATATAAATATATTCATCTTGTCATTGATACACTCAGATGAAAATATATATGTAAAAAAATAATATACATTTATAAAATTATTAATATATAAGAAATGTTATTTATATTTGAAAACATATGTATGTGTATATGTTATATATATATATATATATATATATATATATATATATATATATATATATATATATATATATATATATATATATATATATATATATATATAGTATGAAATTAAATAATTTAAATTAATTAATACAATTATTTAAAATAACAAAATAATATATTTAAAATAATAAAATAAATAGATTTATATTTTTTAAACATAAGCACACACATATATAGCTACATTAAATAATATAAAAGAAATATATATATATATATATATATATATATATATATATATATATATATATATATATATATATATATATATATAATACATATAAAAATATGAAATACTATATATAAGTGTATATATATAAAATGTAATATAATAAAATATTATTGAAAATATGCAATGTATTATTATTTATACATATATTCATTGCAGGGTGTGAAAGTGTTTTTCAACACTTCAGATCTAATGTCCCAAGGCCTGGTCTGACACTGTTAAAAAGTGTGCATTAAAGCATGCTAGTAGCTTTTGGAGTGAACGTCTATGGCCGTATTTTGGGTCATAATTTGGATCTAATGCATTCAGCAATATATCAAAGACTTTACTGTAGTTTGCGAGCAGATATTAGACCTCAATAAACAGATAATGACAGGCTGCAGAGGAGCATCATGCTGATGTTTACATTTCACATGCATCGGTGCGTCAGAGAGATGACACCGCCACAGACACGCGTTTATCCTATTTTGGGTTTGGAAGACAATACACCAGTATGAAGAGACCTCACTTATGGTTCAAAGACAGGTGAAATCTCTGCGTTTGGTCTAGTTCTTGAGTGTTTAGACTGGTTCTCAGTGGTTAATTCTGCTGACTTTGTGGAAAGTTAGTGCATGGTTTGCCACCTAACCTATAAAGCCCTTTAGTGGGGGAGGGCTGTGAGCATTAACCATCCATTAACTCCAGAAACTTAATGCTATAAATCCATAATAATTGAGAAAAGACTTAATTAGTAGTACAACTGTGTCTGTTTGGCTTAGTGGAGTTTTATTAGGCTACTGCATCTGTCATTTCCAAAAACACATGTGGTCACCTCACTTTCCTGAAGTGGAGTCTGTTCTTTTGTTTAAAGCTTCTGTTACAACACCAGCCCAACCATTTAACACTCTTGCACTGTGTAAACTTTGGGTATTTAAACTTTTATAAAATTTCCTAGTCTAGTGTAAATGAGAGAAGAGTTCATGCATAGTGCATCAACAATTTCCACTCTGAAAATGTATTGTTTTGGTCAATATATTAAAAGTCAGCATCCTGACTAAACTGTATGAATGATTTGGTACATCCTAGTAATTTCTTCGTGTCATTGAGTGCACGAATTTATGGGAATTTAGACTCAACCGGTAATTATTATTGCAATTCGGTTTGGTTCCGCTAGAGGCGCAATAATCGCACACTGTACCTTTAAGAAAAAGATTTAAATCTTCAAAAACTTTAAATACATAAAATTACATTAAGTTAACGACCAGCCAGACTAAAGAAAGTACTAAAGACTCTACATTCACACTTATAAAGAAAAATAAAATAAAATCAATCATTATAATGTAAAATGTACACATGCTCATATGCAAATTTACTAAAGCAACAAATCGCTTCGTTTACTAAACTATCATCTTTACTCCATTAATGTTGTTTCAAAACATTTCCTGTTTGGCAATTTCTCATTCACAAGAAGAAGAAAAAAACATCCTCACTTCATCCATTTAGGCTACCACTCTTATAAAAAGCACAGAATTTACAATTTGCACTTTGCTCCCAAAATAGCAGTCTAGTATATCCACATAAACCTAACTAAAATCTGCAGTGATATCAATTATCAAGCCTACCGGAAACAAATCATATCCAAACTGAACTTAAAATGCGATTTAAAAAAAAAATGAAAATAACAGTTTATATTGAATGAACAGTGTTGTTTCAAACTAAAGCCGTTTGTTTACACATGACGAGACGAACACGAAAATATAACAAAATAAATGACGCGAATAAAATAAAGTCGCTTAATGCATAATGATGTGATCGGATATTCTTCACTGGTGCTCGATTTGCTCTTACCGTGTGTCGTGCTCTCTATGTAGAAGTGAAAGCTCCGGTAATCTCCGTGTGCTGTCTCACCGTTAGTGAACTGAACTGAGCGCCGGAGGAACGGGGCGCGCGCTCGTGGATGCGCCGGGATCATCCCACTGTGGGCGGGCAGGTATGAGTGTAAACTGAGCCCTCCACAAACACCACAGCAGAGAGAGAGCTAGTTTGGGGGATTGACCTGAAACTTGAGGCATCAGTGTTTAAAGAGGTAGATTTATATCTGTTTATCGCTGACATGCATTGTGCGACAAAAATATCAAGCCAAAGATAGACGTTTTAATAATCCTGTTGAGTATATTTCACAGGGTACGTTTGTTTTTAAAAGTCACTTTCAATGGAGAAGTTAAGTGGTGACTACAACTTAACATTTTCAGCGTTATTGCCCTGAAAAAAAAAAGAAAAGAAAAAAAGATTGAGTTCATTGAACGCAAGATGATCTTCTGTGGCCTTATTTAGCATGATTTGACACTATATGCTTTGGATCCTTTTTTAAATAAAAAAGTATCTAATATCTAAAAAGTATATTAAATTATGAACCTAGTTTGAGGACATAATTCATTGAAACCTTTTTATTATTATTATTAATACAACAATGAAACAGGTGAACATCAGAACAAAAATAAACAAACAACCATATGTGGGGATACAGTAAGGTAATTAAAAATACAAACATTTTACAATCATAAAATTTTTTTTTTTTTAATTAATGCATTTTTGGCTAACACTCTGACAAACGTTCTTCTGACTTCCGTTAATAGAACATTCGTTCAAGGTTATATAGTAATTAATAATGTTTTCAAAATCACAAAAAAAAAAAAAGTTTTTTGGTTGTTCATGGACATTTTCCGTCTAACATGTTACACAATAATAAATAATAAAGAACAAAAACATTTAGAAAACTGACTTTTCAACATTCGGAAATGTTAAAACGTTTTTAGACAATAACTGTTGGTGTCTTTTTAAAAGACAATTAGGCCTAGCACATTTCCTGCAGTTGGAACATTTACATTTCACAAAAGAAGTTTTTTAGATTTAAAAAGCTAAAACAAAAGATCTAGAGATGAAAATAGATTTTTAGTCAATATTGAACGTAATAAGAACGGACTTCACATATCAACTAAAAATCACCAAAAACCCTTTTGATTAAAAGTAAATGATAAATAAAAGTGAATGTAGGTCTGAGAAAAAAGTCTAATGCAATGGCATTCAGACATTTGAACTGTCCAAATACTTTTCAGCATCACTTTCCATTTCTATTTGTGCATATTAATGCATTAGCACAACATCTTAAATCTTAAGATTTTATGGTGCAGGGTTTTGTTTTTTGGCCTGTGATTTTGTCAGCATGCAGTCACAGGAAAATTTAATAAATTACACTCAGCAATGTGCATCTAATCACCTAAATATAGATTGATCTTTTTTTGTTTTGCACAAAACTCACTCCTTAGCATTCAAGCTGCAAATCTCTAAGGTGAATAGATAACTGTGGATAAATGGATAACCATGATAAGCTATCAGCACTGGCTCTTCTTCCAGAAAACATTACTCAGAAAGCCTCACGAGCTCAGTTATTCACTCGGTAATGAAGAGAGCATTAGTGTTCAATGCATCAATGTGTTAATGTTGTGGTGATGACGGTACAATGAGCGCCCTGCAGGGCTTTGGTCTGGAGACTCTGAAAATAGTGCGTGGATGCATTTACTAATTTCTAGTTTATTATTCATTTCTAATGGAGCATTCAATGCAATCCATGGTTATTATAGTCAACTAACACTGAAACCATGAAAAACTGTTGTTACTTCAAATAAAATATAAAAAAAATAACCCTTTTTTTTATTTCAGCTAGTTCCCAAAACAACATTTCTCATTTGTATCTAGGAATAATTGACCAAAAAAAGTAAAATGTAATCACCCTCAGGACATCAAAGATGTAGGTGAGTTTGTTTCGTCATCAGATTTGGAGAAGTTTGGATTCATTACATCACTTGCTCACCAATGGATCCTCTGCAGTGAATGGGTGCCGTCAGAATGAGAGTCCAAATAAAAACATCACAATAATCCACACCGTTCCAGTCCATCAGTGAATGTCTTGTAAACCTAAGACAAAATACAAGTCCATCTCCTGTTTTCTCTCACATCAGAATCCACCCACCTATTTGTTTTGGACTGTGCTTGATCTGTGCAGATTTCTCTCCTGATTCAGACCTGATGAATTTTTCACTGGAGGAAGCATTATTATAGATAGAGGACTGCAGATCTGGCTTCTCAAGAAGACATTAATAGATGAACTTGAGTCGTGTGAATTGTTTGTGGATTATCTTGCATCTAACACTGTTATTCCCTATTGTGTTCTTTTCATTTATTATAAATGCTTTACTTTTCTACTTGCACGGTGTAATGCTAACTGAGACTTATCACAGCACTTCCATATAATTGCTCTTTTGTTGGTTTTGCTTCTATCGTCCTCATTTACTAGTCTCTTTAAAGCATCTGCTAAATGCCTAAATGTAAGAAACAAACTCATCTAGATCTTGAATGGTCTGAGGGTTCATTTGTGGATGAACCTTTAACTCTTGATGTAAAAATAACTAAAAGTCAAACTGAAATAAAAATGAACTTACTCAGATTCGTAACGTACTCAAAATATTAAAAGAAAAAGTGCATATGCAGTCGTACAGCACCGATCGTTGTTCAGTGGTCTGGATTCTCCGCAGTACTTTAGTAAGAAGAAACCCAACACCGTTTAACCCTGGTCCTGATACCACTGACCCCTGTCCTAAACCCGGGGGACCCTGGAAACCAGACTTCCTGCAGGCCACCGTGTGTGTGGGGTGCCAAGAGCCTGACCTGTTCGACGCCTCCCCGAGGGATCGAATAATCTATTTAACGTCAGCCGTACACAGCAGGTGACGAAATCTTGTGTAATTCACGGTGCCAGACAGTGAAAATCGAGCAGTGCTAATCTCTTAGACGCTGTCGTGATCACGTAGTGCTTTCAGAATAATGTTTGACATGGACTGAGAGGCCCAGTGTGTTCATGATTAGCTGATGAAATGCTACTGGACTCTGTTTTCTTCTTATTTCTCAATAGGCAATTTGTGATAAGATTAGTGGTCGACTAATACGAGATTTTCAGTTGCCGAATGTGAAACTGATATCTAGAGAAAAATGTGCCAGTTAGACAATTATAATATCTGACACTGTGAGTTTCCCTCTTATTTAGAGCACTTTTTTTTCATCCAGAATTGAATTCAATTTGATTTTATTTGTATAGTGCTTTTTACAATTCAAATCGTTGCAAAGCAACTTTACAGAAAAATGTTTAATAGTAGCTTATCAGTGAAGACTGTCAGTTTATGTGCATGTGGCAGAAGTGTACAGACAAAAATCTATTAAATACACAATCAAACTGATTATGAACACTATTGACAGCAATTATATACGATGCAATCAAACTTATAGAAAAATGTGTTAGTTCTGTATGTTGTTTCAGGGTTAGCATCATCTGAGGCATTAGCATCATCTCTTCTCATGTGTTCTGGATCCAGACCGGAGCTTGTGTAAATCCTAGTTATCACGGGATGTAAATCACAGCAGAAACAGAGAAACAAATAGAGACATCATTAGCGTAGCTGCTGTTCCAAAAAATTAAAATTAATTAGTTTAACCCGAGCTGAAGCATAATAATGTGCATTTGATCAGATACAACTGCAGTCACAAATTATGAGATGCATTATTCGAATGCTTGGCGAAAGAGATGCGTTTTTAAACAGAGAGAGCGTGTCTGAACCCCGAACATTATCAGGAAGGATATTCCAGAGTTTGGGAGTCAAATACGAAAAGCTCTACCTCCTTGAAAAATGCATTACACTAGCAACCATCCAGAATATTTTAACAACCACACAACATCCAATCAAACATGTAGAGTAACATAACCGTGGTCCATTATCAGCCATTGACAAACATTTAAAATAGCCAAATATTGTCTGATTAAACTGCCTGACCAATAAGAAAAGATAATTATAGTAATAATGTACACGTCTCTGTATTATTGCTGTGAACGTGCACATATGTACACGCTCGGTTCAGGTCAAGATTAATGACACACCTCCAGGGCAGGAAGTCACAGTAAACCCAGCTTCCTGTCCCGTTTGCGTCCGTGTGTTTGAAGCATACGGTGACTATTAGAGGATCAAGTACGTAATCACACAGACCGATGGATGGGGTCCGGATGGGGTTCATTTACTTTTGTTAAACAGCCTTTTAATCAGTGAAACAGACTGTTACCTGAGCATGTGCCCGCTGCTCCGGATCCATGTGTACCACATCTGGGACTTCACACTTTTGGACTGGAAATATGGCAGCTTAGCTAATAAATTAATCTTGCTTTCTAGCAGCCAAGATCTCCAAAAGACAGGAGAAAAACATGCTTTCTTACTCAGATTCAGCAGGGATTAGATGGTGAAATCTCACAAAACAGGTCACATTTCAGTCCAAAAAAAAAAAAGAAGAATCCAAAGTGGATTCATGAATGTGAATTAAAATGTTCACAAAAGCTACATACTGTAGGAAACTAAAAATAACAATAAAAAGTATTTTTCTTTTTCATTAGATTTTCTATTTAATGCATTTTAATTTGTTAGGCATTTTTTTAATATCCTAAAACAGGTTTAAATGTAAATAAAAAATATATATATTTAAAATGATCTACAAAAAGCACTATACATAATACAATTTAATAATCAGAAATTTGCTAGATTGAAAACTTATTTTACGATATTCCATTGAAAGCAGGCAACATTACAATCCAAAATAAAAGAAAGAAAAAGCTAAAAATAGCTAAATAAATATGTACATAATATATTTCCATGTTTTAATTTTTAAGCCCTAAAAGGAGCTTATTTACAGCTTAAAATTTTACAAAATCCCATATTTTCAGTGTGGTCTCATTTGAATTCTATACAAAATATAATTTAATAAAATTTGCTGAACTGAACACTTATTGTACAACATTTTCTCAAAAGCAGGTCATATTTAATTGAAATAAATAAGCTAAATAAGAGAATAAAAATAATAAAAAGTAAGAAATAAAAATGCATTACATCTTTATTTTATATCTTTTATTTGTTTTGCATTTTTTATGTCCTAAAACTTGCTTATTTACAAGTTTAACTTTTATAAAGCCCCATATAATTAATGTGATCTAATTTCAAAATTGAATAAATATAATTTAATAAGACATTTGCTGAAATAAAAATGTATTTTACCAAGGTTCTCATGAAAGCAGGTCACATTTCACTTCAAAATAAAGGAATTAAAAACAAATGTTGCATGAAGAATATGAAGCGTTGTGCATGTTTGCATAATTTCCATTAACACAGTTTGTCAACTTATTTCTTTCTTTTGAATTTGTGGTTTCGACAAGTTTTACAGTCTGAGATTTACCATGACTGTATATATTTGTAGTTTTGAAACTGGTCGCTTTCAGCTCGGAGTATCTCAGTTTGTGCATAAAATGTGGATCCTGAAGCCTCTTTTACCTTTCCCTTTGCCCTGACCTTTGACCCCCACCCTCTCTACCAACCCCATCGTGTTTAGAGTCTACATCTGGTCTGGAGCTGCGTGCCCTCTATGCTGTTTTGTTTAGGGCTCGTAATCTCTCAGTTCAGACACAAGCACAGAAGACGATCCTTCTTCACGTCTGAGAGCTGAATTGTTGACTTCAGCGGTCTGTGTTGTTTGGTCTGGACTTTCAGGGTTTTGACTGATGCTGATTTGAGCGATAGAGAGGACTTTTATCTGTCAGTTTGAAATCTTCAGAAAATCATTCTAATATGCTGATTTGCAGCTCGGGAAACATTTCTGATTATCAGTGTTGAAAACAGCTTCATATTTGTGTGTTATATTTAATTTTTCCGGGATTCTTTGATGAATAGAAACTTCAAAAGAACAGCGTTTATTGGAAGCATTGTAAATGTCTTACTGGCTTTTTCTTCACTTAATATTTCTCAGTCTAGGTTTATTTTTAAACTCAACTTTTGAGCACTCCTACCACTTTTACTCTAATACGTTTGATTAAAACCACACTTTTTAATCTTGATTTATTATCTGCACTCCTTATGAGTGTTTTCTACCAGAGTTGCTGTATCTCTGCCAAAACTCTTTGCCAGAGTCTACATCTAAGCTGTAAAGTTTGATAACGCGAGCTGGCTTGGCAAGACATCAGACAGATATCAAAAGTGTCTTTATCACAGATATCACTTTATCACTTTTTTTATGAGAAAAGCAAGCTTCATCTATTGCTTCCACAGGAGCACACTCTCAAAAGGTTTCCTCTGGATGACAAGCAAACTGCTTTTTTTATCTTTTCTGTCTGTGAATCTTCACTTTACATACTATAATTCATTCATGTGCAAAATAATTAAGGTTTAAAGGAATATATCACATATACATAAACATTAGCTGTACATGTCCTCACCCTCAGGCATCCAGGATGTAGATGAGTTTGTTTCTTCATCAGATTTGGAGAAATGTAGCATTGCATCACTTGCTCTGAAAGTGAATGGGTGCCGTCAGAGTCCAAACAGATGCTTAAAACATCACAATAATCACATCACATCACTCCAGTCCATCAGATAACATCTTGAAAAGACTAAAGTTGCATGTTTGTAAGAAACAAATCCATCATTGGTTTTTTTTTTTTTTTCAAATAGTTGCTTCTGGCTAAAATGTAAAAGAGTCCATAATCCAGTTTGAAAAGTTAATTTTCCACATCAAAATCCAGCCACATAATTATTTAGAGCTGTTTTGTTCTGTATACAGTTAAACGTTTGATCAATGCAGATTTGGACGAGATGGCTTTTTCACTGGAGGAATCATTATTATGACTAGAGGGCAATTTTAGTAACATGGATGTGTTTCATCTTTTGTCTTCTCCAGATGTTAACTGATGGACTGGAGTGTTGTGGATTATTGTGATGTTTTTAGCATCTGTTTGGACTCTAATTCTGACGGCACCCATTCACTTTCAGAGCATCCTCTGCTGAGACACTGATGCAATGCTACATTTCTCCGAGTAACAAACTCGGCCTGACTTCATGTTAAGCAGATGTTAATTTCAGGTGAACTGTTCCTTAAATCGAGTTGTTTAAATGATACAGTTGCCATTTGTTTCAGGATAAAATGAATTGTTATCAGTGAATTCCCGCTCAATATATTTAGACTTTGTTGGTCTGTTTGACATGTCCCATTGGCTTGTCTTTCTCCGGTGGCCTCTGGTCTTTGTGCAGATCAGGAAACACATCCTCGGCTTCCTTTCTTCCATCAGCCTGATGTTCAGATGTCTCTGTGTGCAGGTGAAAGCCCTCGGAGAACCGTCACCACCTGTTGCGTTTCCAAAACACGCTGCTAAGTGGACAAGAGATTGGGAGATTGCAACATGTTCTTGTGAATGTGCATCCAGTTTCTCCTTTTCCTTCACTGGTGCATGACGAGCTGCCACCTTCTTCAGCGTTTGGTTCTGAATGACACAAAACACTGGAATATTGAGGGTTGTTTTAGGATGGCATGGATGTGCATGTCACAGTCATGCATGGTTTGTTGTGATGTTTTTAGTGTGAATTATTGCAGACGAATTTAAAGTCCATAGGAAATGCAATTATTAATTGTAATTTCTTCTCTGTTATGACATATATCTGAGTAAATTGGTTTCTCAAGGAAGAATGATGTAATCTACATTTTAATATTTTTTTCTTAAATTGTAACAATTTTTATCAATATAATTTTTATAATTTTTTACTTTTTTATATATATATTCTAACCCCCAACCCCCCACCCCACCAATTTAAATTAATTAAATTCAATTACATTTTAATTATTTTATTTTTATTTATTTACAAATGTAATAAAATTACTTTATATTTAATATATGTAAAATATAATTTTTAAAATATATTAATTTTATTGTTGTTGTATGATTTTTGGCCCTTGAATTAAAAAATAATAATAACAATGTTTAAGGATAAATTATTTATAATAAACACTACCAGATTCCCATCGAAAATAAGAATTGTATTATTAAATTATTAAAAATATTTGTTTTTAAGATCTAATTGAAAATTATATTTTTTAAATAATACAAAATATATTATTTAAATATTTAAATGTATTTTATTTAAATTACTAATGAATGTAAATTAATTGAAAATAAATTTTAAAAATTTCAGTTATATATAATATTGAGTTTAATCTCTTAACTAATGTGGTCATACCGCTAAATATAAAATAAATAGCCAAAGTGCAGTTTGAAATCCATCTGTCTGTCTTTGATGTGTGTTCAGATTGAGTGTGTATTTCATGATCTGTTCGTCACGCTCACGTCAAAGTGTTGCAACACTCGTAATTCTTTTGTTCTGTTTCTCAGGGAACACATTTATTCCATTCCAAGACCTTTTGAGTCTTAATTATAATCACATTGACTCTGATTCAAACCACGCTGTATGACGGGGTCAGAAAGCTTTGAGGTTTTGAGGGTGAAGCGGTTCTTATGTAACCTCAGGGCTCGCTGTGACACGCTGGTTAGGTTTAGAGAGGAGGGGTGGATTCGGACTGCTCTCCTGCCTGTTGGTCAGTGTCTGTGTTGGACTGTTATAATGTATAATGGGGTTCTTTGATGGACCTTTAGGGCTGTTTTAGGGCAGAAGGTCACAGGATGGACCGGCCTGCGGAGTAATGCTGCGTGACATCCTTCCCATCATGCCGTGCTTTAACTCTACACTGAGGGAATCAGAATCGACCCTTGTATTTTGGGAATGTATTATTATTATTATTTTACTTATATTAATGTATGGGAATCTGTATATCCTCTTCTGTAACTGATCACCATTTTTAATCTTTTTTTAATCTCACTCTCTTTATTTAATCTTTTATTGCCTTTAATAGGTTATTTTAAATATTTTAAATATGGTATGACAAATTAATTAAATGTGAATTATTTAATTTTATTTAAATGATTAGTAAATGTAGTCATTATTTAAATTAACTTTAGATTTTAAGATATGTAAAAAATATATAATATTGCAATTTTATTATGAAAATCTGAAATTTTGTATCAACATTAAGATTTATAAAAAAAAAATGTTGTGTAATATATGATTAAGTGCTTATAGTCACTGTTTCTTGTAGGTTTTTCACTATTTTTAATCACCATTTGGACTTAACTGATTTATTTTAAATGGTCCTCTGGTGTGATGTTTTTTTTAATGTAAAATATAAATTTATTTAAATTAATTTATGCATGAAATTTTCATTTAAATTAATTTAAAATAGTAAATATAATGTGCTATTGTTTATATTTAAAATTATAAATATAATATCTTAATTAATTAATCTGGCCATGCTAATAATTATAAAGCAAATGGCAGGTTAGGGTTTTCACTATTTTTATTCACCTATACTACTTTACAGTTTTGATAAATTCACTTGTTCATTTTAATGGTTCCTGTTGTGGCAAATAAAAAAAGTTTTTTTTTTTTATAAATTACTTATGAATGTAATTATCATTTCAATACATTTAAAATTGAAAATATATTTAAAAGATATTAAATGAAATAAAATTACAAAAACAATCTCCTAACTGATGTGGTCATACTAATGATTTTATTATTTATTTTTGTAATACCAGGTTAGGCTTTATCACCATTTCTAATTACTTTTTGCATTCACTAGTTAATTTTCAAGGATCTTTTGTTGTCAAATTAGTTAAATTTAAATGATTTTATTTTATTAATTTATTAATTAATTTATATTAAATGTAAATCTCAACTATACTACATATTGTTTTTAGGAGCACAAAATGTCAGTATTTATTGTGAAAGATCTGTCAGGAAAAGACACAAGAATTTTGGGAAAGAGAGCAGAATGAGGAACATAACAATAACTTGAATGCAAACTCAAAAATCTTTGAGTCGCTGTGTGATTGGTTATTGGTGCAATCCTCTCGTCCAATCACAGACTGTTGTCCTGTGTTTGAATCTGACCCTGAAAGACCAGGACATTGTAGAGTTGAATAAACAGACGCCATCCGGTTCTGAAACCGACCTATGAAAGGAAATAATGGCACACATCCTGTCCTGTTATGAGCTCACTTCCTGTCTGACCTGGGTAAGATTACTGGTATCACACAGTTCCCTAAATCTGTCATCACGGTCAACGAGAAACGCTGATTCATCGAAGCAGAATCCAACAAAACTAATTCAGTTTGAAATGTTTTAATATAAAAATAGTCTGATAGTTCATCCCAAAACATTTCCCCGGACTTGGCATTTCTGATAAATGTTATTTATTTTAATGTATGTTTGTATTATATTTTTCAATCCTGTTCTGAATTAAATTTAAAGCATTTGCTGTGGAGAGAAGGGAAACCAAATACATGTTTATATAGTGATTATAATCTTTATCTTGTTTAGTTTATCAGTATTGTATGGTATTAGTATATTAGTATATTGTTTCTGAATGTAATAATAAAACTTACTATATATTTTTTACACTCAACAATGAAATTTTGATCCAGTGCTACTTACTGGTGTCACGTATTTTCTATAAAATAAGTAATACGTTTAAATTATTTTAAATTATTAATACATATATTTGTTATTTAAATTTTATTTTAAATGTAAAATATATTAAATTAGTATTACAATTCTATAACTATTACAAATATTCAATTTAATATCCTAATTAATGTGCTCATGAAAACTGGATAAATAATTAGAAAAAAAGAAATAGTGAGTTGCTTTTTAAAATAGTTTAAAATCTCATCTTCCCAGAATGTTATGTTATCTATTTAAAAGATAAAAGAAGACAAATGTTTAGTCTTTTTTTTCTGTCTAGATGTTTTTTTATTATTATAATTATCAACATTAAGATTTTACTTTATAACATGCATGAATATCCTGTCTTTTCACTATTTTAATCACCTGTTTTTCTTCAATAGTTAATTTTAAATGAGCATGTGGTGTGACAAATTAATTACATTTAATTAATGTTAATTAATGTTATTTTTAATTAAATTATGAATAAATGCAATAATTGTTTAAATAAATTTCACATTCAAAATACAACTTTAAAATATATTAAAATTAATATTATTAATTATCTCCTAACTTATGTGGACATGAAAAGTAAATTAAAATAAATTAATAAAAATAAAAATTATTATTCAAATGTGTTATTATTGTTTTTATTATTATTACAATATATTATTAATATTTAATAATTTTATTAAATATATTAAATAAAACGATTCCTTTAAGCACTATGTCATGATAAACCTATCTGTGAGTTTTAGTTTTTTTTTGTATGTTTTTGTGACACAAAGCTCCAGAAGAGCTGTATAAAAGCCTCTCGCTCACACGTGGAGTGTGTTAGAGCTCCACAGCTGCATCAGCACAAGCACAACAATGAGGAACAATGAGCGAGGGATGAAGGGAAGACAAGGTGGAGGGGAAAGGAAATGCAGGGTTTTGTTTGTGCTGGACTGTCTCTTCCTCAGTCCCTGAGGGCTTTCCCTCGGATGTGAGTGTCTCTCTCAGAGCTGAAGACCGCTGTCTCTCTCATTAGGTTTTATGGGTTTGGAGCCACGACTCCCGCTGAGGCTCAGACACAGATCTGCTGTTTTCAGCTCCAGACCTGTCTGTCATACCCCAAAAAAAGACAAGAAGCACCATAAATAAACCGTAAATTAGTCCGTGTGACTCATGCACTTCTACGTTTTCTGAAAGTGGCTTTGTGTGGCATCAGATCAAACTCATTTTACTCTGAGAAAAAAATGTTTTATTTATTTTTACTGAAAAAAGCGATGCCTGAAATGATACCTGTCTCTTTAAATATCAAGAGCTCAGATTAATACTAGTGCTTTCAAATAGATATCATGAAATACTTTTGGGAAGTTGAGATTTAATCTTAAAAAGCAACTCACTATTTCGTTTTTTTTTCTTCTTCTAATTATTATCCATTGCAGTTTTCATCACCACATTAATTAGGATATTAAATGGAATATTTGTAATTGTTATTAAATAATTTAATATATTTTACATTTCAAATTTAAAATAAAATGTATTTAATTAATACTAATGTTTAATCCAAAATTTTAGTTTTTGTTCGCATATCTGTGTGTACCGTGTATATTTATTATGCATATATAAAAACACAAAGATATGTTGTTTGTATATTAAATATATGTATTTATATATAATATAAATTATATAAAAAAATATATATACATGTAAATATATACTGTGTGTGTGTGCATTTATATATACATAATAAATAGGTCTATACATAGAATAAACAGATATATTATGTAAAAAAGAATTTTTTTGGGATGTGATTAATCACGGTTTATTGTTTGACAGCAGTAATTAATACACAAAAGATTAATGAGTTCATCTAAATTTCAGAAAAAGCTTATAAGACAAGTCTGTTTTTGTCTCTCTTCTGAGAAAGATTCATTCTCTGGTTTGACAATGAACCCACACAGAGACACTTTGGTCACAATATTTTCCATATCCATCAGATCTCATTCTGTAAGTGACTTCTCTTTCTGTTTTAAAGGTGTTTTCTTTGGATTGTTTGACTACTCGAAAGACAATGTAGGAAAATATAAGACATACATTTCACATGCATGAACAAAAACCATCATTTCATTGGAGATGCATCTGAAATCACAATGGAGAAACAATTGAGATGCTAAAGAATCACTCTGAGGTTTCGTAGCTGAAGTTAATGAACTGTTCAGACGCGTCACTCCTCCAGCGCTCTGTAAATATAGTGCTCCCGTGGAAATGTGACCTAGAAAAGGAATCCTTCAATAAATAATTTTGGGAAGTATTTTTATCCCAGCAGTGACGACCCATGAACATACCCTGCATGCGTCTCTTTAAAAAGTGGTTTGGGCTAATTAATGTTGAAGTGGCCATTGGTTAACGAGGTGCTGACTCAATCAAAATCAAAAAAAATGAGAATGGCACAATAATAATAATAATAATAATAATAATAATAATAATAATAATGATGATAATGATGATAATAATAATAATAATAATAATAATAATAATAATAATAATAATAATAATAATAATAATAATAATAAACTGTCACAATTATTTAATATTATTATTTATTGACTTTGGAAAGATCATGCATTTATTAAAAAAAAATTATATGTTTTTTTTTTTTTTACGGTGGATTTCCTTGAACTTTAAATGAAATATGTAAATTAATGAATGAAAAATATCCTAAAGTAAATCTGTCATTATAATACTTTATATATTTAACCATTAATTTTAACTGACAAAATAAATAAATAAAACATTATAAAATAAAACAATAAAATTATGTTAAAAAAAACAACAAACATAATGCAAAATATTTTTAATTTAAAAAAATAAATATATATATTAGTTCTTATAGATTAGACATTATATATTATATATTATAATATATAATGTATAATGTATTATAATATATTATAACATTATATATTATAATATATTATAACATTATATATTATAATTATATTAAAAAGATAAAACTTTTTAAAGATGGATTTGTTTCTAACAAACACTCACTGGACTGGATTACTTGTGGATTATTGTGATGTTTTTTTTTTTTTTTTTTTTTATCAGCTCTCATTCTGACGGCACCCATTCACTGCAGAGCATTCATTGATGAGACACTGATGCAATGCTACATTTCTCCAAACCTAATGAAGAAACAAGTGAGTAAAGTTGAAACAATTTTTAACTTTTAGATGAATTATTCCTAAAGCTATAAACAGGTTAAGCTTGTCTTCAGTCTGTTTCTTTAAATGCTTAAGATGTGACCTCAGCTGAACTGTGATTGCACAAGTACTGGTCTGTCCTTGTCTTCCAGCACACAAACACAGACACAAACAAACACGATGACAAAAGCCTCAGTCTCCCACTCTTCAGGAGCTGACGTCAGCTCACAACTCTTCACATTTTCCTACAATAAACACTACAGATCGGTTTTATCTCCGCACAAAAGTGCACGGAGGCCGGTTGTACTCGTCTGCGCTCGTGTGTCTCAGGTGGTGGGGAACGCCTGTGCTTTAATCTTCTTCGAGGTCTCGTCTGGAACAATGCCTTCATTATGTTTTAACGAATATGATGTTTTGGGCTGGGATCTGAACTGAGGGGGAGATTTGAGGTCGATTGTGATGACAGACACACAGCTGATCTCAGGACAGTGGTTTTTACTCATAGTGTCCTCTGTGATGTGTCTCATTTCTGCCACTTTCATTTCCACAAACTCCAGCCATCGCTCTTGTTTTCTCACTCATTATGTCATCATTGGTCATCACTTCCCTTCAGTTTAATGCCATACAGGCTTCAGTCCATTAAGAGCCTGTCATCCTGGATTAGTGGAAATAATTCACATTTTTACAAGCGTATATATGTAATAACAATTATTTCTAGCACACTAAAAAACAAATAAAACACTTGGAAAAATGTTACATTTATTAATATATTAATATATATAGGCAATGCAAGGTAAGTTTATTTATATAGCACATTTCGTACACAAAGTGCTTTACATAAAAAGAAAGTAAAATAATAACAAAAATAAAACAAGCCATTTTAAAACTTTTAAAATGATTAAATATAGTGCAATCAGTTCGGACATTGCACAGTGCTCATTCAATAAATATAAACTAAATAATATAATATTATTTATAGATTTATACTTATTATATATAGCATAAATATTAATTTATTTCACATGCAATTTTTACAACACACAATACACTTGTAACGTCTCTAAAAATAAATATAATAATATATATAAAACTGCAAAGATAAAGAGAGACATTGTTATTTTTATTTTAAAGACTTATTTTTAAAGTTAAATATAAATTAAATGTTTGTCATGTTGCACTTCTCAGGTCTTAGAAAAATACTTTCTTATACTATTTATTCATTTTTATATTTATTTTTAGAGACGTTACAAGTGTATTGTGTGTGGTAAAAATAACATGTGAAATAAATTAATATTTATGCTATATATAATGAGTATAAATAATATTATATTATTTAGTTTATAATATTTATATAATTGATGTTATAATATTATAATATTAATTTTTAATTATAAAATATTTATTTTTATTTTATATTTGTTTTTAGATAACAAGTTTTTATAGTTTTAAGGTATAATAAATACTAGAAATAAAATTCTTGTTTAGGGATGTAATAAATTTAAGGGCCGATCCAAGTGAAAGCAACTGGATGTTTCACAGTGTTGTAGTGTGTTGTTATTGTAATGCTGGAGGCACTCAGGAATCACATATAATAAGTGCATTCAGAAGCATATTTCATGCATCAGAGGAATAATAAATGCAGTGAGGCAGCTGCACTGATTTGGTCACGAGGGCTTCTCATGCAGTATTTATATCTGTCATGTTTGTCTGCCGCAGTGTTGCTGTTCCCTGCAAGCCATGTCTTCTCTCGCATCCGTTCGTTCGGATGCACGTGCCACATACACTTCCTCACCGATGCGCAGCGCTGCACACTGGATTTCAGTAAATAGAAATGTCTAAATGTTCTCAATCTGGCCATTTCTGACATATTCAGCACTATGAAATGAGTTCTGGGACCCTGTTTGAAAACCATGATGATGTTACTGGTGCATAAATGACACACTTCACCTTCTAAAATGAGAAAATATAGTCCAAAATATAGCTGTTAAAATAATGAAATGAAATAAAATTTTTATACTTTTTATGAAATAAATTGAAACTTAAATATTTAATATAAATATTTAATTTATCATATATATATATATATATATATATATATATATATATATATATATATATATATATTAGTGTATTATATTATATATATATACATATGTGTGTAGTATGTATTTATAGATAGATACACACGTATGGAAATATAATATAATATAATAATCAAAAATATAGGTTTATATATTTTATTAATCGTATATTAATAATCTAATTTTTTTATTTGTGTGTGTACAATTTAATGATATTTAAACAATTAATGAAATAATTTATAATAATTAAAACTATTAAAAATATATATTTTAATTTTTTTTTATAAATAAATGAATTTAAATATTTTAAAATAATTTGTATTAAATAAATGAAACCCTAAATATATATAATTTTATACATAATTTTAAATAAATAGACATAATAATTGAATACATTTTTTTAAAATAATTTAAACAATTAAGAAATGCAGTATGGTTTAATTAAATATTTTTTATTTTGTAAATGTAATGTTTATATTACAATATGTAATCACAGTTACATTGAAATCTCCCTAATAAGTGTAAAAGGATGATTTGAAGAATAAATAAATAATAGCATTTACATGCACATTTACCTGATTTTCCCACATAAATGAAAATGAAAGGTTTAATGAATACAGTTCCTCGGTTCATGTTAACCTTTAGTCTCTGTTCCCTTCAGACTGTCAGGCTCTTGGTCTGTTTGAGAGTGTAAAACACAGAGACAAGCCTTTACTGTGTTTCATTAGTATTTGGGTTACCTATAAACCATTCGCTCCACTTGTACTCTGTGAGAAGCGCTCTCATAAACAGCTGGCAGGGATCCCGTCGTCCGTGTTCAACTTTATAAAACACGTCTCTAAATACCAGCTTCACCCTTCAGCACACGACCTCCACAAACAGAAACCTGCCTTTCTATGTTTAGAGGATGCCTGCGTTTAGATTGCGGTCGCACTGTTTTTATCTGTGGCCCGAGAGCGTCTTGTGATGTCAGGCTAGTGAGCTGCCTACATAGGCAACACTTGAAGGCATTGTATATGGCTGTCCAAATCTTAACAATGCTGTATTTCTGTTTCCAGTATTTTCCGGACTATAAGTCGCACTTTTTTTCATAGTTTGGCTGGTCCTGCGACTTATAGTCAGGTGCGACTTATTTATCAAAATTAATTTGACATGAACCAAGAGAAATGAACCAAGAGTTCACATTACCGTCTCCAGCCGCCAGAGGGCGCTCTTTCCTGCTCAGTTCTCCTGTAGTCTTCACTGAAGACATAGAGCGCCCTCTGGCGGCTGGAGACGGTAATGTTTTCTCTTGGTTCTTGATAATAAATAAATGCAGCTTATAATCCAGTGCGATTTATAAATGTTTTTTCCTCATCATGACGTATTTTTGGACTGATGCGACTTATACCTGAAATCTGTGGCTTGCTGCATGTACAGTATCCTTCGTAAAGAGGTCAATCCCATCATGCATTGGGACAAGCTCATTAAAAAGAAAATGTTGATTATAAATACACTTCTTAGGTTAATTGTTATCATTGTTCAGGACAATGAAAGAGCATGTTTGCACTTTATTTTCTAGATCCCAGATACCTTCTGTTTTACATGCTGTCCTCCTTCTGCTCTAATTGAGAGGTTATTTCATTTAATAATACATGGACGAGCCGCTTTTCCACGTGTGAATTATATATGTGCATCTGAGCAGTGACTCAGCGTGTTTAAAGCGGTTCAGACATGTAGGAAACCTGCACACGTTACTGTCCTGTGTTCAGTGTGCTGGTATAACACATGCATGATGGAATATAGTGCATGATGAACTCATATATTGACTGCTTTTATTATATATGCATGCTGTCTTTGTCAATAAGACCAAAATAAAAACGATTTTCAAACATTTCTCCTATAGCATATGAATTTGGAATGACATTATGGTTATTAAATAAAATATTAATTTCTTTAACATTCACACAAAGCTGATTTCAAGGATCATCTGCAGACAGGAAGGTCCCTCTAGTGGACATCTTCAAAAATGCAAACAGATATTTATTTTTATTTTTTAAACTGTTTGTGATTTGTTAGTTTTTCAGCATTATGAAACAGAGCTGTTGTAAAATTCTTATAAACACACACTTATAATTTAACTATATGTTCTATATTTATATATTATGTCAAGCAAATAACTCTTTTATTAAGCGAGGATGCATTTAATAGACCAAAAGTGACTGGAAATAGATTTGTAATGATACAAAAGATTTATATTCCCAATACAAGTTGTTCTTTTGACTCCCTTTAAAAACTAATTTATATCACAAAAATACTGTTTTCAGAAATGTTTTCTTGAGCAGCAAAATCAACATACTAGAATGATATCTGGTAACATTTCACAGTTTTTCAGTTTGTGCTGCTTCTTTTATAAAGCGATAAGCTCCTGCAGATCTTTTCTGGTGTTTTTACACAAGCCTGAATATCTCTGAACAGTAGTGACACAGAGGATCCGAGCAGCTTTCTCCCTTCTTCAGCAGGTTTTCCAGACTTCAAAGTATTTCTCCTCCTCTTTCCTGAGGAACCAGATGTGTTTCAGGCATCTGTCATCATTACAAGGTGAGTATTACAGGTCACCCTGGAGGTCCGACTGCTGGAACAAAGAACACTTTCTGCTAACTGTTACTAAACACTACAGTGAAGCATTACAGTCATTAAGTAGTCAGTAACAGGGGTATACACGCTGGTTTGGAGCACGTGATCGTAGAAAGCCAAGTGATTGTGGCTGATTTGACTAGAACCAATTATTCAGCGGCCAAAGGTCAACAGCGCCATCTGCTGGACAAACACACACATCACATTTCAGTTCATATCTATCTATCTATCTATCTATCTATCTATCTATCTATCTATCTATCTATCTATCTATCTATCTATCTATCTATCTATCTATCTATCTATCTATCTATCTATCTGACTGATAGTACACATATACACATATACATTATAATATAAAAATAATAATAATATCTATATATCTCTCTGACAATTTTTCTGACAATTTTTTTACAGAATTTACTTTTTAGTCTGTAATATAAAAAAATTGGTCACACACTTAAATACTCACATTTATTTAAAATATAAATATTATCTTACAATATACACTACCGTTCAAAAGTTTGGGGTCAGTAAAATCTTTATTCTTTTTTTTTCTTTAAAAAAATAAATGAATTAAAACTTAGGCCTATATTCAGTTGAATTGTTAAGAAGTGAGAGCAAAACAAATATATTTTTAGAAAAGATTTATATTTGGAATAAATGCTTTTCTTTTGAACTTTTTGTTCATCAAAAAAAAAAAATGTGGAAAAAATATTGCAGTTTCCCAAAAAAACACAAAAAAACATTTAGCAGCACAACTGTTGTCAACATTACAGTAATAGTTGTAATGATAAATCAGCATATTAGAATGATTTCCTAAGGATCATGTGACACTTTATACGGGAGTAATGATGATGGAAATTCAGCTTTACATCACAGAAATAAATAATATTTTAAATTACATAAAAATAGAAACCATTGTTTTGTATTGCAATAACATTTTGCAAGATTACTGTTTTTTTCTGTATTTTTTTATCAAATAAATGCAGCCTTGATGATCATAAGATCTTCTTTTTTTTTTTTGACTCGGCTGGTATTTGATGATTTATATGGTTGACATATCACACAATAAACCACAGATGCAGTTCATCACATTATTGATGAACATGTGTCACTATTACACAAAAAGTTACACTGTACTTTTTATGGGGCAGTGAAGATCCAGAACCAAATCTCTGCTAAAAAGGAAAGTGGAGGACAATAAATCCTGAATTCACTTGAAGCTACCTGAGGTTGACGAGTGTAAGATAATACATCACAATTCACACACACACACACACACACACACACACACACACACACACACACACACACACACACACACACACACACACAAACACACACACAGCATGCCTGTATCAATGAGTGTTATGAAATTATTTTCATTAGCGTAAATTGATTGGGCTCTGTAAATTACATTTTGGTAATTTTGCTTCTAATATATTTTTAAAAGTTTGGCACAGTTCTTTTTATTTTGTATAATTTTATTTTATTTTTTTTTATTTTTTTATTATTTCGAGCGCTTTTCTCGGCTTTGAAATATCAAGCTACCACACTATACTTGTTATACACTGTGCACAATATGTGAAGTCACAGTTTATGCATGCATATGAACCTAAAACATATAACAGTGCTGATACACACTGCATGAAACACTGTATCCCACAATGCAATGCACTTAATGCATCCTTCTATTTCCATTGTGATAAACAAACTTGGTAAACACGCAAGTTTGTAGATCATACTTTTAAAAGATTTGGAAAATGCAAAATATGTTTAGAAATCAGGCTTTACTCACTGAATTAAACATGCTGCATGATGTGGTCATGTGACAATATTTGAAACATTTATCAATGCATTCAGCATACTGTTTCTGCAAACTTTCAAAAATTATTAGTAAAAACATTCAGGTCTGGTTGAGAAAAAGTTTGTTTCTGAAGAAGATTTAAATGTTATTAACTATTACATCAATGCATATGTGCTGTTATGTTTGTCCAGACGTTACACCATGAATATAATCATGTTGTTTGTTAATGACGGAGACATTTATTTAAAGTGACATTTGTCATAATTGCTCATGATGTCATCAAAACACTTCTCTTTGATCCAGGATGAAATAGTAACTATTTTAGGAGCCTAATATAATAATAACTATGTTTGTGCTGGATATTATGATCTGATGCTTTTTATTTCTGCATGTTTGACGCCGTCTTCTTCTGTGGTTTTGTTTCTGCAGTGGTGGAGAAAGTCAAACCATTCAGTGTTTACTGCAAGAATACTGCGGGGGAAAACAGTGACTTCAAAACAACCATTTGACCTCAATATGGGTCACGAGGAAAAGGTCTGTCATGGTTTACAGCTCTTACGTCAGTGTTTTAGCTTGAATCAAAGCTTGTTTGCTTTTTCACAATCTACAGTAAATTCTATTTGCAAGTGAGTCACGATATTTGTTCTTAGTGAGAAAAAAGATTTAACCACACTTTCAAACCACGAGTGCTTAAAAGATCAAAAACAAAGATAAATATATGAGTGTTTTGATATGATAGACATGTGAGCTGATATTAGTACGCAAGACAAAACATCCACAAATCTCACACTGTAACAGTCCTCAGAAGTTCCTCAGAAAAAAAGGTACAAAAGCTGTCACTGGGGCGGTACCTTTGCAAAAGGTACACCTTTTAGGTACGAATATGTACACTTTAGGTACTGATATGTTCTCTTTAGGTACTAATATGTTCACTACTAATATGTATCTTTAAGGTACCAGTATGGACTCTTTACAAAGGTATGACTTTTGAAAAGGTACCGCCCCAGTGACATCTTTTGTACCTTTTTTTCTAAAAGTGTATCTAATGTCACATGGATGTTTGTTCTCTCCCAAGGATCTCCATTCAATCCTCCATGATTCTGGAAATAGAAGACTTTTTTGTCTTTTTTTTTTTTTGAGTATTACAAAAATGCAACTTGAGGACTTGGTGCTCAACTTTTTTTTTATTATATTCACAAAACTGTGCAGTTTACATTTTCAACTTTTTCTCTCACCATTGACAATACAAAATATATAAACATTTTTTCTATCCAATGTCTCTCTAAAAAATGTTTTTAACTTAATAATAATAACAATTAAAATATAGCAATATATTAACTACAGGTCTCTGGATGGAGTGAATGTTGCTTGTTTATTTATTTGCATGTTTGTTTTTAAAATATTGTTATTTCTCTTCTCCACCAACCTAAAATTTTACTTATTTCAGATATGCTATGATATATATTTTTTATATTTTTACATTTTTTACAAGTTTTCTGTTCTCTGTTTTTGTCATTTTGATTAGTTTTTATTAGATTAAGTTTAAAAAACAAAAATGTTTATATAGTTTTCATTTTTAGTTATTTAATACTCTAACTTTAAACGATAATAAGAAAAGTATTTTTTATATTTTAATTTCATATTTTACTATATTATTTTTATTTTTTTTATCTTCTAAGTTTTTTTATTTTATCATATTTTGTATTAACTGTTTCATTTAATATTTTATTTTTAATATTTCAGTTAATATATATTTTTTTACCTTTCAAGTAATGACATTTTTAAGATTTTACTTTTAAAAGTAAATTTAGTATTTAATATTATATAATTAAATGTTTGATTTGATGAGATCTTGTTTTAATATTTCAGTAAATATTTATTCTATTTGATCTTATTTTTATAATTTTATTTTTAAAACATAATGAAAAGGTTTTAGTTTTAGTTAACGGTTAAAAACCTTGTTAACTATGTTCCAGTTTTTCCTGTAATGTAAGGTTAGGATTGTTTTGCCATTCCTTTGACATTCTGGGTCACAATGTAAGACCTCTTAGACTTTGAATTCAATATAATAATCAAGTCGCAAGAATAAACCCAGCATGCATTTAAGACTCAATAAAACCTGCATGTTTTTTCTCTGACCAGCTTGTGTCTATTTATGTCCTGTGTTTGATGCAGCTTGGCATCGCGGGGAAAGTATTTCAGCTCATGAAAAGCTCAAGCAGCCACAACAGAAAACAGACGATTGCAGGATGCAGAGAAAACTCTTAAATGTTCAGGTCAAGAGGTCTACTGTTTGTCGACTGAACACGAGCTCAGTTATATTTTTGCACGGTGCACAAGATCAAATTATAAAGTATGCAAGTATGATTCAAAATGAATGTTTTTAAAATTATAAAGCGCTGTTACGGTGTATTATACAAGGTAATTTCATTCCACACACACACACACACACACACACACACACACACACACACACACACATATATATATATATATATATATATATATATATATATATATATATATATACAGTACAGACCAAAAGTTTGGAAACATTACTATTTTTAATGTTTTTGAAAGAAGTTTCTTCTGCTCATCAAGCCTGCATTTATTTGATCAAAAATACAGAAAAAACAGTAATATTGTGATATATTATTACAATTTAAAATAATTGTTTTTAAATGTATTATACTTTAAATGATCATTTATTTCTGTGATGCGAAGCTGAATTTTTAGGATCATTATCACATGATCCTTTAGAAATCATTCTAATATGATGATTCATTATCAAAGTTGGAAACAGTTCTGCTGCTTAATATTTTTTCAGATCATTTGATACTTTTTTACGGATACTTTGATGAATAAAAAAAAGAAGCTATGTTTTAAAAATATAAATATTTTGTAATAACAATATACACTACTGGTCAGCAATGTGGGGTCAGTAATTTTTTTTTTCTTCTTTTTAAATAAAATCAATACATTTATTCACCAAGGATGTGTTAAATTGATAAAAAGTGATAGGAAAGAAAATATATTATTATAATATATATTATAATTTTTTGTTTTTTTTTATAAATGCAGTTTGATCCTTTTATTGATCAAATATATTAGACAGCAGAACTGTTTCCAACACTCATAATAAATCAGAATATTAGAATGATTTCTAAATGATCATGCGATCAACTTGATGTTACATGTACATTTTTTTTTTTAAGTATATTCAAATAGAAAACTATAATTTTAAGTTGTAATAATATTTCACAATATTAATGTTTTTTCTGTATTTTTGATCAAGTAAATGCAGGCTTGATGAGCAGAAGAAACTTCTTTCAAAAACATAAAAAATAGTAATTTTTATATATATTACTATTACTATTTTTAATGTTTTTGAACTGAAAAAAAAAATGCATATATATATATATATATATATATATATATATATATATATATATATATATATATATATATATATATATATATATATATATATATATATATATATATATATGCATTTTACATCTAACAATGATGTCCTGTTTAGCTTACATTAAAACAGAACATGTTTTATTTTTACAAAGATATAGGCTATGTATAAGAGACAGTCAGTTCATTATTCAATCTGTGTGAATAGGTTACATGTGTGGCCAAAAGAAATTGTGTCTAATGATGCCAAATAAAAACAATGCCTGTAAATGCATGATACAGTAGATCTTTTGTACCCCAGCGAGTCATTTTAACTTCTTTTCCCTCATGATTATGGTTATCTGTGTTGTTTACTTGGTTCCAGTCAGGTCAGCATCAGCAAGGAGATGGAGAAACTACTAGGTAGTCGCACATGGCTATTTTGGTGCATGTTAGTTCACTTGGTTTCATTTAAAAACACTTTGTCATATAACTTAGATCCAATAACAGTAATTAGACGCAAAATGCACATTCCTGGCTGTGTGCCGAGCTGCATTGCAGTTTTCTGGATCTGTTGAGTCCCCTTCAGTCGAGACTGAAGGACAGTCGGCTCTAAGCAGTGAAACTGTGATGGACAAACAGGATCGAGGGAGGGAACCTCACCGGTTCTTGGAAAGCAGCACAGCTAGTGTATGACTAACAATGGATTAGGAGGGAACAATAAACCAGAGTTTGTTGAATTGACTGAATCATCCTGTCACGACAAGAGGGGTTGCCAGATCTGCTTGAAGTATTCAAACCGATACCAAAAACTCAACACAAACCAAAGAAAGACAGTGATTTCAGATTAAACATATTTATTTATTTATTTATTTTTATTATTTAGCATTTATTGATATATATATATATATATATATATATATATATATATATATGTATATATATATATATATATGTATATATATATATATATATATATATATATATATATATATATATAAAAGAAAAAAAAATTAAAGACTTAACCTGATCAACATTGTTGCCAGGTGCAGCCTAAATGCTACACATTTCAACTGTGGCAGGACATGTGGGTTTCTCGAATAATATATATTAACGTACTTGGCAATAAAGCTCTTTCTAACTTTTGACTGATTTCTGATTTCTGGGCACTCTTTGCCATATAATGGAACTCAATGGGGACTAAAGCTTTCAAGCTCAAAATTTCAAAAATGGCTCCTTAAAATAGCATAAAAGTACCTATCTGAAAGCTTTTTTGTGATTAGCAAAATCTTTTTTTTTTCTGAAAAACCATTCAAATAATAGACGTGAAACATTTTTCACAATTATCTAAAACTATCTAGCGTGTGTGCGCGATTGTGTGTGTGTGTGTGTGTGTGTGTGTGTGTATATATATATATATATATATATATATATATATATATATATATATATATATATACTGTGTTTTTTTTTTTTTTGATGACCATTTTTCAGTGTGTTCCATCGAAGAAAGAAATTCATATGATTCAGATTTATTTAAATTATTTATTATTAATTATGATTTTTTTAAAATTCAAATCCGGCGGGAAAATACGTGATCTGGCAACCCCAACGGTCAAAACCCCGCGACCCTCCTCCTCTCCGCTGGATGCCGCTGCTGTCCGATAAAGAGACCCCTCCCATAGAATTGCAAAAACCTGCCCAAAGGGTGTGTTTTAAGAGCGCTACGTATATTTGCTCTGCATCACGCACTGCAGACATGGAAAAAGCAGCCGGTGTGTGTGAAACATTTAGTGTTCGCGCTAAATGACATCGTATAAGTTCTTTAAGGAGCACTGAGGAGCTCGCGTGACGCTGCCGCGAATTCAGCAAAGTCATCCGTAGTTCAAGCGACTTTTCCTCGTCGTCTGGATCGGGACAGCACTGCAGGTTCCGATGTTACTAGAAGATAAAAACGACCAATATTAGGAAAACATGATTTGAGGACTGACTGTTATCGATTAGGAGTGTCTTGAGGTTGTCATTGAGTGTCCTTTTATCACGCGGTTTCTGAGGTGATGATGATGATGATGGACCTTACAGTGTTATGAACGCCTTCAGCGAATCTCCTCAGAGTTAAGCGTGGATACCCGCTTAAATTTCCGGCTTTATATGCAGGTATATACACATTTATTTGTCTATATATCCTGGTTTGCAGTGTCTTCACCTGGAGAGTGCTTTACTCAAGCCAGGAACCCAAAAGCCTTTCAGAATTCAGAGGTCAGAAAATGATCCAGGGGTTAACGTTACCCAGTAGATTAAAACCAGAGCTAGTTAAAAAACTGACAGACTTGTTCAGATAATATCGTGTATCTGGAGAGACTTGCTTGCTCTTGATCTTCTATCATGGAGCTGAAGATGTTCATCCTGGTCTTGGGGCTCCTGGTGGGCTCCGGCTCTCCAGACATTGGCCCCAATCAGGGGAAGTGCTCCGACAGTCTGGACCCCGGGCCCCAGGATCAAGGGAACCACACTCTCACTCCTCAGTCCAAGAAGAACTTCCCGGTTCTGTCTTTTGGTTACGATCATGTAAGGCTCCCCTTTGAGATCTCTTTATGGGTTCTGCTGGCTTCACTCATGAAACTGGGTGAGTATGTTTATATTATGCACGTATGCATTATTGTATTCAGTGACAGTTATCTATTTATCTAACACACATATTTAGTCTACACCTCAAATTTGTACATAATGCACATAAGTTGTACATACAAAACTGTCTATTGTAGTATAACTGCACATACAATTGTCAATTCATATATTGTTATTCCTTGCTTGTTTGTATTTTTTATTCTTTTATTATGTGTTTTTGTTCTGTCGCTGTCATTCTGTTGCACTGTGGAGCTTCTTTCACGAAAACAAAAAATATCTATCTATCTATCTATCTGACTGATAGTACACATACATTATAATATAAAAAATAATATGGTATAATAGCGTTTATTTCCATCTTCAGTGGCTTTTTCATATTTTGTGTGATCAACTATGCGATGGTATTTAAAACCTAAATCGATAAAATATTTTTGACGTGTAATATACTGTATTAAAATATAATGTTATGTATTATTTGGTGTACGTTATCTTATGTGTGAGTTATATCACTAAATGCATTTAATGTGATTAAATCTTTGACCCAGAGAGAGACCTTTAAATTAAGCTCTTCCCAAAATATTCAGTTTCACGCGGTGATGAAGTTGCACAGTCATCAGAACAGTTTTTGGTGTTGATGTCAGCATAAAGTCTGGTCCAGTTTGCAGTTTATCTGGACAAGAACTGTCTGTTTATTCCGGAAGACTGACATGTAAAGTGACCAATGGAATGCCTGGCAGCTGTGCAGCGTCAGCCAATCAGCTCTTGTATTTTAGGCGTGCATCATGGCATTGAGAATAGAACAGTGGTAACCTGAGAATCCTCCATGCTTGCTGTTGATGATACCCAACAGTGTCAATTAGACGCCTGACGTACTTGCTAATTACAGTACATACTGACCGGAGAGTACTGACTGCACCGGGCCGGTGTAATTAAACGCTTAGTGGGACAATGAAGCATTGTTTTGATAAGATGTGGGTGTTATATGGTGTATTAAATCATGTTATACATATTGAGTGGGTTATGAGGCGGATAGTGCATAATGTGACGATTGTTGTCAGTGGAAACAGAGAATGGTGAAGTTTTGGGGAAATACAGCAGACGTGTGATGCAAAAAGAGAGGAGGATGTTGGAGACGAGGGTAGATGAGTTGCACACTTTCTTCTCATTTCAGTTTATTAGCTGTGACTGTTCTAGTTTTCTGACTGCTGAGTCTGAAGCCGTCTGCTTGTTGTTTTGTTGACAGCTCAATTCTCATTCCCAGCAGGAGTGTAAATTCATTGTCAGTTCAAAATTGTTTGATTTTCTTTCTGCTCAACGTTAAAATGATGTTTCTTTTCTGTCATTTACTTCCCTCTTGTGTTGTACTCTGGGATTTATTTATTTATTCTGAAAAATCTTCACCCGGATCTTTTCTGTGCGACAGTTAGCTCATCTGTCATTCATAAATTAGTCCAGAAGACTTATGCACTATATAAATGTTCTGAAGTCAAATGTAAGTTATTATTTGCTAAGTTTTTTACATGCCCTGGCAGCATTTTCAGTGGCTGTTAAAGCTAAAAATTTTTATTTTAAAGCTTTAGTTCAGCCACAAATTCAGTTCATTTATCCGTCAGTTGTTATCCCAAACCTTTATGGTATTTATTTATGCATGTATGCAATGCATGGATTTTAATCTTAATAATCTTCATCCAGATTTTTTCTGGACTGCTCATAGCATGTCAATCATAAATTAGTCCAGAAGTCTTATGAGCAAAAATATTACATATAATGAAATCTCTAAAGTCTTAGGTTTATGTGAGGGTGAAACACAAATGTAAGTAATTATTAACTTGCAAGATTTTTACCTAGCAGTATTACACTTGCAAATGTGACAAATATTTTTTCTGAGCAACGGTGCATAGCAAACACAGCTGTCAATAATAAATTAGTCCTCAAAACTCATGCACTACAATATTATATTATAAACCTTATGAAGTCATACTATAGGTTTATTTGAGGAAGATACATTTAGTTCTTATTCCCTTTTAAGTTTTTGGCTCGTCCTTGTGATTGTTCACTTGCTTTAAGAGCTTTTTTTATTTGACATTATTTATTGATTAATTAATACATCAGTCCTAATCCCTTTGACTCTGCGACTGAATGATGTTTTTGGTTTGGCTTTGTCTGATTGTTTTTATCAAATCCTCTGCATGTACTGGTTGTCTGGTCTCTCACGCTGTGTTCAGTCTGGCTCCTCTGCTGGTTGACATTATCATTGTCATTCACAGTGTTTACATCTCATCTGTCCAAATGAATTGGCGCCTCTGCCAGGGTTAAGCATTAATGTTTCAGACTCCGTTCATTATTAATAAATGCTCATCATGGGGAATGAGTGCCAAGTCTCACAGCCTGAAGACGGCGAGAAGTAGTTCATACAGTAGGGCTCATTTATAGCTAAGCAAACAGATACAGATACATGGAGTTAATCCAAATACATCAGAACAGTTTGAATGAAGTGTTGTCAGATGGGTTCAGATTTCATTAATTGCTCTGGTGATGTTTGTGGTGTTGTTTGGGAGAGCAGTAATTCAGGTTTCAGCTCCACAAGAGATCATGTGGAAATCTTCAACTTTAATAACTGGGAAAGCAGCCACTTATACCATTATGCTGAAAATGTGCCCGTTAAATGCATTAGTGGACCAAACACAATTTCTTTGATGAATGCATTTAGTGAAAGCTTCCAATGAATATATCATTTATTTAAGCCTGGGTTTTCCAAACTAATGGATTTAAGGGGATAATTAGTTGATGAAAAGCTAATATTTCATTAAATCCTAAAAACAGAATACATATTTAATTAATTAATTGATAAATGATAATAATAAAGAACTAATAGAAATAAAAAAAGTCATTTTAAAATCAAAATTTAACTCCAATAAACATTTCATTTGTTTATAAGCATGTGACTATGTGAGATAATGGTGAACATGTGAATGTTATCTTAAAATATTTACTTGAAGTCCCCCTGAGATTTAACGTCAAAGGGGTTTGGCTAAATTAAAAATAAAATAAAATAATTAAAAAATCCCTGCCATATTTTAACACGGCACTGTTGTAGCTAAAGTATTTAAATATTGTCTGTAAATATCAGATGAAAAAATAAGTCAACATATTTACAAATAAACATCTCAGAATTCAGCTGTCACTTTGTTATCTGACTTATTTGTCCACTGTTTATTCTATCCTTTCTCTCCTTTAATTGATTCATTACATGCTACCTCTAAACTGTTCTGTGTGAACTAATCTCCCATGACCTCAGAGTGTGAAACTGGTTTAGGCTGTTGTGTAATGTCTGCTTGAATCAGTGTTTTGATCAGACCACTCGTTAGTTTGATCCGCTGATTAGCGCTCTGAGAGATTACAGCACATCCGCTTCTCTTTCAGAGCAAACAGAGGGTGAAGAGGACAGCAAACATCCAAATCATCTGGTCTCTAAATGCTTTCATTATCCTTTTCAGATCTTTTAGATTCTGTTGGGCCAGTTGCACTTGTAGCTCATGCATATGCATGCAGAGGTGCTGAATTTTTATTATACAAATGTTAGCCATCTGTTGATGGGTGATCAGCTGATGTTGGTCAGGACTTGTTGATTAGTAGTTTGTGTTTACTCTTATCAGTATTAATGGAAACCAATTATTTGAACCTTGCTGGCAGACACTCAAGATTTGACCTTTGCCCTTCACGGTTTCCACATAATCAGAAATGTTTCTTGAGCAAGTTGAGCTGTAAATCATCATATTAGAATGATTTCTGAAATCATGTGACACTGAAGACTGAAGGAATCATGTTGAAAATTCAGCGTTAATTCACAGGAATAAATTACATTTGACAGTATATTCAAATAGAAATCAGTTGTTTCAAATTTTAAGAATTTGTCACAATATGTAAGATTTTTACAGTTTTGTTTTTCGTTTTTTTAATCAAATAAATACAGCCCTGGTGAGCATAAGTATACATGTTTTTTTCTCTGCTAAGGCTGTGGAGTTAATCGAATGCAATTCTTCTGCGATTATGAACGTGATGTTGTGTAGCTTGTGAGCGGAGAACATGAGCACGTGATTGAGATTAGCACCTGCTTTACTGATGAGATGCACATGACAATCGCATGCATTTAATTGCACAGCCCTATGCTCTGCAAACCCACATTTTTCATTTTTATTTAGAAAATGATTACACATTTTTCTCTGCTAGTTTCTATCCTAGTAACAGTTGTTGTCAGTGATAAAAACATGCAGATTAGTCACCTGGCAGCCAGTCCCAGTCTCTCACTGAGATGATGCTGTTTTTTTTCCTCGACAGGCTGTTCACTTGTGGCCAGGATCAATGTGACTCATTGGCACAGCCGTTACGAACACCTTTAGTGACCCTGTAATCAGAGGAGCGTAGCATGTGAATGAGAGCTGACTGCTGCTGCGTCTCTTTTGCATTTCTTGCCTGTTTACCCCTCAGATTTACATGCCAGATGTTTGCTTAGCCTGTTCCATCTGCCAAGCCAGAAATGTAACTCACTGATCCAACATCTATAGACTCAACTCAATGAAAAATAAAATAGAAAAGCCTTATTGCTTTGAAGTTTTAAATGCAGATGCATGCAGCTCTAATACGTGAGTTAATGATAAAGCAAAATGGCATATTTCTACCCATGCACACTATATATCAACCCAGCCTTAGACCTTTAGAGGAGTCCTGGTGCAGACAGAGAGATCCGACATGCCCCCGAGCTCTCTGGAGGTTTCTCGTCCCTCGTCTCCTGCCAGGCTGCTCTCATTATCACACTCCCCACGGGCAGCCGTGTGTTTCACTGCAGCTGAATGCCTGGCGACGAGAGCAGTCTGCAGATTTCACCGTGCCCTTGAGAGCGTTCTCCGTGAATCTGCAGCAGCGATACCCACTAACGAGGGTTTTCTGTCCGGAATAAAGAGGTCGGCTGAGGACGGTTGTATAGATAGATTCTGTTCAATTGGAAAAGTAATTGGAAAGTCTTTGTAGGTGAAACTGGCACTGTAAAAGTTTCACTTGAATCAAGAAAATAAAAATAAAATGTATTTTTGATGTGCCACGTTAGATAATGTTAATTTAAAATATTTAATTATATTATTTTATTTTATTTATTTAAATGCTTAAAATATGCATCATTATTCACTTTAATATTTTTGAATGTGGCATTCAACCACAAAAGTAATTATTAAAATAGCTGCTATTAACATTTCCACAGTTTAACTAACTTGAACTTGCCAGATTTTTAATTTGGTGAATGCATACTGTTTGAAAAATTAATATGATCACAATGTAAAAATATATTTTCACAGTTGCATGTAAAACAAAGATTATTGGAGTAGCACGTTCTACAAGAAATGTCTTTCGACTACTACTACTATTATTATTATATTACTAGTCTCACAAAGCTGGTCAGAAACATGTCTAGATCATATTTCATGCTACGGTCTACTTGCTTTAAAAACATAATGTTAGTTTTTATTAACATTAGGATTTTTTGAGCCCCCCCAATTCTCATTATTGTAATGCAAGAAATCTCACAATTCCTCACTGTAATATAGATAAAATGCATGTTTTTAATTTATGCATATTTAAATAAAAAATATGGACGTACAGTAAGAAGAATCACCATCATTAAGAATAATAGGAATCAGATAATATATAAAATAAAAAGTAAAAAATATTTGAAATTACAAAAACTATACAAAATGTAATGCATACTGTATAAACAAACAAACTTTACTGCAGTAATCCAGTAATGAAAATTTGCTTAGGAAATGTGTTTAATTCAATTTAATTATAAGGGGCTTGAAAATAAACTTTATACCTTCTCTATGTAGTTTTACTTTTGATTTTGAGGTTTGAGCATGTTTTCGTGAGATTCACTCATTGACACATATTTATATATTGAGCACTCTTGTTTTAATTGCCGACACACACACAACCTCGAGTGTGCTTTTACCTTGGTTATGAGGTTTTGTGTCATGCAAATCATTAACCGAAGTAAGCAAATCTTTGGGATTTCAGCAGAAACCAAACACAGAAACCTTGAATGTTTTGCTGTCAGGCTAAAGTGACTGACCTGCCCATGCGACACACTTTAACAGCAGCTCTGCAGTGAAGAATAGCCTGTTGTACAAGCAAACACCCTTTAGATAGCATGCTTCTGAAAGCCTGTCTATAGAAACATCTGTTTCTTTATCACTCTTACAAGTTAAAATGTAAAGAAGTCCTGTCCGCTGATACTGCGGTCTATATGTGCTACATGATACAGCAAAAATCTTCCCGCCACGAGCTGTATTTATCATTCTGTACGTGTCCATCGCTGCTGGTTTGCAGAGGCAGTCATGATGACTTTGCTGCTTGTAATTATGGGCTGTCAGGAGCGTTCGCTCTATCGCCGGCAGGTTATTGCAGTCTAATGTTTCCTAAAGGGCTTTTGTAAGTGGCATGGAAATGCTTATGAAATCACACATTTAGTGCTTAGTACAGTAGATTAGCATGCAAAAGATGCATTTTGAGTCTAGAGAGTTCTACAGAAGTACGTGAATGCAAATACTGCTACACCAGTCTGGTTTTGTGCTTCGTTCTGTTTTGAAATGTTTTAACAGCAATTCTAAATTTATTTTTATTTTTTTTGTATTGTTATAGTTGTATTTGTGTGTATGCATGCATTGTCTTCTTTAGATCAGACATTTTCTAGACATTTAGGAACTTCCCTGGATTTTTTTTAAGGGGGAGAGCAACAGAATAAAACAACAGCTCTCTTTGCTTTTGGTTGGATTGGTTGTATAATTAATTATTTGTGAAGCCAAAATGAGAAATGCTGTTTAAAGCTATCTTTTATTTATTTATTTATTTATTTATTTATTTATTTATTCCGCTTTCATGCTAGATTCAAAAAACCTGCTTTTTAATGTAAACAATCATCAAGACAAGTTTGAAGAGTAAAAATTTCGCTTGTGGTCTGCAGATCTGTTATGAACTAGTTACACTAGACAAATGATCTGGTCTCTTACGATGTTCAGTTTTATTGGGATTCAGTTACAGAATGGTTTACAGGTATAATGTTTTGTAGGTTTAGCGTGCTGTTCGTATGACCTTACGCTGATTCAGTCTGTATTGTTTTGTCCTGGATTGTGTAACAAGGGTGGTGGAGTATGCATTTATGTAAACAATTCATGATGCACAGACTCTGTCATCTGGAGTTCCTGATTATCAAGTGAAGGCCATTCTATCTACCACCGAGCCTTTATTGTTGCTGGGGAATTTAATCACTGCACTTTAAGATCTGTTCTCTCTTAATTCCACCACAATGTCTCCTGAACTACATGGGGACATAAAACATTTGACCACGGAAATACTAATGTGACTGATGCCTACAAAGTCACCCACCTCCCTCACCTGGGTCAGTCTGACCTCCTCTCTTTGTTCCCCAAGTATACCCCGGTCATCAAATGTGTGAAACCTTCAATGAGAACTGTTAAAATCTGGCTGGAAGGTGCTGACTCCACTCTACAACATCAATTCCAGCACACAGACTGGAGTGAGTTTGCTGCCCAGGTCAACACAAAATCTCAGATTAACATTGACACTCCTGGAGCACATCTACAGATGTTTGGGCAGAGTGACCACAAACACAAAAATTAAACATTTCCCCAATCAGAAGCCCTGGATGAACAGAGGTCCGCCTCCTGCTCAAAGCCAGAGACCGTGAGGCTTACATATCATCCAGAGCCAACCTGAAGAAGGGTATCTGCCTGCCCAAACTGGCCAGAGGAACACTTCAATTCAACCAACAACCAACAATCTGGAACTAAACACCCAGAAGACAAAGAAGATCATTATGAACTTCAGGCAGACTAGGAGTCATGAACACACACCCAAATACATCAACGGAGCGTGTGTCGAGTTTCAAGTTCCTTGGCAGTCCACATCTCTGATGACCTCACCTTGCCCCTTAACACCTACACCCCGGTCAGAAACACACAGCAGCACCTTTACTTCTTTTACAGAGCCTTAAGAAAGTTCACCTGAGTCCCAGGATCCTTGCTGAATTCTACCGCTGTACCATTGAGAGCATACTCACAAACTGCATTTCAGTGTGGTACAGCAGTTGCTCAGCATCTGACCGCAAGGCACTCCAGCGGGTGGTGAAAACTGCTCAACGGATCACCGGCATACAGTTAACATCCATCGAGAACATTTATCACAAGCGCTGTCTGGGCAGGGCAAGAAACCTCATCAAGGATGCCTCTCTCCCTAACCAAGGACTCTTCACCCTCCCTCCATCCTGCAGGTGTTACAGGAGCCTACGCTTTCACACACGAGAGCTTCTTCCCCGAGGCTGTGACACTTCTGACCGCCACACCACCAATCTAACCTGCTCCCCCTCTCTTACCACACTGGTCACAGTACTTTACATACATGTATTACACTACTCATATATTGCACAGACTGCACATTGTTCAAGATATTACACTGTAAACTGTCTAAAGTTGTTACTGTACAAAGCACCGTAAACTATTTCTATAAAAATATGATTGCACTATTGTTATTTTGCATAGAATACATTGTTTAACAATACTATTGCACACACATCCAACTGTATTTATTACCACTTACGTTGCTGCTGTTTATAATGTACATATAATCCCTACATTGCATTCCTATTTATATTCTGTACATACTCTGCTTAATACTGTGTATAGCAACTCCACTGTACATTGTGTAAATCATAGCTTCACTTACTCTGCACTCATATGTATATAAAACACTATATTCTTGCACTTCTGGTTAGATGCTAACTGCGTTTCATTAGCTCTGTACTTGTACTCTGCATAATGACAATAAAGTTGAATCTTATCTAATCTAATGTTTCTCAGTTCTTTATCTCAAGAAATTTGCCTCAAGAAAGTCAAACTGGTAGATGTCTAGTCTGAACTGATATTAAAAGAGGTTTGGAAACATCTCACATCTTTCTTTGAGGTATCATAGCAGTGAATATTCAGGCCAAAGATAAATAATGAGAAGCAGAAATGATTAGGCCATTGCCTCCTGATTCCCTGCTGCACCTTTTTCAAGACTTTCAGTTGTTTGTCATGTGACAGACACAAACTGAATATCGCTCACGATCTTTACTGTAACCGTGACTTGGTTATTTATTTATTTATTTACTTAGCCAAATTTAATTTAATTTAATTTAATTTACTTTGTATTTAATTTATTTTTTATAACCATATATATATATATATATATATATATATATTATAAAGCAGTACAAATTATAAAAGTTTTGTTTGTTAGTTATGTTGTTTTTAAGTTCAACTAAGCCCATTTTATTGTATTATTTTATTTTAATAAAATTATTTATTTATATATAAAAAAAAATGTTCAATAAGAAATGCCATATTTTACAAAATGACATGTTTTTAATCATCTGATTCATGCATGATACATTAATTTAATTTAATTTGCATTTTATATATATATATATATATATATATATATATATATAAAAACAAAGCAGAAATATTTTTTACAATTTAGTTTTTTAATTATGTTCTTCTTACGTGCAACTTAGCCCATTTTATTTTATAATTTTTTTATTTAATTTTTTTTGTAAATATTTTTTATTTATATTATAATAATAAAATGGTCAATTAGAAATATCATATTTCCCAGAATGGCATGTTTTTAATCATCTGATACATGCATGATACGTTATCATCAAAAAATCTTAATTTGTGTTCTGAAGGTGTAAAATGTCTGGTACGGCATGAGGAAGGGTAATTACTGACAGCATTTGCATTTTTGGGTGAACTAACCCTTTAATGTCACATTTCCCACGTGCATGTAGTTTCAATTTCACTGAACTTTGAGTTGAGGTTATTATAAACACCTTGTTAAAATTTTATTTGTTTTGTACTCATGTTTTTGTATCTTCATCAACACAGGTTTGTTTTAGTTAACATTATTAAAACTCTGTAAACCGTCATTGTTTTTGAGTATTGATAGCTCGAAGACCTGGAGGGTAAAACATCCATAGAACTACAGCATAAGCCTATCAATATCCCATCTGTTTCACAGCCACAAATATTTAGATCGACTCTCAAAATAATAAAACAAAGGTATGTGAACAAAATGCAAGTTATCTATATTAAGCACCTGCAACTATATTTCAATCATTAAACAGTGCAACAAACATTGTAAAAACACTTAAAGTGCCTTAATATATTTAAAACAGTAATATTAAAAGATCAAATTCAGTAATAATTATGTTAATAATGCATCGATTACATAAGCAAGCCGATGAGTCGGAATATGAATGAAATTCACTGAATGGTTCAGTGTTTTCCTTATAAAGGTAAATAAACCATTTAATGTGTAAATAAAATGTTATTCTCTTAAATTTTTTTAATAATAACCAAAAACGAACACTGGATCAGATAACTTTTACACGTTTTTTTTAAGTGAACATTTTGTGCAGACGTTTTAGATGCATTGCATAGTTCATCAATTTGCATACAGTTGTCTTAAAGTTACAGAACATTATTTTCATTAATTTCAAGGTTGTAAGGGCAAATAATGGCTGTTTCGGGGCAAGAAACCTTAATTAAAAGTGGACAGCTGGGAAAAAGATATTGCTAGAAAATGTACTTTCTGGGCCCTCTCATCCATCTTTTCTTATTTTGCTCTTCTCTCCAGCTATTAACTCTGTTCTCTTGCCACTTCAAGACACAAAGATGTTTAAAAAAGCAAGAACATGTGAAGTCAATGAGTTATTTAGATCACAGCTTGCATGAAGGCTTCATTTCTGTAGCAGTGAGATGTTGACATTTGTTCTGTCCTAACGAGTGTATTTAATTGGATGTGTTCAGTGTGTTTTGGCGCACTGAACGCAGGTAGCATGTTCACGCTGTTTTCTCGTCTCTCCACATGTCACCCTGGGCTCTGAATAATTCTGCTGGTGGCTCATTGTTGTCTGTTTGAGGGGACGGTGCCAACGTGAAGGTCAAAACACCTCACAATAGCTGAAGGATTCTGACTCTGTTGCTGTCAGTCCTTTGTGTATTTTTATACAACCCTGCTTTAGGGACTGCTCTTATCAGGGTAACCCTATCATGATATAATGTAGATCTTCTACTAAACCTTGTTTGTATTAAATAGCCATGTGGCAACTTTGATAATGCATGCAGTCAATTAAAATTGAAGTGCTTCGTTTTTTTTTTGTTTTTTTTATTATTATTATTATTTTATTTTTATTTTGATAATGCAGTGAAACAAAGCAGAAATTGTTTTTATTTATTTGTTTGGTTTATATATTATTATTTTAGTTATCCTAGTTTATTGTAGTTATTTGTTGTTGTTGTTTTTTTAAATAAGTGAAACCAAGCCAAATTATTTATTCAATTTTATGTCATTTTAATAATCGAGCTAAACTAAACTAAATTGATTTATTTATTCATTTAGGTTATGCCGTTTTTGATGTATTTGTATATTATATACTTTTTATAAACAAGTGAAACTAAAGTTGTTAATATTATTTTATTTATAATTCTTTTTTTTTTTTTTGATGATTTGTTTACTATATCATGTTCATAAACTAAGGAGAAGCTATTTATTTATTATATTTTGTTTCCAACAAGTGAAAATAAGGCAGAGAAGTCTGGAGTTATTTTATCATTTATTTTCTGTGATTCTGTTTTATTTTATTTTTTTATTTTAGTTTTTTTATGATTAGTGAAACCTAACAAGTGAATAATTCAATTAATAATTATGTTTTATTTTAATATCGATAATGCTGTGAAACTAAGAAGCTATTTTTATTTATTTCATTTGTTTTATAATTTTTTTTTATATTAATGTATGAATGTAACAAAACTGGTTTTTATTTATTACTACCTTTAAAAAGCATGTGCATATAGACAAATTAATACAAAACGGTTATTTGTATAAATTGATTGCTTGCATAATAAATATGCTGGTGAAAACACTGAGCTGCTTCTGAATGGCTGTCAGTGAGACACAGGCTTATTTCTTCCATTAATGTTGTAGCTACTGTACAGTGTTAACCAGCTAAATGTAGACCTCTGGAAAAACAGAAGACCGGGGCAATTACAGGAAGATCCATAACTCCCTGTGGTTTTAATTGAGCTCGTCTCCAGGGCCTGCTCTCTGCTGATGTTGTCATGTCACAGATCTGTGTATGTGGTTACGTAGATAATTGTAATGACTTTCTTCAGTTGAAATGAAGACGACATCAGTCTTTAAATATATTTCAGATGCATCACTGTTCCATAGACAGATTTCCTATCACCGGTCAATGGATTGAACTCCTTACATATCTTGTTCTTACTCTGTTGTGTGACTTTCCTTGAGTTAAGCTTGTGTTTATATCCTGAAAACAAGCTCTAACAAATGCGCGCAGACAGACCGCTTTACTGCCTTAAAAAAGCTTATGACAAACAAGAGACGATAGAATGGAAGTCAGACATGTAGAATTGTTTTCGGCTCTCAGGCAAACCGTTCAACTTGCATTAGGGCTAAAATGTGACCTTTCTTTCCTACAACAAGAGTGTGACCCTGTCGAGAGGCTGACACTTTTGACATCATTCTGCAGCTTTGTGATTCACAATTCCATGTATATTTTAATCCAAATATTAATTATTAATGTAAATAAATGGAAGCCAAACACCAAAGTGAGACCATAAACTGCATCAATCATCAGATTTACTGAATGTAAAGGGCTTATCTTTTGCTTCCAGCAGTTCACTTTTAAATTTTATGTTATTATTTTATTTTATTCTTTATTTTATCTGCTACATCCTCATGTTGGAAAATTATGATCAATATGGCATGTTTGCAAACGGTGTCAATACGCATCTGGCTCCACATTTAAAACAAGTGTAAATTCAGTCTAACTGCTTTGATAATTTCACTTGGATGAAAATTCCAAATACTTAAAAATGAATAAATCAGCTTATGTAACCAATGTAATACTTTAATAACTGACTAAAGTAATGCAGTTCCTTATTTACACAAAATAAACCAATCTTTCCTGTGAAATTCAGTAATTAAGTAAATTCTGTAAAAGTTGTAATCCCTGCTGAAAAACTAATAGAACCCCTCACAAAACACAGTAGATAATTTAATGGATTTAAGGGTTATAATGGGAATTATATTGGCTTTAATGTAAACTATAATGGTGTCTACTGATTTTTAATCGATTCTGTTGGTGGGACGTAATCTGACAGATGGAAATCAATAGAACAACAGTAAATCCTATTGGAATAACGCCCAAAACACACTACAAAAAGGAATTTTGAATGGTTTCTATCAGTATTAATTTTTTTTTTTTTTTTTTTTTTTTCAGCAGGGTACTGATACCCATTCTGTGCTGTTCACTATTGACAATATTAAGATGAAGCTTGATTTAGAAAATTAAAATCGCTAATCAAATCGTAATATCTGTCAAAAACAAAAATCACGGTAGCACTTTAGAATAATGCTTCTTTAGTTAATGTTAGTTAATGTATTAATTAACATGAACAATACATTTATCACTGTTTTTATTAATCTTTGTTAACGTTAGTTATTGAAAATACAGTTATTCATTGTTAGATCATGCTAATTCAGAGTGGATTAACTAATGTTAACAAGCACAACTTTTGATTTGATTAATGCATTAGTAAATGTTGAAATTAACATCCACTAAGATTAATAAATGCTGTTGAAGGACTGTTCTTGCTTAGATCATGTTAACTAAAGTACAGTAGTTAACTAACATTGACTAATGGACCATTATTTTAAAGTGTTACCAAAATCACAATTAGATTTTCCCCAAATTGCACAGCCCTAATCTATACAAAAGAAAAAAAAATTGTCGCAACCAAAAACATTTGGCCGTAACAACCGAAAATGATCAGTTATCAGTATATTTTTGGTTAAATTTGGAAAATTCTAGTAAAAAAAAAAAAAAAAGATTTTTATACTTATTGCAGTTGGTTGGTTAATTAGAGTAACCATTGGTTAATTGCAGTAACCAATGATTGCATCTTGAAACATCCGTGTTCCTCACGGTCTTTCAGGGTTCCACATGATGCCTCGCTTGTCCTCCATCGTGCCCGAGAGCTGTCTGCTGATCGTGGTGGGTCTTCTGGTCGGTGGACTCATGAAGCTGGTCGCCGAGGTCCCTCCAGTGCTGGAGTCCAAGATCTTCTTCCTGTACCTGCTGCCTCCCATCATCCTCGACGCCGGATACTTCATGCCCATACGGCAGTTCACTGAGAACCTGGGCACTATTCTGATGTTTGCAGTGGTGGGAACGCTCTGGAATGCCTTCTTCGTGGGTGGTCTGCTGTACGGTGTCTGCCAGTTTGAGGGCCATAGACTGGTGAACGTGGACCTCCTGTCGTGTTTGCTGTTCGGCTCCATCATCTCGGCTGTGGACCCCGTGGCCGTGCTGGCTGTGTTCGAGGAGATCCACATTAACGAGCTTCTCCACATCCTGGTGTTCGGAGAGTCTTTACTTAATGACGCCGTCACTGTGGTGAGTACACTAAGCTTATGGAAAAAAAAAAAAAAAGTATTTGTTTAGAAATGTGACCATAAGTCGCTGGGGTTTATCCGTAGCAATTTTTATTTTATGCCTAAAATCATTAGGATATTAAGTAAAGATCATGTTCCATGCAGATATTTTGTAAATGTCCTACCGTAAATATTTCAAAACTTAATTTTTGATTTGTAATATGCATTGCTTAGAACTTAATTCGGACAACTTTAAAGATGATTTTGTCAATATTTAGATTTTTTTTTACCCTCAGATTCCAGATTTTCAAATAGTTGAATCTCAGCAAATACTGTCCGATCATAACAAACCATACAGCAATGGAAAGATATAAATCTGAATTGTAAAAATATTTATATATATATATATTTATATCCAAAAGTTTGGAAACATTACTATTTTTAATGTTTTTGAAAGAAGTTTCTTCTGCTCATCAAGCCAGCATTTATTTGATCAAAAATACAGAAAAAAAATATAATATTGTGATATATTAGTACAATTTATAATAATTGTTTTTAAATTTATTATACTTTAAATTACAATTTTTAGGATCATTATCACATGATCCTTTAGGATACTTTGATGAATAAAAAGTAAAAAAGAAAAAAAAGCTATGTTTTTAAAATATAAATATTTTGTAAAAACAATATACACTACTGGTCAGTAATTTGGGGTCAGTAATCTTTTTTTTTTTAATAAATGCAGTTCTTTTTAACCTTTTATTGATCAAATATATTAGACAGCAGAACTGTTTCCAACACTCATAATAAATCAGAATATTAGAATGATTTCTAAATTATCATGTGATCGACTGATGTTACATGTGACACTGAAGACTGGAGGAATGATGCTGAAAATTCAGCTTTCATTACAGGAATAAATTATTTTTTTGAAAGTATATTCAAATAGAAAACTATTATTTTAAGTTGTAATAATATTTCACAATATTACTGTTTTTTCTGTATTTTTGATCAAATAAATGCAGGCGTGATGAGCAGAAGAAACTTCTTTCAAAAACATTAAAAATAGTAATGTTTCCAAACTTTTGGTCTGTACTGTGTATATATATATATAATATGAGAAATATTCTGATTTTGAACTAATATATTTGGCAAATTATTCATTATAGATAGATAGATTTGTTGCCACTTGTGTGGCAACAAAGATGGAAACAATCCATGTATTAAAAAACTGTATTTCCATCTCTGTTGCAACAGATTTGGAAGTGTCTAAAATGACTGTAGCCATATGTAAAAGTCATTGGTGTTTGAAAGTGTATAGTACATAGAATATAATTATATTGAAATGTACTATCATAATATTAAAATATAATTTTATTTTAATGCATGTAGTTGTCACTGTAATGAAACGGTGTTCTTATTTTAGATCAGTTACTGGCAGTATGTGTCCTGTCTGGGCTGTTGTAGCTCTAGTCTCGGTGTAATCTCTGGGATTGTTCCAGTCCTCGGTCTCTGGGAGAATCACAGCTCCGTCGATCAGCTTGTGAAGAGCGTCTCGTTTCCATTTACCTCTCGAGTGGTCAATGAAACAAATCACACTTAGAGGTGATCGATGAAGGAAGTCAAACCTGATGTTCGCTGTAGTCCTCCTCTGCTAATCTGAGGAGTGTTGTTTTGCCGCTGTACACATCTCCACTGGGAAGCAGTAAATAGATGTTCATTGAGTTTCTTGCACAAAGACAAAAGGATCTGATAATATTGAATGTACTTCATAAAGTCTAATTCTCCGCACAAGGGGGAAAATATTGAATCTGGATGTTTACAAAAATTCGTAAATTTAAGCAAGAAACCTTATGGTTCAGTCTTAGCTAATGTGTTGAACTTACTAACTAACTAGCTAACTAACCAACAAACTAAATAATAAACGAAAGAATTGATATAATTTAAATAAATGTAAAAAATCATAATAGGATATTTTTGTCATTGTAATTCTATCTTTATGTATAAGACATATGTTCAGGAATCAATTCAGGAATTAAATTAATTTTTTAATTTAATCATGCAAATATGAAATATATCATTATAATAATTAGATTCATTTAATGTATATTGATACTGATTATTACTTAAATACATAAGTAATACATACAAGTATAATGAAGTATAATTAGAAAAAATATGTTGTTCATATATATTATTTAATCTAACATATGGTATATTAATTAAAATAAGTTAAGTATACCATTTATTAATTATTATTTATTATAACTGACTATAATAGTTTATAATAAATAACATTTATAATAAATTATGATATATCATTAATGAATAAAAAATATAATTAGCTAAAAAAAGTATTAATGTTAACTAAAAATAGTAATATATGTATATATATATTGTTTTCTCTTTGAAATAAGATTATGTTTCTTACCCCATTGACAGATTATTGTGCTAACTTCAATCAAAAACTCACTTAATTTGATGAATTTTTTCTGAAACCAAGACAATAATTTTTACTAGAAATTCCTTCTTGATTTAAGAATCTTTACATATTTTGTCCTGAAACAAGACAAAAAAAATTAGCAGTGTGTAAAAATGTTAGTCCCAGACTAAAAAATCCATGTCCGAGCTGTTTCAACTAGGGATGCACGATAATATCGGCACAATATCGGTATCGGCCGATAAAAGCTTAAAATGACCATTATCGGTATCGGCCGATATGAATATTTCTGCCGATGAGCCAAACCGATATTCTCCAAGTGAAATAATTGACCTGTTTTTCAGATGTGAATGTCTGTCTACATTTGTAAAATAATAAATTTATGGTAGAATCAGTACAGAAGAGATACATGGATTTCTCTTCAGTAAAATTAAAGTTTAAATATATCAGTATATATTTGTATATATATCGATATCGGTATCGACATCGGCCAAAATTATTTTGAAAATATCGGCATATCGAATATCGGCCAAAATCCAATATCGTGCATCCCTAGTTTCAACTAAAAGCAGCTTGCACTGACTGATTTTAAAATATGTCAGTGCCATTGATTTGTCTTAAGAGGCACACCAGAGACACGTTTCAAAAAGATGCTTAAATGTCTTAAATGAGAAATGGACAATCCTGGCCTAAACTAAGCCCTGTCTGTGTCTTGTTAAGCAGCCTGTGGCTCTAAAGCAGTTTATTTCTGATGCACTCTTCCTGGTGTTTCTCGTCTGTAGGTGCTGTATCATCTCTTTGAGGAGTTCTCCAGCGTGGGTACGATCACCGTCATGGATGTGTTTCTGGGTGTGGTGTGTTTTCTGGTCGTGTCGTTGGGTGGTATCGTGGTGGGTGCCATCTACGGCCTCCTGGCAGCCTTCACGTCCCGCTTCACCTCGCACACGCGTGTCATCGAGCCTCTGTTCGTCTTCGTCTACAGCTACATGGCTTACCTGTCGGCCGAGGTGTTTCATCTGTCCGGCATCATGGCGTAAGTGTTATATGTTTATATTTTGAATTAGTTTTTATTTTACAAATTAAAAAAAATAATGTTTTATAGTAGTTTGTGATTTACAGTTTAGTTTTTTTAATTTTTTATAGTTTTGGTTTATATTTTAAACATTTTAGCTTTTTAGTTTCTGATTTGTTTTTTTTTTTTTAGTTAAGGTTTACTTTATTTCAAGTAACGTACATTATTTTATTTTTCATTTTAATTTGAGTTGAAGTTTTAGCAGTCATTTTTGGGGGGGTTATATGTCTATATTTTTTTAATTTTTTTAATTAGTAGTTTTTGTTAATTATGTAAGCTTGATGAAATTTTTTAATGTTGCTGAAATTAATAACTCTGACGTTTTGTTTAAAGTTTTTTGATTTTATTTAAAGTGTTTTTGTCTTTACTCTTTAGTTTTAATGCTACTTCAAGTGTTTGTACTCTTTATTAGTTTTCTTTAAAATATGATTATATAGTTTTTTATTTGACTTATTTTGAGCTGTTTTAGTCAAGTAAACCACATGAAAATATGGTAAAAGTTGCCTTGGCAGCTAGTTGAAATAAATAAAGTTTTTTTTTTCAGCTTTCAATTAATGCAAATATGTTTTCTTCATTTAAAATAAAAATGATTCAATTGTTAAAGTTTGAATTCATTTCATTACACATTTAATTTTAATGATACATTTGTATTCAATAATAAAACACAGAATTAAAATGGAAACCGATCTTCAAATCTAAATTCATTAAGTTTTTTCTGCATACTGTGAAATTTTACTTTTTTTTTTTTTTTTTGAGTACAAATGAGTCGTACACAAAAAGACCAGGAGCTTTCATGTTGAATTTATTTAACATTAAAATAAGTTGTAATTTTATAGGGCTTTTTTTATTTGAAAATGTTTGCAAACGGGCGTATTCTGTTTCTGACTAAATGCTCAAATCAATAAACCGAGCCAGACGAAGCAGGTCAGGGCTGTTTTCTTCTCCGATTTGAAAGCATCCAGTGATTTATCAGACACTTCATCTGTCACTGCTGGTGAGTAACAGGCTGTCAGAGCTCAGACAATACCCCTGCACTGAACACGGCTCTCGGTGATGAGCTGCTGATGATAAAACGAGTCTGAAGCTCGGACAGGCCTGGAGATGAAGCAGTGATTCAGTGTCTCAAGGGCTGAGGAACTGATCCACCCATTACAACAAACCATTCAAAATGGACCCGACAGGTCGTGTAATATTGTTCAAAGATTTGTTTGTTTCGTTTTGAAACCAATTAAAGGCCGTAAGGATGCATTCAATTGATTCAAAGTGCAAGTAAATACATTTAAAGGTTAAAAAATAGTTTCAAATAAATGCTGCTCTTTTAAACTTTATATTTAAAAAAGAATCCTGAAAAAAAATGCATCACAGTTTTCACAAAAATATGAGGTTTTCATCATTGATAATAAAAGCCCCTTATTTGACAAAAAAAAAATAAATAATAATATTGTAATATTGGATTACTTTAAAAATATTTATTAAACTAAAAAGAAAGTTTTATGTTTTAATTTAATTAGAAACCGTTATTTTGTTGTTGTTGTTGTGCAGCACAGAAAGGGGGAAAATGTTTTGTTGTAATTTGCTTTTGTTTTAAGTTTTATTTATTGATTTCATAAGACACCTTTATTTGATGAAATCATAAAAAATAGATCATAAATAAAAATAGAAAACACAGAATAAAAAAAAATCATATATATATATATATATATATATATATAATAATCATGTGGCACTGAAGGCTAAAAATTCTGCTTTGATCACAGGAATAAATTAAATTTTAAAACATGTTTACAATGAAAACAGCTATTTGGAATTGTAATCATATTTCACAATATTCTTGTTATTACTGTATCTTTGACTAGGCCTTTCACGATAACTGCTTTTTGTTGTGCGATATATATTGCCTCAGAAATAATTCTGATAATCGATATTATTGTCGTTTTAAAGACCATTTTATGCCAAAGTCATAATGTAACAGCATAAAATGCAAGAAGGCCTACACACTTCCAAATGACAACAAACTTATAATTTTTGAGAATATTTAGATTTTGGAAATTAAGTATCCAAATATTAAATACCTTAAAAACAAAAAAGTGAAAAAGTAACCAGTAGAAAAAAAAGAAAACTGCACAACGAACTTGTAAAACTCTCTGTAAATAAAGGGTGCACACTAATGTTGAAAAACCCAATCACTAATCACTCAGATGTCTGTATGCACAAAAGCACAGATCCCTAAACAAGACCAAACCTTTTTTTGTAGAAGCATGTTTTATATTTGAGCCAGCTCTTCATGACTACACGAGCACATTATGTACTTGAATCTGTAAAAGTGTATGTACAAAACATGCTGACACAAATTTGGAAAATATTTTGATCACCAAATATGATTGAGGTCATGTACTGTACATATATTACGTGACAAGTCGATATATTGATCATTGAGACAGGCCTTTCTTTGACTAAATAAATGCTGAGCATAAGAGACTCATTTCAAAAACATTTCAAATCTTTCAAACTTGACACCAATTTTTTTTTTTTTTTGCATTTTATGCATTTGGCAGATTGTTTTACATGTGAGTTTATGTATCTTGGAATGACCTTAGCTTAGCAACCCTGACATGACTTACCTTTTTACGTCTAGAAAAAAGCATTAGTTGGGTTCACGCGACCCGCCTCTGTTAACTTTGTGAGTCACGCGTTTATCAGGTGGAGGTAGTTAGACATTGAATCACATGCCATAATCCTGCACTGCCTCCACCTTCAGACAAAGCCAGTCACTTCAGCTGATTTGACCGCTGTGAGACTCGACTGTAGGAGGAATCAGTTCCTCACACCTTGAGCTAAATGAGGGAAATCCAGATGTTCACTTTAAAGGATGCGTGTGATGTATTTTTGATGATTTCTTGATAGTGATGGAAATTGTTGGCATGCTGTGATTATGCAAGGGCTTGCCTAAATTCAACCCTAGGAACAACTTACTGTAGACAGAAATATATTACTATTATATATTAAAATGATATATTAAATATAATATATATAATTATATAATAATAATAATAATAAATATAATATAATAATAATGATAATAAAAATAAATGCCATTTTATTTCAACATTATATTGTATTATTATTAGTAGTAGTATTAGTATTATGGTTATTATTATTTTAAGGAATATCACAGAAGCCAAAAATATTTAAAATAACTTTTGAGAATTTTAGTAAAAATTTTATTATTATTATTTTTTTTTAAGAAATTCAATACCATCAAAATATTTTTCTCCATGTTTTAATTCATATGGTATACAGGTTCAGTTGTGCAGCACCTTATTTGACAAAAAATAAAAATGCTGTAAATTAATTGTCAGATGTTTTTATGAATTTCTTTAGGATCCATTTTATTATTATTTTATTCAGAAACACCTGCTTTTATTTTTGTTGTTATTATTTTTTAAGGAATATGCAATCAGAATAGTTTTGCTTTTAAAAGAATGATTACATTTTTTTATCAGATTCCATATGTGATGATTAATCCGAAAAAAATAATAATAATAATAATAAAAAAATGTGGAGTTTATTTGTAAACAGTTATGATTGATTCTGGAGGTCTAACAAATATGTGCAATGCATATCTCTCCCCATTAAAGATATGAAATGAATATTGTGATGAATCTTGATAACAGATGATATGGAGGAAGTATTGTCAGGTCAGTAATGTTTCTGAATCTTCTGTCTTCAGGCTAATCGCATGTGGTGCTGTCACGCGTCCCTACGTGGAGGCCAACATTTCCCATAAATCCCACACCACCATCAAGTACTTCCTGAAGATGTGGAGCAGCGTGAGCGACACACTCATCTTCATCTTCCTGGGCGTGTCGACGGTGGCCGGGCCACACGAGTGGAACTGGATCTTCGTGGTGGCGACCCTCATTCTCTGCCTGGTGGCACGTGTTCTGGGTGAGTGACGTTTAGCAGGACCTCCTGAATCTGCTAAATATTCACCAGATTTCACTAGAAGTGTAACTCAGCAAAAGTCTTCAGTATCTGTGGTGTGACTGCGATTGTGTGAATTAGTGTCATGACTTCAGGGAATGTCTATCATCTTTAAGTAGTTATGATATGATACATAGTCATGCACATATATGTATGCATGTGTGTGTGTGTGTGCATGTGCATATATATAATGTGCACAGACACACACACACACATGCATACATATACTGCATATATATATATATATATATGTACACGTATATATCAGTGCTGTCAAAAGATTAATCGCATCCAAAATCAGTTTTTGTTTACATAATATATCTATGTGTACTGTTTATTTTTATGTGTATATATATAAATACACACACATATTCATTATATATTTAGAAAATATTTACATGTCTTTATACATTTATATATTTATATTATTATATTTTATGTTATATATAAATATGTCTAATATATAAACATAACATTTTTCTTAAATATATACATGCATTTGTTTGTATTTTTATATGCATAATAAATAAACGGTATTAAAATTGCAATTAATCATTGCTAGGCACTAACATATATTTTATGTGTGTCTGTGTGTGTGTGTGTGTGTGTGTGTGTGAGTATATATACAAATATATATATATATATATATATATAGAGAGAGAGAGAGAGAGAGAGAGAGAGAGAGAGAGAGAGAGAGAGAGAGAGAGAGAGGTTCATCTTTAAGAAGTATCCTAAACTGTGTTTTAATTTTAATTAATTTGACTTGTTCCTTAATGCTTCTGTTCACCTGTTTAAAGAAGCTGTTGTATTTGGGCAGTGCCCTGAGGTTGTGAATGGTGGCACATTATATGCTCAATGCTTGTGTTTAATGAAAGTTCGACTTGGTTCAAAGGTGTTGTCGGCTTGACCTTCGTGATCAACAAGTTCCGTATCGTCAAACTCACGTCTAAGGATCAGTTCATCATCGCTTACGGCGGTCTGAGAGGAGCGATCGCCTTCTCCCTCGTCTACCTGCTGAACACGGATCACTTCCCCAAGAGAAACATGTTCCTCACCGCCATCATCACGGTCATCTTCTTCACCGTGTTTGTGCAGGTCAGTGATCTTATGATTCATAAATCAAATAGAATAGAAATATTTGATGTGCACATGCTTCAGATATAAATATATGTGCATGCAATTTCATATATATATATATATATATATATATATATATATATATATATATATATATATATATATATATATATAAAAACCTAAAATAAAGTAGAAATAATTGATATAGTAAACGCTTTTTATTATATTGTATTTATTGAATTATTGTGTGTGTGTGTGTGTGTGTGTGTATATATATAATATGCAAAATGTATTTGTTATAGATATATAATATAAAAATATTATAGAAACTATAATTTACTTAAAATTAAAAATATATATTTGTATATAAAATCAGTATATAAAAAGTCAATGCAAGGATGCATTAATGTAATATTGTGAAAACAAGAATTATTACAAGGCCCAACACAAAGTTTGATTAGCTGAAAATTAGCATAATCCTGCAGAATGATAACAGAACTACTGTTATTTTTATTTTTATAAAGTGAAATCTGGAATTTCTTTTCCTTTTCATCTTGCGTTTGATATACTGGTGTCTTGGCCTCCTCAGGTTTTACTGACTGTATGCTCGTGTATGGTTTGTTTGTTTTTGCTGTGAGCATTTCTTACGCCATTATTTCTTCTTGCTCGGTCTCTCTCGGCTCTTTGTGAGCCCCGGTGGATCTGAGATATGCATGAGATGCTGGAAATGGCGAAAGTACCCCTCCTGGTTTCATGTTTTGAATGATTGATATCGTAACGTGAGGCTTTCTGCTTCATGGAAACAGTGCTACAAAAGAGCAGGACCTGCACCGAGTCAGTGTACAATACACAGATGTGATGAGATCCAGATCTTCACATGTTTGTATCGTGGTTTTACTGATGGTGCGTGATGTTCTGGAGTTGTTTTGGGTCAGTATATCCAGGTTCTCTTCAAGTTAAAGATAAAAACGGCTTTGCAGAAGCCTCATGAGTTTTGTAAGCTTTCTGTGAGTCTTACAAATGTTATAAATCAGAGCAGAGAGCCTTAAATGTTGCATACACTGCACAAAATAATTTACTTCCATCGTATCTTGTTGTGTTTTCCAGTACAAACATCTAAACATCCTTAAATCAAGACACATTCACAATCGAACAAATACAGTCCTGTTTTTTGAGGAATTGAACAAAATGAAGTTTATGCTTAAAAAAAGAGCAAATATCTGTTAATGGGGAACCAAAACTTGAGATCATTGACAGATATTTGCTCTTGTTTAATCATTATTTTATTATTTTGCTTCTTGATTTTGTCTTACAATCATAAAATTCAGTAAAAATATTTGATACACTCTTTTTTTATAGTTATAATATATATATATATATATATATATATATATATATGCAATTTTTCTTTGTAGTTTTAAGATAAAGTAAAAAAATATGTTTATGCATGTGTACACACATACACACACACACACATATAAACAGACGTTTCTGAAGTGTTGTTGTGCTTCGAGACCATATCAATAAAGTTTTTTTTGCACAGTTTAATTTAATCCTTGCGTTTTCTTTACTTAATCTTTACTTCGCCTTCCTAAACGTGCAGAAACAGTGACCCCTGATGTTTTAATGTGTCCGAGGTGTTTTCTTGTGACTCAAGATGACGCTGTCAGGCGCTCAGTGGTGATTTATTGTGGAGAGGTGATTACACTGGAAGTTTTCAGGAGGTTTTGTCTGCTCTCTGGAGAAGAATTGCTTGTCTTCTGCTCTGTGTGATGCTGTTGGTTGGTGTCAGGTTTAATAGTGTGTCTCTATCCACACATTTGAACAAGGATGGAAGGGAAGGTCTCAAATTGCAAGGTCTGTGTTACCCTAGCCGTGTTCTGTGTTTGGGACGTGTTTTCTGATTGTGTGTGTTGGGATGTTGGGTCTTTCTGGAGTAAAACGTCTCATAAAGTGACACCACAAAGTATTTACGTTACTTTTTACACTTTAAACTCTTAGATTTAATATTAATATCAAACTGAGGCCTTGTTTTAAAAGAAAATTGTCCAGACAAAACCCTTTTAATAATTAAAATTTGTGAAGAAATCAATTTTGGTTTCATTTTACAGTGTTTTCAGCCGGTTAAACTTTTTTTTTTTTTTTTTGCATTTACCTAAAAAAAATATTTTATTTTATTTAATGTAATGTTGTTTTATTTTATTTTATTTTAGAAATATTTTTTTAATATAACTATTTTTAGAAATAAATATTTAGATATTTAATTGAACTTAATTATAATGTTAATTATTTATTAATTTAAAGCAGTGGCTATTTTAGGTTTATATGTTTGGGGTCAATGCATATGAGAAAATATAATTTTTTATTTATTTATCCATTTGATTTTATTTCTATTAATAGATGTGTGATCTCGCTGCATAGAGTTTGTGCTGTTCGCAGGAAGTGGAAGGTGGAAACCGTTTGCGGTGTCAGATGTGATGGTGCATTCTCTATTGCTGCATGCAGTGTATCTAGATCTCTGACCTTGAGGAAAAACCCTCTTCATGTAAAAACAACCCCAGTGTAGCAAACGCTGCAGTCACATTCACAGTCTCCTCTCTGTCCTTCACTGTTTCTCAGCACACGGTCATCTGAATAATCATGCACGCACAAGCCAGGACACACGATGAATTACAGCTCAGGACAGGAGCTGCCGCACACTGCTTGTAAATCGAATTGCTCTCTAGTCATGACATATAACTCTTTTAGTTGTCAGGTGGTTTTGTATTTTATTTATTTAGCGGAACTTTATTTTCTCAGCACATTCCCTTATTCTGGTCTCAAACACACACACACACTTGAATTGTATTTTATGCAGTGCAATGCAACTAAATCAAATGCAGTGAAAGATGTTTTGGAAGTGCTTAAGAAATGTTTTGCATGAGGATAGTGCTATTTTATTTTATTTCTAATGCAGGGACCAAGGCCAATGCATTTGAGGAAAAATATGCATTTTTGCATTTTCCTTAGCATTGTGCCATCCATTTTATTGTGAATCCAAACGACTAAAGCTGTATCATTTGCATTTAAATAGCATTAATTTCCGCTCTTCTCTCTTTGTTTTGGTAGGGCATGACCATTCGTCCTCTGGTGGACCTCCTGGCGGTGAAGAAGAAGCAGGAAACGAAGCGATCTATTAACGAGGAGATTCACACACAGGTGCTGAGTTTCTCCCATCTGTGATTCTGGAATATTTTATGCTTTCTCAACATTTTGCCTGTCCCGAATAGACTTGATTACACAGTCTTATTCACAATAAAGCAGGGCTGGGTTAGTTGAGTTAATTATAGTGTGTAACATCCAGTACAACTGAAGATGAGTGTGTTTGAGCACCACCTGCTGGTCACATAGTGGTAATGTCACAGTTTTATTTAGAAACACGGCTTGATGTGTTTAGAATGAAGGGTGTCAGGTGTCTCTGTTTAGACATAAAATGCCAGGAATGTTTCCAGCTCAAATTAAAAAAAAAAAAAAAACTTTGCATAAAGAAAATTGAAGCCCATTTGTAAACTACTATGATGCACCATAATAAAATAATAATAATAATGCCTTCAGGAAAATCTAAAGAGAATCACCATCAGGAATTAGGAATGTCAGAATGTCAGGCAGGAAAATGTGCTTAATTGTCATAAAAATAATGACACGATGCATGAAATCTTAATTATCTTAAAAATAGACTCTTTAGATGAATAAGAATGTTTCCAGGTAATACTGCACAGATAAATTACCGGGGGAAAAAGTATAAAATTAACCCCATTTTTGCATTGTGATATTATTTTCATGACAAATAAGCATTCTCTTTATCATAATGAAAAATATCTCATAATAGTAAATTGTTTTATGTTTGTTAGAATTTACTTGTATATACTTTAAATTTGAAGTGAATTAAAGTTTCAAACATAGAATCTGAAGAGAATTGCTATAAAAAGTTGGTAATGACAAACTCAAGTAAAATATTGCAACACGTTAACGACAAATTTGCATGAAAATGTCACAATGAAAAAAATGTTACAATACTCCTATGAATAGGAGTATAATAAAATTTATCTTCACCTTAATATCAGAACAATGTAATGCAGTCTTTTAAAATCAGACTGTATCTATATCAGAGACTTGAGGGCCTGTTAACACCTAGCATCAAAAAGTTACAAGCTAGTTTTCAAGGAGTTTGTCTGTTCCTTCTACTGAATATTTTCATGTTAAAGCATGATTTAAACAGATACAACACATTCACACGCAATCGCTTTCGCAATAATGCATTCAAACAAATGTAATCTTCCAGTGCTACTACATCATCAGTTTTTAATCAATGGGATTCAACTCATAATTTCATATGGAATACGCTTCGTTATTTATACAACATAACGTTAATATTAGGACTTATAGAGCCCGAATGCACATGAACATATCTACGGGGCTCTGAATGCGAACTCATTTTGTGGACGCGTTCTTCACGAAACGATATCACAGCAACAAATAAAATGCTAGTGAATACATTCTAATGTAAAAAGTTAAATATGAAGATAAATGGTGACAGAGTACATTAAAATAAGAGTATCTATCAATTCCCCTTATGTGTAAGGTATGTTCTTATACATTTTACTTATATGTAGTTTTTTTTAAATATTAATTTGATTATTTACACAGTGTTATAAAATGTAATTTTATAATTACATTATATATTTAATATAAATATTTGCAACATAAATAATACATAGAAATAAATATATAAATATATTTTTAATTTTAGTATAACTTTAAATGTAGAAATATATTATTTAATTTTACGTACATATATTATAATATTAATATGCTTTAGAAAAAGCAGATGAAAGTTTGTATGCCAGACGTAAGCATGGATCCACTCCACAAAAATCAGTACAGAACATTTTTCCCACAAATTGGCATTTATTCACCACTCATAAAGCTGATTGTTGCTATGGAAACACCCATTTTTATGAGCATGAGTGACTGTCTTATTTAATGCTCGTTATCAGCATCATGTTCAGCTGCAGCTTCTGTTTAACTGACAATCTCCGCATTATTGATTGATATTGTAGGTTATGTTTCCTAAACAGCTTTTCTATTTCTATTGTCATTTCCTTGTCTTTAGTTTTTGGACCATCTGCTGACCGGCATCGAGGGCATCTGTGGACATTACGGACATCATCACTGGAAGGACAAGTATGTATAACTCAAAAAGTCAAATTTGGCTTTTCTGTGAGCGATTTTGAGACTATTTGAAGTCTGTATGAAGTCACACACGTTTGATCTTGGTATTTGGATGATGATTTAAACCCAGACGTGTTTGAGGATCAGATATGGAGAACCACATGTAGTTTGGTTAATTTCAATGCTTTATGTTCGAGACGGATTCCAGACAACGCGTCAGTGTTTCTCCGCCGTAATGACACTGAATGCCAATGTTTGCTATCTGGATAAACCACGATTATATGAAAGCTTCACCTTTTCCTTCTCATTTCCAGGCTGAACCGCTTCAATAAGAAGTACGTGAAGAAGTGCCTGATCGCAGGCGAGCGCTCCAAAGAACCACAGCTGATCGCCTTCTACCACAAGATGGAGATGAAGCAGGCCATCGAGCTGGTGGAGAGCGGCGGCGGGTCCAAGCTGCCCTCGGCCGTGCCGTCCACCGTCTCCATGCAGTGAGTGCTTCAAACCTCCATAATTAGGATCCGTTTTAGAATTCATGGAATGCAGATAGAAAATAGGGAATTTGTGGAATGCTTGTAGAAAGTGAATGGAATGTGCATTGAATTTAAGGAGTGAATATAGCGCTTTTTGGAGTAGTGGTCGACCGATATATCGGCCGATATTTGGCCGATATTTTTGGCATTTTCCTGTTTGGCCGATGCGTTCGAGGCGGGACTTTTATTTTGATGCCGCTGAGAACGACAGCTTACATTCTCCCTCTTGTTTATTGTCATTATTTACAGTTCTGTCTAATACGGATGTATATAATTTATGGAATGCATATAGAGTGTGTAATATAAGGAAATGCACAGAGAATGTGTGTAAAATATGCAGTTTATGGAATGCATATAGACAATGTGTAAGGAATTTTAGAGTTTGTATGGAATTCGACTAGCATACATGGAATTTTAGGAATGTGTATGGACTTTAGAGAATGTGTGGAATGCATAAAAAGTGTGGAATGCATATAGATAGTGAAATGTGTAAAACAATGTACGAGTATGCAATTTATGAAATGCTTGTAGAATGTGAAACATAGGGAATTTAAAGAATGTGTGGAATGCATGCAAGTTGTAAAATGCAAATAGCATGTGGAATGTGCGAGGAATTCATATAATGCACAGAGAATGCGTGGAGAGTACGCATGTTATATAAAACATATCAAATGCATGGAAGGTGAAAGGAATTTACATAATGCATGGAAAATGTGTGGAATTTCTAGAATTCACGTAATGTGTGTAGATTTTGTGGAATTTTTTTGTTTGTTCTAGAATATATATATTTTTTTAAATTTTAATCTCAAATGTTTTCCAGGAACATCCAGCCCAAGAAGTCTCCTCAGGACCGAGCGCTGCCGCAGCTCTCCAAGGCTCGTGAGGATGAGATCAGAAAGATCCTACGCACAAACCTGCAGAAGACACGCCAGAGAGTGAGCGCCCCCCACTTCCTGTTCTCAAACTGCTCTCTCTGTATTTCCTTCATTTGTGTGATTAATTGGGATCAAACTAAATGGTCTCGTGTATTTTCAGCTGCGCTCGTACAACAGACACACTCTGATTGCTGATCCATACGAGGACGGCTGGAACGAGATCCTCATCAAACGGAAGAGAATGATGGAGCTGGAAAAGAAGGTTTGGAGATCAGATCATTTATTAATCTTAACAGAAAGTCACCATTAAAGGTTTTATCTCTCTGCTTTCAGATATCACAGATGAACAATTACCTCACTGTTCCCGCTCCAGCTCCTGATTCCCCCACCATCGCTCGAGCTCGGCTGGCTTCAGGTGAGTCGGCTGTTTATTCTGCTGGACCGCTGATATATGAGCAGAGGAAAATTAAATCTTTCTCTTTCAGACTAGAGCTTGTTGTGCAGTGCCCCCTAGAGATCAACACTTTCAGTTCAACACAATCAAGCCATATTCCTAACAAACAAAGATCTACCAGAGTAGTTTGTGCAATAATATTGTGGTAAATGGATATTAACCACAATTGTCATTTGTTAAAAGAAATCAATCAACATGGCAAAAAAGTTATGAAAGCTTCATGCACCATTTGAAAGCGATCCTGTATTAAATTGCTATGGTTTTTAGTAGTGAAAATAACTGAAGTACTTGGTCATAAGCTATAATTACCATGGTGCATTTTAGTAAGGGCTAGAAGATGTTTTAGAGCATAATAAGCCAGTACATTTTTATATATATATATATATATATATATATATATATATATATATATATATATATTTACCTCATTAAATTGTGTTAGATCTTTGCTTCCAGCAAGACAAAAAACATAATGCCAGTGGTGTAAAAAAAAAAAGAGAAAAAAGAAAAATCTATATATCTTCTTTTGTGTCATGCATATTATATATTTAATTATATTTGTTCTTTCGAATTAAATTCATCTTTTTATATAGGATTTATATTTTTGAATCATTTATATACAATATTTATAGAAAAATTAGCTTTTTCTTCTATATTTTAATTTCATCAAACAGAAAAATTGATGGAGCTGGAAAAGAAAGTTTGAAGTTAATGATAGACTGATACAACATCATTATCAGAAAAAAATATTTTAGTTTAAAGTCAGTATTTTTGTATTATCTGCATTAAAAATACTTAAATATAGCCAAATTTAGTTAAAAAAAAATTTAAAGTTGTTTTTTTGTCCTAACCCGATATTGAGTTTTTTTCCCGTTTTTTTTTTTTTTTTTTTTTTTTTTTTTTTGTATAAACCTCTTTAAATTTTGTTAGATTTTTGCTTCCAAAAAAAATTAAAAGAAATGCAATTTAATTAAAATGATCTTTGAATAAAAGTGTTATTTTATTTTCATTTATACACTACTACAGTTGTTTTTGAATTAGCTTTTAATTTAATATTTTTAGTTTTAATAATGTTGTTGTGTTTTATTATTTTTATTTTTATTTATTTTTTTCTATTAAGCTTTAAAAAAATATATTTCATTCATTTTATTACTTCAACCAATGCATCATTTTTAATTTTCATTCCAGTTTTTCGTATAATATTTATAGTTTATTTTATATCCGCTTTATTTCAATCAACAAAAACTATTTCAGTAGCTTTAGTTTAAGTTAACAGTAAGAACACTGATATAAAGTATAGATTGTCTGTGTAGTATCTCTTCAGCCCCTGATTGCTTCCTCTCCCACAGACCCTCAAGCATGGGGCCTCAAGTCCCTCACAGAAAGCATCCCTACCATTAAAGTGGACCTCGCCTCACCACAAAGCCCAGAGTCCTTTAACATGGTGGACGAGATCGGCAAGAAGGGAAGCCAGTCGAAGGCGAGCGAGGAGGAGGATGGCCTCACCATGAAAGTTCCCTCTATGACAAAGCCGAGAAAAGACAAAACTGCCAACGAGGACGACGACAAGGAGCCGCAGCAACGGTTAATGCGCTGTCTGAGCGACCCGGGCCCCGCCGGCGAAGAGGACGAAGAGGACGAGCCCTTCCTCCACTGAGAGATGAATGAGAATGGATGTCTTGAATCTACGGTCCTTGTGGAGGATCACTAACTGCTGTAAAACAGAGGACAGATGTGTAATCTGTAGCAAGCCAAAACGGAAGGAAAATGAACCAAAATAAAGTAAATGAAAGGGAGCGATCAATATAAGCCATTATTATGATTATCATTTTATTTATCATTGCTCTTTTCATTTGAAGCCCGTTCACACCAAGGACGATAATTATAAAGATAACGATGACGATAATAGTTCTAAAAATCATTCTTAATATTAAAGAATAGCAGATTCCACACCACAGAGAGAATTTAAGCATGCGCACATGTAGTATGATAAAAAGTGCAACTTCTACGACTAGCCATAATCATGAGAAAATCTAAATATGAGATACTACGTCCTAATTATGAGATAAAAGGTTGCAATTATGGCACACTAAGTGATAAGTGTGAGTTAATTAAAAGCCGAAATTATGACAGTGAACTATGAGATAAGAAGTAAACATTATGAGAGTAATAAATTGATAAAATATGAGTTATAAATATGAGACAGTAAGCCATAATTGACAGTCAAAATATGAGATACTACATCAAATTATGAGATAAAAGGTTGCAATTATGGCACACTAAGTGATAAGTATGAGATTATGACAGTCAAATATGAGATAAAAAGTAAACATTATGAGAGTAATAAATGTACAAAATATGAGATAATGAGTTATAAATATGACAGTAAGCCATAATTAACAGTCAAAACATGAGATACTACATCATAATTATGAGATAAAAGGTTACAATTATGGCACACTAAGTGATAAGTGTGAGTTAATTAAAAGCCGAAATTATGACAGTGAACTATGAGATAAGAAGTAAACATTATGAGAATAATAAATTGATAAAATATGAGTTATAAATATGAGACAGTAAGCCATAATTGACAGTCAAAATATGAGATACTACATCAAATTATGAGATAAAAGGTTGCAATTATGGCACACTAAGTGATAAGTATGAGTTAAAAGCCGAAATTATGAAAGTCAACTTTGAGATAAAAAGTAAACATTATGAGAGTAATAAATGTACAAAATATGAGATAATGAGGTATAAATATGAGACAGTAAGCAATAATTGACCGTCAAAATATGAGACGTTAAGTCATAATTATGAAACAAGAAGCCATAATAATGATGTATCTCATATTTTGACTTTTTAATTCATTCATTTAAAAATAAACAGACAATATCCTCCTCTGCTGATGTGGATGCTAATATCATTATAATTATCGTTCTTGTTGTAAATAGGGGATAACACTGTCCGTGCCAGGCATGATGTGACTCAAATCCTAAGCGATGAGTGATTGTCATTGAGCTCCTGTTATTAAACATCAGGTTTATTATTTCTGGTCACATCGTGTCCGGTTGGGAAGTCAATGTTCCCGTCTTGCATTGGCTATGGAATAATAATATTCCACACGAGGGGAACAGATCTATGCATAACCAAACGCTCGCACTGTTCAGTCTATTCAGGTGAAGCGCTTCTGTTGTTGTTTTCAAAGCATTGATGCATTTTCTAGTTCACGATGCTCTTGTGTTCGTTCCCGTGGATTGCCTTTGTTTTCGTGACGTGAGTATCACTAGTTGTATTTTACCTCTAGGGGAATTTGATTGGTTTATCAGGAGAAATATGAAACCGGTTGCATTACGGCCTTTCTTATATTTATCATACAGATGGTGCGTATTTACACTGGCTTATTATTTCATCCTACAAGTGGAGGACCATTCAAATCACGCACATAACAAACCTGAGAAAAAAAACTATAAACTTGTGATTGCACAAGAGATTCACATATGTAAAGACTTTATTTTACACCAAAAATTTGATTGTGATCGTGTTTCCTGTTTTCTTTGCTTGTACTTTATATCAAAGAACACTTTGGTCTGATAGTCTTTAATTCCCTTTAAATGCACTCAAGCGCTTTGGTGACCGCTCATGACCACTCTGTTAAACATCTGGACCATCGTATCAGCAAATTTTGATTTAAGGGAATAGTTCATGCAGAAAGAACACAATTCTTTCATTGTTTACTCGCCTTCATTTAATTCCAAACCCATATGCTGTTATTTTTTTTTCTCATTGAAAAGACAAATGTTGATCTTAACGCAGCTCTTTTCCATAAACGTTTATAGTAACCCAATCTGGGGATCTCCAAAAAAAGCATCATGGGAATATCTAAACTTTACATTATATTCCAATTCATATGATTAAAGAAGCCCATTTCTGCTACAGAAAGTCATGGTAAATCATAATTATGACATAAAACATCAAAATGTGAGAGACCATGTCATAATTGTGTAGAAAAAGTCATAATTATGACATGATATCTCATATTTTGCATCATAATTTTGAGAAAATTCTAAATTATAACACCAAGAATAGTTTGATTAAAAAGTGGAAATCCTAAGATTAGTCATAAGATTAGCCGAAATTATGACAGTCAACTATGAGATAAAAAATAAACATTATGAGAGTAATAAATGTACAAAATATGAGATAATGAGTTATAAATATGAGACAGTAAGCCATAATTGACAGTCAAAATATGAGATAGTACGTCATAATTATGAGATAAAAGGTTACAATTATGGCTCACTAAGTGATGCATTAAAAGCCGAAATTATGATGGTAAACTATGAGATAAAAAGTAGACATTTGAGATGCTGAATCATAATTATGAAATAAGCCACAATTGACATCAAAATATGAGATACTAAGTCTGAATTTTGACACATTAATTTATGATAAAAGCTATTACAAAGTCAAAATTATCAGATAGAAATTTGAAACTGTCCGAGTTGAAATTATGAGATAAAAACTTGAAATCGACAGCCAAACTTTACCTAGAAAGTCACAATTATTAAATAAAAATAATAAATTGTCATGCAAGTCATAATTATGAGATAATGTGGACATTTATTTATATGATAAAAATTATTACAAAGTCAAAATTGTCCAAGTTGAAATTATGAGATAAAACGTAAAAAAAAAAAAAAACGTAACCTACAAAGTCAAAATTATTAAATAAAAAGGATCAATTATGGCATGCAATAAATCCTAATTATGAGATAAAGTGTAAATTAGGACAGAAGGTCAAAAACAATGTGAGATATGAAATTATGACATGAAAGTGATAATTGTGAGATATTAAGTGACTTCATGCAAACATCGAATCAATTATGACTTCGGTCATAATTATGATTTACAAAAGCATGCTTCCCATCCCCCCCCCCCCCCCCCACCCCCTCGTTTCTCGTTCCATAGTAAAGACCTGAAGCGGAGTAAATGAAAACAGATGTTTTATTTTTGGGTGAATTATTCCTTTAATACCTGCAGACGAACACTTTCCCGAAACCCTTTGCCATGTAGCTCTGCATTCTCACGCACACACACACACACACACACACACACACACACACACACACACACACACATGTGATAGAAACGCAGGTTCGGAAATGTTGATTTGTGTTGCATGACCCCCAAACAGTGTGATTGTATCCCGAAAGAGCTATGCAGAGTCTGAAGTATGAAGTATATGAATTATTCCCTTTAAAGCCTTTGCACCGCGAGTATCAAAACACAGGCCTTTGATTCTCCCGCAACCGAGAGGTGCATTGCATATTTTAGAAAGAATCAATAATATATCAAAATCAGAAAGTCTTTTGCATGCACAGAGAGTAGATTAGTCTTATTTTAATGTGAGATGTGGTAAAATCATATCTATATATTTTACAGATGTGACCTCTAAAGGGTCCGGAGATGTCTATATTCCGCTTTGAAGTATTACAGTGCTAACTGACCAGTTATTTAACTTTTTGACTTTTGCCTTTGAGAAGAGAGGAGGCCTCGTCTTCTGCCTTCCCCATCAGATTCGTCACGGCCTTCGCTTTCGGCTGGTTTTGGGAGTTTAGCTGCTTTCAGCTGGTTTTGGTCTCTGAATGAATGCTCAGTGATAGGTTTTGATGCATTATACATTGACTGCAGTATTCACATCAACACGGGGGAACATTTAAAAAATTCTGTCATTATTAACTCAACCTTATTTTGTTATAAACCTGTATGCTGTTATTAGTCAGTAGAGTTTTTTTGTCGTATAACCTAGTTTCTACTAATATTGTGAGTTAGTTTTTTTTATTTTTATTTTTCTGATTTAATTTAAATAATTTTCTCTAGTAATCTTGCTGTGTTTGTGTCATTTGTAGGAGTTTTTTTTATATATACATAACCATATTATTAATTGAGTTATTTTAGTACATCAAGTTGCTTTTGTTACTTTTTTGTTGTTTTTAAATATATATAGGTTTAATTGAATTATATTTTAGTTTTAAATTTATTATTATAGTTTAGTTTTAGTTAGTTTAGGACATCAGGTTAAAGTCAATTAAAATGATTATTTATTCCTTAAGTTATTATTTTAGTTTTTATTCATTTTTATTTTAGTTTTAGTACATCAAATTAAGCTTAATATAAATTATTATTATAAATGTTGCCTTGGCAAGAATCTAAAATAAAACAAGTTTTTATATTATGTAATATTTTTAGGTTTTTATTTATTTTATACTTTATTTTATTTCCGTTATTTCATACAGTTTTTATATTTACATTTTCTTATTTAAGTTTGAGTTAACCGGCTTGTAACAACACAAGGTTGATTAAATAATTACAGAATTTACATTTTTAAATGAAATATTCTTTAAAACGTTTATTTGCCTTTGACATGAAGCTGAATGCCAACGATCTTCCCTTTTTTATGCAATTCTTTATATTTAAAAAAGTATGCATGCTTTTTGTTTGTCCTTGTGTTATTTTTCTTAGTGTTTTTTATCGCTTGCCACTGATTCTTTTGATTGAGTAACACTATTGTGTATTTTTTTAATCATATTCACCATAAAGCCTCTTTATAAAGACATCATGTATGATGTATTGATGTCTGCTTTACGACTGTTTACTTTTTTTGCTTTGCATAATTTTGCCTTGTTTTCAGAGTTTTATCATGAAGCACATGGACAATTCTGTGCATTTACATTATTTTGGTTTGTATTTGTGCATGCTGTAACTGTAAACTGCTGTTCATCTGTCATCATGCAGATCAGATTCAGATGCATCATGCTGTTTGTGTTTTCTGAAAGATTTTAGATTATCCTGAAGAACTGTAACCGCTCTCAAACATGCTTTAACTCCATATAAAGCTATATACGGAAATATGCATGAGTTATTTATGTGCTCTTATTTATTTCAGACACCAAATACAAGTCAAAGGAACAATCGGTTAATTTGTGCTTAAACATCTCCTTTTATAATTGTGAGCTTTTGTTTCTAAACGCAGATTTTAGAGGCCGTTTGAAGCACTTTATCATGAACCACCTTTAAAACAAAGCATTTTATAAAATACAGCAATAATAAGCCATCATTCAGTAAACATTTACTACAGTAAACGCACAGACTTTACCTCTCTGTGGAATGTAAAGTCATGTAATGTCATAGGCAGGTTTGAGAAGGGTAAGTTGATTTTATATGGGCTAACGTGTGGATTTTAAACTTGTATATAGGAACGATTATTTGTTGTGGGTCCAAATATCACGAGAGCTTCGTCTAAATGTTATTAATATACTGTTATGTAATCTATTCATGTCTTTTTCTCTCCTGTTCTGATTGGACTAATTCATTGTAATTTGAAATTGCAATAAAATGTTTATTTTACACATACACACACAATATATATATATCTAAATATAAGATTTGAGATATATACTACTGTACATAAATGTAAAAATCAGAGTGTAGCACTACAAGGATTCACTGTATTTGTTGAGTCACTTCAGCATTCGCTCTTGCATTCTGGGAACTAACATTTGTGTATCATCAAAGATACATGAACGATGTTTTCGTTTGCTAAAAGCACCTGCTTTCTCTTTGATGTGAATGCGCGGTTGGTTTGATGTATTGAGATGTGAGTGCACGGCTCGAGCAGCAGAGGGCGCTGCTCTTCATTCATGGAAGTGAGTGGGAATCTGCTGCTGGAGTCAAAAACAGACTTGGAATTCTTCAATAAAGGTTCAGTGAAGAAAGTTTAACTTTTGGGAAAATCATCCGTCTCAAACTCATTATTTCATGAACTTTGTTTTCTTAATTTTATATGAGGTGTGACATTTTTGTCCGAATACACGTTTATACACTGATATTTTCTAGCAACAAGTAACAGATAAACATCAAATTTAAATTAAATTCATTAAAAATGAGCTAGTTTTTGTAACATGGTTGGTCTAAATTAGACTGAATGTTGATTGTCAGTTATTGATAAATTTGTGATTTTTATATATATATATATATATATATATATTTTTTTTTTTTTCTTCTAAATGTTTGAGTTTGATAAAAAGTGGTCAACAAAACAATTTGCATGCAAAAAAAAAAATCCTATATATATATATATATATATATATATATATATATATATATATATATATATATATATATATATATAGTTTTTACCATTCATTAAAACATAAAAATATACATTTTTATTACATTAAGAAAAAAAAAGATTTTATCACAGGTAGTAGCCAATGCTGCATTTCTAATTTTTATACAATTACTAAAGCTTTAACTAAAATTTAAATTATTAAAAAATATCAAAATAAATCTAATTCAAACTCTACTCTACTAGTACAGTCTATTAATTATAGTCTACTAAAACAACACTAAAGAATACTAATATCATAATTTCATAATTTTTGTCAAGAAAGTCAAGACTTGTGAGGTGGGTCAAATCTAAAATTTTAAAAAGGTTTAAAACTCTCTACAACTCATGTTAGAATAATTTAATGCTTTACAATAATACATAAAAAGCTAAACCTAATGGTTTTAGGATCATCATTTCAAAGAAGCACTGGATTGTGCATTTAATCCTACTAAACACATTGCAACTATTCATGGAAAGTCAACCCATTCTCACTCCAAAGGCGTCAAAAACCGAAGCATGGTCAAGCGCCCCTAGCGTCACTTTCATGACGCCAAATGTGCCTCTCGGCGTCGACTATCGAAGCACTACGACCTTCATTGCTTTCAGTGGGAAACTTTTGGCGTCAGAATTCGACACGAGGACATGAGATGTTTATCGCTATGAAATCACGTTCAAGAAGTCTCATTCAGCACACATCGCGCGATACTTGCTATCAGTTCCACAGTTTGGGTGAGTAGTCGTATATACGCTCTTTTAATGCCTTTTATCAAATGTATTCTGTCTTCTTTATTAATCAGATTAGTGCCATATGTTTAATCGCTGTATTATATCGGTCATCCGCGGCTGTCTTTGAGTTTCATTGCGTTTAAATAAATGAACACAGCTGCTAATTAGTGTGATTAAACTCTATCTGTCACGTGACGTGCCATAGACCTTCGATCCGTTTTATATTATTATTAATTTCAGGATCAATGATGTAAGTTGTATTTGTAGTAAAATCATGGTAATCACGACACAATAGTAATAAATGAAATGTGAAGTTAAAACACAGTAAATGGGACATTAGTAACTGTAACTGTAGTTTTACTATGATATATTAATAATCAATACAACAATACAATAATCACCAAACCAGCTATGTTTGTATCACTGTAATGTTAGTGTTTTTATGTGCTTTTATATGACAGATATCACAGTAATCATGTGTTCTGTACCATGCTTTTAATACCTTTTAATGTGAATCCAAAAAAAAAAAAAAATCTAATTAAAAATAAATAATAAAACATGTATTTTTCCATGCAGTTCATTCATATCAGTTTATATATATATATATATATATATATATATATATATATATATATATATATAAATATTTTGCTCACAGATCATTATTAACATTCTGTATATAATTCAATTTTATTTTATTATTTTTATTTTTAGCTGAAAAGACGTAAAGGCAGTCAGCCCAGTGGTGTTTCTGGAGAGGGATTCCTTCAGAAATGGAGAAGACAGAAAGCTGCGGAGGCAGATATATGCAGCAGTAAGTCTGTGATAGTTTGTCCCTTTTATCAAATATTCCTGCTGTTATAATTTGTACAGCATTTGTTGTTTCTTAAACTGTTGCACTGTCCAAATACCCACACTTGCCATCTTTTCACTTGACCACTTGATTACTTATTTGTCGTCTTTCCTGTATTTGGCCTAGTGTTCGAGTGAGCATGATGACCACGAGTGTGTGTCGAACTTTTCATGACCTGATGACTGTGTTTCCCAATCCTGATCCTGGAGAACCCCAGCACTGCACGGTTTTGGCGTCTCTCTTATCTGCCTTGGAGTCTTCACTGATGAGCTGATGAGTTGAATCAGGTGTGTTTGATCAGGGAGACATCTCAAATGTGCAGTGTTGGGGTTCTCCAGGACCAGGATTGGGAGCCACTGCCTTATGGGACACTTATGTGTTTACAGAGATTTTTAATAACTAATTATCAATATTTCACATACTGTACTAAACACATCACAGTCTTAATAATCCAGTTTAACACTTGTATGATATTGTACAAGCCCCAGGACGGTCTCATCTGACACTATCAAAAGAATTCATATGACTATAGCTTGTTATTAATTACTTGCTTTCAATAATGGATTCATTTAACATTTAATTTTACAGCATCTTTACAGAGGCTGCTTTTATGGTCTAAACAAAACACAGTGTAATGTATAAGTTGAATGTAATGTAATATTTCTGTTTTACAGGATTCTTTGAGGATAACACTGCAGTTCTCCATCATGCACAAGGACTCACCTCGTTAACTCTTTATCCCCCACACACACAGATATGGTCCCTGGATCAGTGATTAGACTTTGCAGTGGTTAGATTTTTGCAGAAGATGTAACTTTGTTTTATTTATAAGCTCATAATGAATACATTACAGAACCAGTGATGAAAACAATAGTTAAAAATAGTATTTTTCGTATTGATAAAGCATTTTGTTCTCTTTTTCAAGCTTCATACAGTGAACTTTTTAGACTTTAATTAAGAGTTTTAGTTAAGGAGATATTCATACACAGTCATCCCCTAGCTCCAGTCATGAAGTGAAATCATGATGTTATTGTCAAAGCTAGCTGGTGTTTGTTTTCCTGAACACTTTCTCTGTCTTCCATTGTTCAGACAATCAGTGTTTATTTGATGCTGTGCTGATTGAGTTTTATAGATGATATTGCACACTTGACATGCATGTCTTCATGTTGGTTTTTTGTGAGTTTGAAACATTTACATTGTGTTGTATAACATTTTGGTCAATTTAATTTTTTTAATAAAATTGATCTTTTTCCAGTGTTCTCTGAAAGACATACTGTATTTACTGTTTTGTTTTTTAATAAAAGCATTTTCATTTGCATACTGAAAATAGTTAATGTTTACAACATAACTGCCTTTTTATTCTTTATGGTGGCAAAAACGAGCTTGGTGACAGAGGATGCAGTGTAGTAATTTGGGCATGTTGTCTTTAAATGAGTTTGACATATAAATAAATAATGGAAGATCCTTACAAAAATATGCATGTTTATTATGCTTTATGTATTTATTTGTTCATTCATTCATTCATTAATTTATAATTTCTGTTTTTATTCCTAGGGTTCAAATGGTAGAGAATGGTAAATCACAGAAACACAAATGTGAACAATTTTAACTTTAAAACACAATGTAATATACAATGTAAATTTTAGAAGCACGTCATTTGATTAGCAAATATATTTGTCTTTGGTCAAAAAAAAAAAAAAAATACAAATCTTAAAAATGTGACTTATATTTAATGAGAGGAATCTATCTGTTGGATACAACTGCGACTGCTGGGCATGTGCACATCAATATTGCCCAATTTTTGTCAAGCTGAACAACGGAGGAAGGTGTAGACGTTAATAAAACCGAATCTAATAAGTAGCAAGCTTAATCTATTGTTAACCGAATCTATCCCTTCAGCCGAAAAACGAAAGACATCTGTCATACATGGATAAGGAAGTGTGACGCTGCTGCTCAGCTTAGATGCCATTGGCTATGACTTTTCAGGACAGTCTGTGGTTGGACTATCTTTTAACCCATATTAAACAGCGCATCATGTTAAAAAGTATGTTTTGCTCCTATCATCACATTAGTAATATATTAAGTCAACAATGAAGTGTTGCTATCTTGAGAAAAATGACATCTTTAGCGAGATCCTAATCCTAACCCTAAGCATAACTTCAATGAACTACAAAAACAGCCCCCTAGTGTTGCCTTTCTATAGATAGAACGACGGAGGCTTGTGGGTAATGTAGTTTAAAACTTTTTATTAACGAAACTAAATAAATTATTTATTTTAAGGTAAACTGGATATCTAAATATGTTTATTGTGCAAACCTCTATGATATATTTGAGAGGCAGGCTGAAATGTGGTATTTTACAGTGAGCAATATTTAAAATGCTTTTATGCCAGCTTTCCACTTATTTCTGAAAACTGAGCTCAACATTATTTTATCAGCATAGCATAAGTAATAATCCTGCCCATTTTCTCTTTGATATGTTAATTGGACTCTGATTTACAGCCATTTGAAATGTACAGTTTTGGGCTCTTCCGGGGGGTGCTACTGGGCCCCTGGGGGTAGCAGGGCAGTAAAACCTACATATATGTATTCTCCTCATCATGAACAACAAACTGAGCTGAGTCACATTTATATCTGACAGTTTTCACAGTCCTCTGTTTTCTATTCTATTCATCATGGCTATTATACCTTTTGACAGGACATTGTGAGGCCATCTGATGAAACATGGAAAAATTATAAAGAAATGATTTAATAATGAAAATAATAGATTATTTCTTTGATTTTTGAAGTAAATGGCAAGAAATATAATGGATGAACCTGCAACAACTTGCCATTATCTATTCCCCACTGTAAAGCAGTAATCAAGGACAATGTATACACATTGTGATACTTCACTATTACACAAGGACAAATTCATGCAGTGCTAAGAATATTAATTTATATATATATATATATATATATATATATATATATATATATATATATATATATATATATATATATATATTAGCATTATATATAACTAATTAGCCGAAATCAGTGTAAAAATGTCCTCCTCACCCCCGTATCTTGCTCCTCAGGTGCTGGACATCAGTAATGTGCGTGCTCTTGGTTTTTAATGCAGTACAAGATCCACGTTGATCATTCCTGCTACATTCTCAGTTATCCGTCAAGTGCTTGTAACAATAAAGCCCATGGCACCATCTTGTAATGCAGAATAATTAATCTTGTAACTCCCTGTATTTCACAAAAAATGTGCATATTTGTTACTAAAATATAAAAAAATTACTTTCTGGTGTACTGATGTCCCAGATGTTATTAATCCGATCAAAAATGTTCATGTCTTAAATAAAAAAATAATCCCAATAATTAATATGTCGTTTTTCCAAGTCTAAAATAAACACATATGAGCCTACCTAGTAAAATGATGTATTTACCAAGAATCTTCAGAACACAATATTCACCATTTTCATTTTATTGAAGCATAGACTATAAAGTTGATAAAGTAGCATCAAGACAAATAAGATTCAATGAAAATAATTATCTTCAAAGATACATTAACCTCATATATAAATCAGTTCACACAGATGAGTGATGAAATGTCCTTAAAAGTCACACAGTCCCATCCAGTCAACTGTGATACAGATCATGTGATACATATAAGACATGTGATACTGTTTCAGAAAATAATGATTCCCATCATCACATCTAAACTGGTTTCATCTCCGCATCGTGATCTTTCTTCTCTCGTGTCTGGAAACAGTTTGTGATTGATATCCAGCACTGATGTGGTGTAGCTTGA